>NC_137812.1:1019993-1389993 GCF_963921795.1 Nannobrachium achirus | reverse complement strand
TTGTGTGTGGAGGTCCAGGTTCATTACTGAAGTTCATAGGGTGTCCCATAGACCAGTCACTCTTCATAGACACACAGCTGGGTGTTGGAGACTCTGCTCTGTGGTCAACACTTCTGCAGTCATACAAAAAATTATCGACAATTACCATGTGAATGAAATGTAAGCTTGTTCAAGAGTCTTCATGGTTATGTCCCTCTCCTTTAAGTAATAGGAGAGGAACATTATTTTGTTTGGGCTCCTCTAAGCCAGGGTCTTCAACAGGGGGTCCGGGACCCCTAGGGGATCCTCAGAGTTACTACAGGGGGGCCACCAAATCTTTGTGTGGTAGGATAATTATTTAAAATGAACAACTTGAACCCTTACATCCCTATTCTGAGGAGAACCTTGAGCTGCGAGGCGTTGAGAGCTTGTAGATCTGCTATTTTTGGCAAATAGGTGTAGCGAAAAAAAAAACAGAAGACCAAGAACAGAGTGAAAGGTCAAATTTAAATGTCTGAAAAACGCATTAAATGTGCTGTCGGTTAAATGAACTCTACGGAATCACATGGATATTATACAAGCACGCACATGACTTTCTGATCGCATGGATGTGATGCCATTGTGGTGGTCAAAGCAACAGAGGCAAGTCAACCTTCCTTGCGCCATCATAACATAACATTAACAAAACAAAACAAAGGTTGCATGTTTGCATATTAAGGTTTAATGAGACGTGAATATACTATTAACGTATTAATTTGTAGGCCACTGTGTGGCAGGGCGCATAAACGGTTCGCTTGAGTTGCGCCCACTTTAACCTATTCACTTCTTTTTTGGCAAGTGATACCTCTACATAAGTAGATAGTTAGGCTATTATTTTGTTAACTCAGGAACAGATTGCAATTGTATCTGTGATAAAGAGGAAAGAACCCAGCGTAAACATAAACTGGTGTAATTATCAGTTGGGTGCACCATGCACATTGCACATACAGTATCTCATCTGCAAACACGTATGTGACGTTCATTATAATATGGCCAATAAATTAATTGATTGGCCGGTAAAATATAATCCTACCGGCCAAGGTGGCCAGCCCCAAAAATGCCTAGCGGAAACCCTGGTAGTAACGTGCACACATGCATGAGAACATATTGTCTTGTTATGTTGTTGTATGTTGTAGAGGAGGATTCACATACTTGTCTGGAGATCCAGGTTCATTACTGAAGCTCATAGGGTGTCCCATAGACCGATCACTCTTCATAGACACACAGCTGGGTGTTGGAGACTCTGCTCTGTGGTGAACAGACATAAATAAACATTAATAAAACCATCAAAACCTGTTCATAGTTCAAAACTAAAGTAGCCTATTATCTCATTTACTGCCTATGACTAGTATGACGACTTATATAAATGCGTCCGTTCTGCCTATGATGAGCTGTCAATATGCTGTAATCGCTATAAAACAATTAAAGTATGATCGCCGATCCGACATTATTTTTTTCTCTATAGAGCCGCACTATCCTCAGAAACCGGAGACGGACAGACGGAGACGAGATGTGCCGTTTCTCATACTAAACTGCGACCTTCGGTAGCAATAAATGCAACAAATTATAATACAGTAGAAATTATAATTCTAGATTTATAGTAGGACAGCTCAAATAACTCCTTATATGGACATGGTCTCATAGATATGACAGACAGACAGACAAACAGACAGACCTCTCATGTTCTCCACACAGGATGTCTTTAGATGCAGGGTCCAACTCCTCTCTCTCCACCGAGCCACTCATGGTAGAGCAGAGACCTTTACACACACGCACGCACGCACGCGCGCACGCGCACACGCGCACACACACACACACACACACACGTTGTCAGTTGGACATAATAAAGGGTGATTTTAGGACAATATTCCTTACATTGTTGTGGATCCATGTCACATTAAACACTGACTGTATGAGAATAACTTCATGATTCCAGTTACTAAAACCACTGTTGTAATGAAGAGAATATGATTTAAAACATATTGTATTGATTCAACATACTATATTATATCCATTGTTGTAATGAAGAGAATATGATTTAAAACATATTGTGCCTCATTGATTCAACATACCATATTATATCCATTGTTGTAATGAAGAGAATATGATTTAAAACATATTGTACCTCATTGATTCAACATACTATAGTATATCCACTGTTTTAATGAAGAGAATATGATTTAAAACATATTGTACCTCACATACTATAGTATATCCACTGTAATGTAGAGAATATGATTTAAAACATATTGTACCTCATTGATTCAACATACTATAGTATATCCACTGTTTTAATGAAGAGAATATGATTTAAACTGTGTAGCTTATTGTATAAAAACAGCAAAGGGTTTGGAATTCTATACTGGGTTTATTTTAAATCCAGTGTGTATTAATTAATAATAGTGAATTAAATATGTGATGGTGTCAAAGCTAACCAAGTGCTCAGTCTACCTCTGACACAATAACTTTAACATGTAGTTGCACAGTTTGTCCAATAGGTGGTGCACATGGACCGCATTAAGGAGGACAGAAGGCCTACAGTAACACAGTAAGACATTTATGAAGTACAGTTGAAACATGGACTGTGGTTGAAGCTGCTTGTGTGAAATGGAGGGTTTTCAGCGCGGCTGTTTTGTTCACTTTATGAAACAAATGTTTGATCTTTTCAAACTCAGATCAACGTTTCCTTTTAGAACGAAAACACAGACTCCCTGACAGCCCAGTCCAGACATGTCATCAAACATGTTGTAGCGTTGATGTGTGAAATACAATGACTCCATGTTTATGTGTGAAATATGTCTGTTTAACCTCTACAATGACTTCATGTTGATGTGTGAAATATGTCTGTTTAACCTCTACAATGACTTCATGTTGATGTGTGAAATATGTCTGTTTAGCCTCTACAATGACTTCATGTTTATGTGTGAAATATGTCTGTTTAGCCTCTACAATGACTTCATGTTTATGTGTGAAATATGTCTGTTTAGCCTCTACAATGACTTCATGTTTATGTGTGAAATATGTCTGTTTAGCCTCTACAATGACTTCATGTTGATGTGTGAAATATGTCTGTTTAGCCTCTACAATGACTTCATGTTTATGTGTGAAATATGTCTGTTTAGCCTCTACAATGACTTCATGTTTGTGTGAAATATGTCTGTTTAGCTTCAATGACTTCATGTTTATGTGTGAAATATGACTGTTTAGCCTCTACAATGACTTCATGTTCATGTGTGAAATATGTCTGTTTAGCCTCTACAATGACTTCATGTTTATGAGTGAAATATGACTGTTTAGCCTCTACAATGACTTCATGTTTATGTGTGAAATATGTCTGTTTAGCCTCTACAATGACTTCATGTTTATGGGGAAATATGTCTGTTTAGCCTCTACAATGACTTCATGTTTATGTGTGAAATATGTCTGTTTAGCCTCTACAATGACTTCATGTTTATGAGTGAAATATGTCTGTTTAGCCTCTACAATGACTTCATGTTTATGGGTGAAATATGTCTGTTTAGCCTCTACAATGACTTCATGTTTATGAGTGAAATATGTCTGTTTAGCCTCTACAATGACTTCATGGTTATGTGTGAAATATATCTGTTTATCCTCTACAACAGGGGTCTCAAACTCAATTTACCTTGGGGCCGCTGGAGGCAGAGTCTGGCTGAGGCTGGGCCGCAGCCTCAGCGCACATGCACATGTGCGCAGCGCATGCATGTGCGCGTGCACATGCACTAATAAAACATTTTTTTTATTATTATACTGTAGTTTCATACCAGTCTAACAACTACTGTATCTATCTCCCCATCAAAGAAATTTTTAAAAATTCCAATCTTCTCAAATATCTTTTTTATTTTTTAACACAAATTAAGATGAACAAGGACCCTGGTGTAAGTTGTGTTTAACTTATGGAACATGTACTTTACTGTTAACGGTATTGTATTATTAACTGTTTTGAGGTTCAAATACAACTTGCGGGCCGAACTAACATTAAACTTTCGTATTAAGGTGGGGGCCACAAAATATGGTCTCGCGGGCCGCAAATGGCCCCCGGGCCGCCAGTTTGAGACCCCTGCTCTACAATGACTTCATGTTTATGTGTGAAATATGTCTGTTTAGCCTCTACAATGACTTCATTTTTATGTGTGAAATATGTCTGTTTAGCCTCTACAATGACTTCATGTTTGTGTGAAATATGTCTGTTTAGCCTCTACAATGACTTCATGTTTATGGGTGAAATATGTCTGTTTAGCCTCTACAATGACTTCATGTTTATGAGTGAAATATGTCTGTTTAGCCTCTACAATGACTTCATGGTTATGTGTGAAATATATCTGTTTATCCTCTACAATGACTTCATGTTTATGTGTGAAATATGTCTGTTTAGCTTCTACAATGACTTCATTTTTACGTGTGAAATATGTCTGTTTAGCCTCTACAATGACTTCATGTTATTTACAGTATTATTATGACAAGGCAGGTTCATAGTTATTTACAGTATTATTACCAGTAAGGCTCCCTAATCGGGAGATAAGCGACCGTAGGTCACTTATCTCCACAAATAGGGCAAAAATGTGTTTTGCCAAAATCTTCCTGATCCATGTTGATGACATGAGTGTAGACATACTGTGTAGTGATTTTCGTGATTTTAGGGCAAAATCTGTAGGAGCAGTGTCCAAAAATGTGTTTTTAAAAATCGGCCTGGAGGTGGCGCTATATGGGACAGATTCATGTTGATGGGATGAGTGTAGACATACTGTGTACCGATTTGCGTGATTTTAGGGCGAAAATTGTAGGAGCAGTGTCCAAAAATGTGTTTTGCAAGAATCGGCCTCATGGTGGCGCTAGAAGAGGGCCATGTGAGAAATGAGGGGTGGGGTCTCCGCGCCGGCAAGGCGGACGAATAGGTACCGGCCCCGGCTGTCCCGGTCGCTCCTAGCCGGAGTTACGGCATTTTATGTGAGCTGCAGTGTAGGGGGTCCTCCACTGGGGGCGCCACCACTTTTGCATCCGTTCTGGAGCACCAGGAGTCGGTGGTCCCCGGGAATTCCCCGTGAGCAGCCCCGTTGGGGTGGTCATTTGGTCATGTTTGCGCATTTGGTAATTTTTTACATCTGGGGGTTCCCCAGGGACCTGGGGGTCCCTGGAGCTCCGGGTGTGAGGTGTGACAGACAGACTGACAGACAGACGGAGGGACGGAGTTACACTTTGTGGTGGTTGACACTGCTGAGACGCAACAAAACACTTTCTGTTTCACAAAAGATGTCGGACCTCCGCAAATCATTCCTACGCAGTTGACAAGACAGTAAATCACTGAATTAAGTGTAGTCAACATGTCCTGCTATGATCCTGGCACATTTAGATGAAGTCCAGACATTTGGCATCTGGCATACCGGGCATAAACACAGTGGGCCGACAATACAAGTGGGCCAGTGGGTGCCACCATTTTAGGATAGTTACAGTAATGTTTGGGCTGGGCGGCCACTAAAGTGGCCGTACTTAGTCTGCTCTTTTTTCCCCTCTACACCAAAGCTCTTTGCTGAAAATAGCCGATCTACAAGCACTCTTCAACAGTAGTTCATGTGAGGCTGTTCTGTTCACTTTCACTTCCTCAAACTCAACTAGGACTGTGAAAAACATGTGACGTCTAAAACTGCTCTAAGCTGGAAGCGACGAGTCATCTTTGTTCTCTAGTTCTCTACAGGATAGGACAGAAGAGACTCTCTTCCCCCTACAACATGATATTATGATTATACTTGATACAGGATAGGGCAGAAGAGACTCTCTTCCCCCTACAACATGATCAACACCTTTATGATCATACTTGGAGTAAGATTTTCTTTCCTTTTTCTTTTTTTTCTTCAAAACATCTTATATGGAACATACATACTTAGAGCTCTTTATGTTATGGAACATACTTACTTAGTGCTCTTTACGGCTGGCATGTGGGGCAGCAACACAGGAGTTCATTCCAGCGTCTCTCTAGAAGTCCAGGAGTGATGATGCCGGGTCTTCAGCCCTCCCTCCACTGTCCTACACCAGATGTTCTTGGCTCCGCCTCTTACGACCTTGATGAAAATATGCAAATGAAGCCAAAAGAAAGCACACTTTACCCTGAAGTCAACGTCAGCCTGAGCAGCATGAGCAGCTTCCTCTGATGAAGTCACATGATTTACTGTCACCCAGGGGTGTCACACCACATTCTGGGCCCTGGGTACAAGGATTCACTGCGGGACCCCGCACAATTATTTTGTGCTTTAACTATTGAAAAATAGCAGATATAAAAGCTCACAGCGAGCTTGTAGATCTGCTATTTTTTAAGAATCGTGAACATTTGTGCAAGTCTTTGAATATTTCAAGTTTTTTTCTTTTTAAAAAATAAAATAAAAACAAAAACGTCCAACAGATGTTTCTATGTTAGTGGTGCTCAAACTTGGTGCTCAAACTTTTTCAAGAGAAGCACCCCCGAAAAGATATGTACCATATTTAGCCACGGACCCCCATCTCAAAATATTTAGTTCCAGGAATCCCCCAGAAGCCAAATTTGAGTCACAAATGTTCGCTTAACATATATTCAAACATTTGCACACATTTTTTATGTCTTTTCAAAAATAGCAGATTGTGCTGCGCTGCCAGCTTGTATATCTGCTAGTTTTCAATAGCTAAATAATTAAGGCCCCTCCACCTTGGGCCCTGGTAACTCTGTGTCAATTACACACACATCACCTTGTTGTGCAAACACTGCACGCACACGCACGCACACACACACACACACACACACACACACACACGCACACGCACACACGCACGCACACACACACACACACACACACACACACACACACACACACACACACACACACACACACACAAAAGGGAGAACAAAGCCTGTGATATTCTGTAGCACAGACGAGGCCCTGTGGCCAGACAGGAAGTGGAGACGTGATGTCTAGATCATGAACCCAAATAAAACCTGTTTTTTATCCTGCATATTTGTGTGCTGTTTTATGTTTGACCATGAAAATAGTAGGCCAGCACCGAATCATTTTACACAAGACTCATGTTGTTTTACATCTGTCTTCTAAACACTTTAAGATTAGACAAGTCTTTGTTTTACCTCTTCTAAACGCTTTAAGATTAGACAAGTCTTTGTTTTACCTCTTCTAAACGCTTTGATGCTGACATCACCACAGAGAGAGAGAGAGAGAGAGAGAGAGAGAGAGAGAGAGGGGGGGGGGAATACAGATCTACAAGCTCATGTTGTGAGCAACATGTTTACCCGTCCTCTCCTTTCTTTTCTGAGTGCTCGCATCGCTGCTCTCTTTTTCAAGTTTTACTCCCAATGATCCTTTTTTAACTCAACCTGGACCTCCACTGAGCAGCTAGTTGTAGATCTGTTATTCTGTCTTTTCATGTTGTGAGCTTGTAGATCTGTCATTCTGTCTTTTCATGTTGTGAGCTTGTAGATCTGTTATTCTGTCTTTTCATGTTGTGAGCTTGTAGATCTGTTATTCTGTCTTTTCATGTTGTGAGCTTTTTTCTAGATATGCAAACGTTTTCTCCCCAGAACACAGATGCTGGGCTTTAAGGGGTTCAGTGGGTTTTGAGGGTCGTTCTATAAATAAATAAAATATATAAAAAACACTGACATTATTATAAAGTATAAACACAGAACGTTATCCCACACCAGATGAAATAGTTGTAGTGTACAGAATACAAATCACTTACCCTGCATTAAGCTGTATATTATGTCCTGTTGTTGTTCAAAATGGAGTGAGCAGCTTTCATGTGAGTGCAGTGAGCGAGGGCAAAGAGATTCTATAGACGGCAGTCCTTAAATATATGGAATCACCACTAGATGGCGCAGCTGTAGCGCTGCCGCCATCTTGGAGTGATGGCTCTGCTCTTAAATTAATCAAAACAATTAAATTGGGTGTGAATAACGTTTTCCAAAGCTGTCTTGATCACCCAACAAAGTGAAAATCACCATTGATATTATATAATTATCATAGACTGCTAAACAGATCAATAGAAGCATAGAATAGTATTTTTTTTTTTTTTCCAGTTATAAGAAATATTAATAATTTGGTATGAATAATACATTTCGGAGTGTTCTAATTGGTCTAATGTAAATGTATTTAATCTGTTTGACATTAGTCTGGCTTTTGTGGATAATAATGTATCATGTGGGCCTACATTAGATCTATATCATGTTTTACTGTTTTGTCATTCACAATCTCTTAGGAACAGATTCAGTGCTGCCAAAAAAGCAGCAGAGGGCCTTTTATAATGATGCATTTCTATTTGGTATTAACACATCATATTTAACATGTGTGCCTGCACGCAAACATGCATTAGCATACACGCATGTGCACACATGCACCCTGAAATGTTACTATTAGTAAGTCATTTCAGTTTTGATCCATTGATAAATATTATAAATAAAATAGTAAATCATTATAGTAGTACGCATATATAGGCTATAATACTTTTTTTGCTGTTCAACACAGACCAGTTATATAGAATCATTAAATATATCATAGTAGAACAGAATAAAAACAAGTTTTTGATTGTACAGCATGACTTTATTATGTTTTTTTTAAACCACCGGAAGTCGTCATCACGCCAAGATGGCGGAGCAACATGGGCGCTGCTTGTTGTAATGGGATGCATAGGGAGTGCCGTCTCTTACTATAGAATCTCTTTGGCGAGGGTGGGATAGTTCTATCCTACTGCTTGTTGTGTCAAAATGGTGGCTGTGTCTCTACCTTGTTGTGATGATGTCAGAGTGGGTGTGGCTACAGTCCTGTGTTGGTCTCTTACACGCCTGAGGGCCAAACCTCCACTGGCATTTCAACTGTAGTAAGCCCTATTTACGGCCCACCTACTCAGCAAATTTCTCAGCATCCCCCGATTGCTGACATCAATTTAGATAACAGAAATAGCTGGACTTAAAGCCAACAAATCATTATTTCGAAAGGTAAAGTAAATTATAATGCTTTTGTGCCTTTTACTATCTTGTGTTCTTGATCATGCTATAGACGTATTTTATACATTACTATTCGGAAATTGCATTAAATTAGCGATTTCTGTGTTAACTCTATAGTACAGGCTATAGTAGGGTTTTCCCCTTCAAAATGTGAATTCAGCACCCGGGGGATGCTGAGTGGGTGGGCCGTGAATAAGGCAGCCTACTTTTAAAGGACTGTAATATGATAATGAAAATTATGTAAAATGTTGACCCTGCGAATATGTGCGCATGTGACAAAATAAAAATTAAGTTAAAAGAAAAATCCTATCCTACATGAACTGGAGACAATACTGATTTGAATAAAAATATCTTTGTCTTGGTCAACATAACTTCTTGTTTTCTAAATAGATGATGTGTTTCACATTTAAGCTTGGTAGTAGTTCTGCATTTTTCTCTGCACTATTGTTGAAGTTGCATAAATTATTATTTCACAATTTCTCATTTTCTCAGATTTCATACATTTAAGGACTTCTACTCAAGTGAATTTGTTATTGTTCTGCCCTTTATAAGTGAAGTCAAAATAATATTAATCTGTATCATACTGAATATTTAATTAGGACTGTTTTATTTCCTAGATTCAGCAGAACCACACGCTTCATACAAGCCCATATGTGTTGCTATGACAACCCATGTCACAGTCACTAAACAGTAAACCAGTAAGACTCCCTAATCGGGAGATAAGCGACCGTTGGTCGCTTATCTCCACAAATAGGCCAAAAGTTTGTTTTACCAATTATCAAGACATACGGGCAGTTGACAGTTTGCCATGGTTACTCATTGAAGTTGAATCTCCATATATGGAGACATAAGTTGCTCATACCATAGCAACCATGTTTTTTACAGGGCCTGGGATTGATGACATCAGAAATCTCCATATATGGGCATGAAAGGGATTTTGTTTCTGGAAATATGTCTGTGGGGTGCCACATTTGGAATAAAACACTTACATCACACATCTGGATATCCATACAGCCCATCTAGTTTGCCTGTGTCCATTTATGCCCATATATCTGATGACATTGGGACAATGATCTCCATATATGGGCATAAAACTTATGTTAATTAGTAAAGCCTGGGGATCTCCATATATGGGCATGAGGGGTACCCTAAAAGGGCATCATCTGGGAATAGCAAATATAGTTATCCTAGAAAGTGAAAATCTTACATCAAAGGCCATAACTACCTACCTACCACCATACTGCATTCCTCATTAAACTACCTACCAGTAAGATGCCTATAGGGAGAAAAGCAAAGGGCGAGGTTGCACCATTTCTTGGTCTTCTGGCCAGTGATGTATATCGGACCATTTAACCATATATGGAGACATCTGGTACCCAAAGATATTCACAGATATGGGCTTAATATTGATGACATAAGGGATCTCCATATATGGGCGTAAAAGGGATTTGGTTCCCCTGGCATCACAGGGATCTCCATATATGGGCATAAAATGGATTTGGTTACCCTGGCAACACGGGGATCTCCATATCTCCATATATGGGCATAAAAGGGATTTGGTTCCCCTGGCATCACAGGGATCTCCATATATGGGCATAAAAGGGATTTGGTTCCCCTGACATTACAGTGATGTCAGTGGCTGGTTCTACAGAGGGGATCTCCATTTATGGGCATAAAAGGGAATGTATGTATGATGATGTCAGATATCATAGACGTCATAGGACTTTCACATAACGAATAACTGAGTAAGCATGTAAACCCGTAAAATCTATATTTGGGCATGGCTGATTTATGACCTCATCATGATGACACGAGCAAACACAGCTGAATTGTATAAATGATCAGTGCAGAAACCAACAGAAGTATTTGACCAAGACTCTTCGATTTAAACATCAACAAAGGTGTGACGTTTGTTGATGGTCACAAAGGTGTGGCGGACGGACGGACGGACGGACGGACGGACGGACGGACGGACGGCCGGTGGAGGTTTTCATAGTAAACTGCTCCCTGACGGTCGCAATAAAGCTTTCTATATAGATTTATATTTCCTATTGTAGGTATGTGTTCAAATGACTATCTCATATTGACATTCATTTTATTCTAGAATGTAGAGGGATGTCCTGGCTTAAAGTCAGCCATGTTTCAAACCTCTCAGAGCTTCCATTGTGAATCTACATGAGTTTATATGCCTCAACCCACAGACAGAAAGGCTTTATATTTAGTTTGGGTTTAGCTTATAACTTTACATATCAATGTCACCACTTTTACAGTAAAATATTGGTTCTACAAGAATCCATGTCATGTCTGGGAGGCCTTAGAGAGGAGGAAAAGCTGTGTTGTGTTTGGTCCTGTTGCTGTTGGACTGGTTTGACTCACAGAGAGAGATGGGTGCAGTCTGGCACCATGCCAAGAGCACTTGAGGACGTTTAGAAGGGGTGTGTGTGTGCGTGCGTGCGTGCGTGCGTGCGTGTGTGTCCAGTCACGTGTATACAGGCATGAATTCAGGTCTGACAAGGCATTCAGTGTAGATCATTTCGTTACTGTAAGGCAGAACACTTTTCTCCCATAAATGAATGCTCTACTTGAGAGTGTTTATTGCGACCGTAGGTCGCAGTTACTTGCACTCCTATACTATCCAAACCTCCACCGTCAGTCCGTCAGTCCGTCTGTCAGTCACACATATCTCCGCAACCGTTGCCCCGATCCATGCCAGATTTTGCACACACACTCCTTGCCTGCCAAACTACAACCTCCAAGGACCCTGGGGGGACCCCCAGGTGTAAAAAATTACCAAATGTGCAAAAATGACCAAATGACCACCCCAACGGGGCTGCTCACGGGGAATTCCCGGGGACCACCGACTCCTGGTGCTCCAGAACGGATGCAAAAGTGGTGGCGCCCCCAGTGGAGGACCCCCTGCCACTGCAGCGCACATAAAATGCCGTAACTCGGGCTAGGAGCGACCGGGAGAGCCGGGGCCGGTACCTATTCGTCTGCCCCCGCCCCTCATTTCTCACATGGCCCTCTTCTAGCGCCACCATGAGGCCGATTCTTGCAAAACACATTTTTTGACACTGCTCCTACAATTTTTGCCCTAAAATCACTCAAATCGGTACACAGTATGTCTACACTCATGTCATCAACTTGGATCTGTCCCATATAGCGCCACCTTCAGGCCGATTTTTTAAAACACATTTTTGGACACTGCTCCTACAGATTTTGCCCTAAAATCACACAAATCGGTACACAGTATTTCTACACTCATGTCATCAACATGGACCTGTCCCATATAGCGCCACCATCAGGCCAATTTTTTCAAACACATTTTTATCTCTACAGTCATGTAATCAAAACGCATCTGTCCCATCTAGCGCCACCATCAGGACGATTTTGGTACAACAAATTTTTTGCCTATTTGTAGAGATAAGCGACCAACGGTCGCTTATCTCCCGATTAGGGAGTCTTACTGGTAGTTATTTAGGGTGTCTTACTCAGGGGTTAAAGCAAAAAAAAAAAGAAATCCCAGGACTGAAAATTAAGACCTGGGATAAGACATTCTGAAAGGGAAAAACCAAAACCCCCAGGCTTGCAACGGTCTAGCCCTGGCCCCTGTCCTAGACAAAGTCAGTGTAAGAGAAATATAAATAACATTGTGGGCCCAGTACACGCCAATTAATGGGGTGATATGCTGTTTCACATAAGTTCTCAACTGCCTTCAATGTGAATGTGTACACTTCGGGCTTCATTTTAACAGAAACACCTGCTGAAATTGTAGTCTATGTAGTCTGGTCTATTTCAAATCTTAAAATGACTGTAGGACTTTAAAGCCAAAGTGCATTAGCAGTGTGTAAAAAGTAGTTGTCATTTGAACCAGTATGCACCTTGCATTAGGGGAGAGGAAAGGTTGCAAGTGAGAACACAAGTCAATTACAAAATACATTTAAAACCCATTGGTTGGCAGCTACACAAAAAAAAATTGCACCTTTAGTGGAGAACATTTGACCTTTTACTCTATGTTTTAGGGTTCCCATTATGAATACTGTGCATTAAAACATTAAAAAAAAACAATGTCAAGAATTCAACAAGCTGTTTTATTCAGATTCTGAGAAACAAATACTATTTTTTTTTTTTTTTTTTTGCAACAAAAGTAAAAGCCTGAATCTTGGCTACTGTGCTCCCAGGAATACCATCCCATGGCTTATTTTCTGCTTGCTTGCCTGCTTTTTCACCTTGTTGTTTAGGCTATCACCTATCATGGATTCATGTCTAATCCGTTTCTACACAATCTTCTGTCACACGTCTTAGACATTAAACAATGTTCTGAGCCGAGCACTGTCGTATGCTCGCTCGCCTCGCTCGCACGCACTCTCGCGCAGGCAACTTGTGGACTGAACCTACAGCCCATGGGAAGGGATTGTGTAGGGGGCGGAGACTGTGTCTTAGCAACACTGTGTTAATAAGCCAATGAGCTGCCTACAAACAGCGCAGCGCCTCACTCAGCAATGGGATGCAACACTTGTCTCAGAGGAGAGCAGAGTGGAAGCTCTCTGACAGACAGAATCGCTGTCATTTCTCAATTAAATCATGCCGTCATTCATATGTATCCCCCAACCTTCAAATACGGGACAAAGAGCGTCCCGTTTCAGTTCAATACGGGACACGTCTTTTAGTTTCCAAAAAAGGGACAATCCCGTATTTTACGGGACAGTTGGTAACCCTACGTCCTTCTCACGCACCTGTGTTTCTGATATCTCTCATAGGAGGACAGACAAGATCTCCATAGCGCAGGGCCAATTTCCATGTCGGAGGCAGTTTTCCCTATTGACCCCTTAGTTGAGAGAGAGGTGAAGCAGGGACCCCCCCCACAACCTGTTCATAGATTCCATATAGTTTCATCGTTTGACAGCACAATCATCAGTGTATTTTGGATTCATGTCAATTTGTGTTTTCAGATATTTAACCACTTGAACCGTCATTACCTAATAAACTTGACCTTTCACTCTGTACTTAGTCTGCTCTTTTTCCCCTCTACACTAAACCTCTTTGCCGAAAATAGCCGATCTACAAGCTCACAATAACGGCTCGCACTGCAAGGCGTTGTGAGCTTGTATATCGTCTATTTTCGGCTAAAGTTCTCAGAATCTGGTTAAGGTCTGGCTAAAAAGGAGACCCTTGTGGTGTGTTTGTAATCGTGTACATGCATGGAGATCTACCAGCCGTTACATAAACTATAAACAAAACATCACCCATAAAAACAATCCCTAACTGTCTTGATCCGAGGCTACAGTTTGATACAGATTGTAAGTGCTGTTACTAGAGATCAATACTAAAATTGTTAAAAAATACAACAATTAATGGTCATAAATTCATAAAGCATAAATAATCTTATAAATTCATGGTAGGCTATAAATAAATATTGGGTTCATAATTGATTTCATGAGAGGCTAAAAATGTATACTTTTAAGATGTGGTTAAACATTATGGGACAGAGCAATGATTCCCTGCCTGTCTATTAGCAGGACCTCTTTGATGTAGGCTTGATTGCATGTCATGAGACACAGGTGGTACAAACAGACCTGCCTGCCCTGCTCTGCCCGGGGCACAAGCTGAGCTCTGCGTCCCACTGCTCTGAATGTGATGCTCCTCTAAAGTTGATTTTAACTTATAAAAGACGTCTAAAGTCAATGATAGACGGTGAAAGAAGGACTAAAGAACTTAAAGTGACTCAAGAAAGAAGAACCTCTGTTCACAATAGATAGCGGCCACCGAGTTCTCACTGCAGCTCCCTTCACAACAAACACAGGTCGGTTCTTTATGAAAACGGGCATGTTGGAGGAGAAGTGAGGAGAAGAATAAATGCCCGTTTTCATAAAGAACCGACGCCGACCTGTGTTTGTTGTGAAGGGAGCTACATAGATTATTAAACACACGGTGGGGATAGATCTCCAAACCCTCCCTCAGTGAGTGTTTAGTTTAGTATCAGTTTTACCTCCTGCACCGCGGCGTGGAGCGGTGCTTCAGCAAACCGTTTGAAAAGCTGCGCATGCGTTCTATTTATACCCGATCCGTCCGGTCTGAAGCCCCGCCCCCTGCATCCGGTGTGTGTGGAACACGTTCACCCAAGAGTGTATGGCTGCAGGGGTGGAGTCACCTCTCTCAGCAGAAATCTTTCTTGTCAGACCTCTCGTCTCAGGTACAACCATAACAACGGCAAGTCTACAGGGTAAAATTTTTTAAAGGAAGCTGCGTTCCACTGTACTGTGGCTTGTCTGCCTTTTTGGAACACGGAAAATAAAACGTTTCTTTACAATGAAAAGTAACTTTTAATAATAAATAACAGTAGGCTATTGCATTAATTCTTATTGCCAAAAGTTCCTCTTCAAACCTTTATTCAAACTTAGGGTGACCATATTTTCAGCCACTCAAACCGGGACACAAAACACTGTTGCCTAAAACTGGGACCCTAAAAGCAATGCGCACGTTACCGCGCACGCGCGTGCCCATTCTCTAACGTTCGTGCACGCGCACACAGTGAGTGATTGACAAACAGGCTCAGCGTTGAATTGAGACACGCAATGAATTTGTTCCTTTTTTCTGATTGGTTAGGTGAGCATGTTTTCATGAAAAGAACATGATAAATGTCTATGCAACCACTGAAAACAGCTACTATTATTTTAATTCTGGCGAAAACCGGTACAATTTTGCAGTGAATGTTGAAAAGCGGGACATATTAGTGTTTTAGAGATATTTGTCGGGACACCGGGACACGCAGCTTGAAAACGGGACTGTCCCGGGTAAAACGGGACGTCTGGTCACCCTATTCAAACTGGAAAATAACATAACAAAAAAAGAAAAAGTTCTTAATAATGAAAAATAACTTTTAATAATCAATATTAGTGGCGAGGGACACCCGGGGACCCCCCCTGAGGACCGGCGGACCGCGAGAGACACCCCAGCACGGTGGCCGTGAGTCGGCCGGCCTGCGGGGGTCCCTCGCCCGGCTCGCCCGCCGACCACGGGGCGACCGCAGCGACGGTCCGTGAGACCACCGCCCAGTGGAGGGTCGCCGCCTCGCCGGCGACGGTCCCCCGCACGGTGGCCGTGAGTCGGCCGCCCTGCGAGGGTCTCTCGCCGCTGACCACGGGGCCGCTGACCGTCGCCGGCGACCCTCCACCGGAGTGTCTCTCGCTCTCTCGCGGACCGCCGCTCCTCAGAGGGGGTCCCCGGGGATCCCTCGCCTCGCCTCGCCGCTGATATTTATTAAAATAAATTAACTAATTATTAAGAAATGTGTTATTTTCCAGTGTTCAATAATGGTTTGAAGAGGAATTTTCTGCAATAATAATTTATCCATGTAGCTGTCTCTAAAAACGACTGGGTACCGGTGGCAGTGTTGGTTGGCGAAAACAGCCGATCTACAAGCCCACAAAACGTTGCGCTTGTGATGCGTTGTGAGCCTTGTGAGCTTGTAAGTCTGCTGTGTGACGTCACTCGTAAGCGCCGGAAGCGCGCCGACACACACTTCCGTTCTGAGACGAAAGGTCTGACAAGAAAGATCTGCTGAGGGAGGTGTCTCCAGGCCTGCAGCCATACCCGTCTCCGTTCACCTTATATGGAAGCAGCGTTTCCGTATCCGTTCCCAGAGCGGATCTTCTGCCTGCAGAGTGAACGGACTGAGCGGCCAGTCTGCTGACCATCAACACTGAACCTTACAGCGTCCTGGCGCCCTCACCTGGTGGAAAAAGTAGGCTACAAAAAAACTTGTTTTACCCCATATTAAATTACATGTTTTATTGTTGTTATTATGTTTTAAATAACCTTTTATTCAAGTAAAATCAGTTGTTATTCGGTTGCAAGTAAAAGTCTATTCTCTCATTTTGCTTGAGTAATACTTATTAAATAAAAATAAATAATATATAATACAAAGATTGTTGTCTTGCTCAGGGGTTCCCAAACTTTTTTGTCTCAGGGCACCCCATGAATATCTTTTTTAATCCGAGGCACCCCTACATTATCATTTTCACTCCTAGCACCTTATATTTATAGCATATCATCGTTGTCGGGTGGAAACCTTGTATGTCCAAAACCGTTCGTTTTGTATTTATCATCTATAAAATGTACTAAACTAGTGAAAACAGCAGATCAAGAAGCACACAACGCCTCGCATCTTGAGGCGTTGTGTGCTTGTAGATCGGCTGTTAGCACTAGTTTTATGCGACAGTCTTTACCAAAAGACGTACACATTTGAAACTTGGAGATACAATGTTTCTGCCCGTCAGTAACGATATTTTAGTGATTATGTTGTGAGGAAAACGTTGAGATAAAGCCATTTTGGTTAGAACTGACTGAAAATAACTTTGTACTTCAAGTTTAAAATGATAATAAATATTTTTTCAAGTGTACAAATACATTCCATATATCAAATGATCTCGCAGCATCCCTGGACTGCCGTCACGGCACCCCAGGGTGCCCCGTCACCCCAGGGTGCCCCGTCACCCACTTTGAAAACCCCTGGTCTTGCTGGACAATATGATAGGGATGACATGATCTCATGTATCTTATAAGGGGAAGTATTTACATATTTACTGACAGTAATATGACATAAATGTAGCCTGGCCTGCTGTAAAGCATCATTATAAGATCTGAATGTTAAAAAGACAGAAACAACATGAGATTCATGTCAGAAATCTCCTGACAAAGCCTGATGGTCTTCAACAGGGGGTCCGGGACCCCTTGGGGGTCCTCAGAGTTACTACAGGGGGTCCTCAAAATCTTTGTGTGATAGCTTTTATTTTTCTCTCCTTTTTTATATTAACCACTTGAACCCTAGTGTCCTTATTCTGAGAACTTTAGACAAAAATAGCAGATCTACAAGCTTTGTGACCTACAATGAACTCATTAAATAACTTTAAAGGACCAAAACAACATAATTATTAATAGTAAATTATTTAATTCCTGGGGGTTATCTATCTATAAATGCGAGAAGTCTCTGTGTCTGTCTGTCTGTCTGTCTGTCTGTCTGTAATCAGCGTATCTCGAGAACCGTTCGTCCCACCGGCTTCAGATTCGGCACGCGCGTTCCCCGCCGCGGCGCGGAGTCGACCCGACCCGACCCGACACGCGGTTTTCCCGAACCGGCGTGAAACGTTCGGAATCTCCTTATGCGGGGCTGATTGTTGACATCAGGCTGTTACGGAGGAAATCGGCGCAAGCGCAGACTCATTGTGACATCACATCATAAAAGGCTCTGAGATCACGTACGCCACATGAGTCAACAAAAAATGCCATGGTTACGTATTCTGATGATCCTATATGGGCATAAAATGACACAGGCAAACAAATGGTCAAAACGGCTCTTATGACAACAGGTATAATGGGGTTTGCATTAAAGGGTGGGGCATTCATTCTCTATTTCAAATTCGGAAAGCAGGTAGTGCAGTGCCCGGTCTCGACCCGATCCGATACGCGATTTTCTGGAACCAGCACGAAAGGTTCGGATTCTGATGTCTGACATCAGGGTTTTCCGGAACCGGCACTGTGTCTGCATAGATCTCCATTTATGGGCATAAAATGGATGCAGACAGACAGATACGGATATCTCCATATATGAGCATAAATGGACACAGGCAAACAGATGGTCAAAGATCTCCATATATGGGCATAAAATGGACGCAAAAAGACAGATACAGATATCTCCATATATGGGCATAAATGGACACAGGCAAACAGATGGTCAAAACGGGTCCTATGACAACAGGTATAATGGGGTTTGCATTAAAGGGGGAACCAGCACTGTGTCTGCAACAAAGTCGGAGGCACAGACAGATACAGAGATCTCCATAATGGGCATAAAGGGACACAGACAAACAGATACAGAGATCTCCATATATGGGCATGAAATGGATGCAGACAGACAGATACAGATATCTCCATATATGAGCATAAATGGACACAGGCAAACAGATGGTCAATACAGGTCCTACAGAGATCTCCATATATGGGCATAAAATGGACGCAGACAGACAGATAACTCCATATATGGGCATAAATGGACACACGCAAACAGATGGTCAAAACAGATCCTATGACAACAGGTATAATGGGGTTTGCATTAAAGGGCGGGGCATTCATCCCCTATTTACATTGTTCCCGAGTTGGCCAGGGCGCCGACTAGACGCTCGGCCGCCCGAAAGTATTTTATAAATGACAGCCCACCCAGTGCAACGTACCTGTTGAAATACCTGTAAAGATAATATAATATAAGACATCAAATGTACATTTAGACCAATGTTTAAATCATCATCAATTCACATTCACAAAGTCACATTCATGTGAACACAGTGACACATTGCTTGTACTGTATAATAATAATAATAATAAGGGTAATAATAATAACAATAATAATAATAATAAATAACTCCCAAGCCTAATTAAATCCATTTACAGGTGAATATCAAATAAAATGTTGTACAGAATTAGTAACTGTGTGAATGTTGATCATATTGTGTGGGCTGTAAATTTAAGGGGCAATCACTCTAAACCGCTGGTTGCCAAACAGTGGGTCAGTACCATTTGGTATGGGTCATGACTCAAGCAATTCCCCCTTTGTCAAGTCCCACCCCATGTCGCTCTGTTTCTAGGTGTGACAAAAAAGCCAGGGAAGATTTTTTTTTCCCCATTCACTTCCATTATAAAAACAAGATTTTTTTCATAGCCTCATTATTGCTATTTAAAGTACCAAAAGAAAAACATCTACGTTATATTAATAAAAAAGGAACAAAAAAGTACAGTAGTTACATTGCAAAACGGGTTTTCCCCCCAAAGCATACTTGTTTTAATTAGTTTAATCCTCTGAAACAGGCAGAGGGCAGAGAGAGAGTGAGAGAGCAGTGCATATTGGGTGACTCGCACTGACCAGGAAGTTGTGGAACTATAGCCTCGCTCTCAACATAAAATGTATTTTAATTGTAATTCTGCCCATTTAAAATATCTGTACCTAATCGAATATCTTAGTTACATCGATATCGTTCATGTGAACTAGTTTGTTGAACCTTATTCATTATAATTATCAAAATCGTTATGACCGCGCAGCGCCAGCGCCATACTGCGCCGCAGCCGTGTCGCCCATCACCGCACCGCGGTGAAAGAATGAAAGAACTTTATTTTCCTTTCTGAACTTTGTGCAGTGGTTAAAGAGACAACATACATTCACAGTACATAAAACATAAATGTCACTACAATAAAAACACTATGTTTAATACTAGTTCTTAAAAGCATAATATCAAAATTAATATATACTGTAGGAGTAAGTCTATGTGTGATGTGTCATGACCACGGCCTCTATCCACAACTTTCCCACGTCCCGTCGTGCATTGCGCAGAAGGTGTGCGGCAGTTTCCGGCGTCGCAGCCGAGAATGATCTACAAGCTCACAATGGTTGCATCGGCTATGCGACGTGAGCTTGTATGTCTGCTGTTAACCGGAAGTGTCCCACAGATAATGCTACAGTAAATTCTCGCGGAAACAGGTGCATAATAAGCTCATGTGACTGTTTGCCTATGAGTGTGCCTATGCCCCTCTTGCTCTGCTCCTGGAGTCTGATTGCCCTGAGTGCAGTCACCTGTGAGGACCAGCTGAGCCTGGTTTGGTGACGAGCTGCTGAGACTATAAAGATTGTGTTTCTGTGTGTGTTCAGTGCTGGGTCATAAGTGTATGTCAGGTCCTGTTCCAGTGTCTAGTTATGAGTTAAGTTTCTGTGAGTTGTATTATTCTATTCATGCCTGGAGCAGTCCAGGCATGCTCCACCAGACCTACATGTTCAGCAGTCTGATGGAGGTGGGCACAAAGCTATTTAAGCCCCTTCTTTTGAATTTTGAGGCCCTATACTGACGGCATGAGGGCATTAGGTTACATCGGTTGTGACAGGTGTGTGTGTTGTCCTCAACTATTTGAGAGGATACAATTAAGAAATGCAGGAATCCAGGAATAAAATACAATAATATTAATAATTAAGAAGTAGTGAAAATACTACAAGCTCGCGGCACAATATACAAGCTCGCGGCACAAAGTGACATGTTGTGAGGTTGTAGATCTGCTTTTTTCACTGATTTGGGTCCCGGGCAAACGTTTAATGCAGTCGTATTCAACTAAATTGTCCACTTTGTAATAAAACCAAAGGGCCGGGGCCGGACTAACCCCAAGCTTGTAAACAATATATAAATTAAAATTTGTAATTGGCCTCACACAGTGGTAAAGAAAGATTGCCTGTATGAAACATGTTTTGTTCCTAACTGGAACAGGAAACATTTATGCTACCTTCTAAAAGCTTGGGATTACAGTTTTGCACAGAGCCTTACGGAGCCTCTTCACTCCGTTGCTTGCCCTTCACTCCCAGAGGCTTCCTCGTTCTGCAGCAGATATATTTGCTTCTCCTGTACAGCAGGGGGGGGCTCTTCCACTGAACTCGCAGTAGGAGTTGCGTGTGCGTGTGGACTTCGGCTCCACACCCTTCTTTCAATTCTCATCAGGGGCCTTCTGACAGGCCCCCATGATTGCAGAAAGCCGGTCTGCCCTCCACTGCGGGGATTTAATTCTATAGGTCGTTTTGTCCTCATCAGATTCCTCTTGTGAGACGAAGTTGGCGTCCGCGCTTGTCAGGTACTGATGGTCTTCTGTAGTTAGGATTTTCTGCCCCACACTGACCCGTTTCTTAAATGGCTGTGTAACAGATGGAAAGAGGAGGTTAGATTTAGCATTTTGCATTGTTTTTGTCCCTCCCTGCCATTGACTGATTTTTCAATTCTAAAGTTATAACACAAGGTGGCACCAAACCCCAACCTGTGACGTAGTAAGGTGAGACTCTTGGAAAGGTCTGGCAGATGGAAAGGGGCGCATGGTGATTTTCCGATGGCCTTAAAGTCCGAGAGACTTAAAAGCCGAAAGGCTGTTCAAATATGAGAGAGAGAGAGATTTTCAAGCTCACTGAAACTGAAACTATAACATGACGATTTTCAAGCTCACTGAAACTATAACATGCCGCTGTTCACCTGAGAGCGGACACACACACACACACACACACACACACACACACACACACACACACACACACACACACACACACAAAATCAATCAATCAATCAATCAATCAAAAAAGCAGTACAAGTAGGCCAAACCAATTAGTGCAAGAGCCACAGCTGTCCTGGACTCGCTATAACTTTCCAGCTCTGCTCTCCTCCAACTCCAAGTTACATTAAACTTATATGGTTCTCACTCCCAGTAAATGTATGATTAATTCTGTGCATTCTCCATGTTTCCACCTCAAAATGCTGGATTATAATTCTCCATGTTTCCACCTCAAAATGCTGGATTATAATTCTCCATGTTTCCACCGCAAAATGCTGGATTATAGTTCTTCAAATGGACCCGACAGGACCTACTACCTCTCTCTCTCTTTCTCTCTGGGACATTGGATTTGGATCACTGTGCCGTCGGATTTTCAGGCCGTCGGAATATCGAGATTTAGCCGATGGAAAGCCCATTTTGAAAATAGTCTGGCAGTAAGTGCCATTTTGCCTAACAGCAAAATGGCCACTGTGTGAATATGGTCTATTACAGTGATACTCAAACTCTGCAATTTTGATTGGCCCACCAGCTTAATGTCCTCGGAGTCAAGTATCCCACAAGCTTTAAACTGAGCAGATTGGACTTTGCGTTCTGGAGATAATGGCCAAAACATCTTCAAACAACCATTTTTTTTTCCATCTTTCTGTTTTTACCAGTGGCTCTGTCCGACTAATTAGCACACCCAAAACGTCATTGTAGGCCTAATGCAAATGAAGTGAAAGCGAGATGTACTATAGCTCTACTTAAAGCTATACTGTGTAAGTTGCTCAACTAGTGGTCAGTGGCGTTATAGCAAACCGCGGTCGCGTCTGCTTTTTTCGGCCGTTTTTTCGCCGCGGACCGGGCCTTCAGACCACCGCGTCCGCCTCGCTGGCTCGCCCGCCTCGCCACGCATCCGTGGAGGTGTCTCGTGTCCCTCTGCGGACCGGTGTTGGGGAGGTTTACAGGCTAGACTTCTAGACCAGTGTAAACAAAGCTGTTGAAGCAAGCTATTTCCTGAAGAGACCTCAAGATGCACTGTCATTGGCCGGTAGTGTATCATGTGTGTATGATCTGCAATGTGATTGGCCAACGTATACACAACGTATACGGATGATGCAGATGACGTCATTTTGCCGCGAAATCCCGCCCCTGTCACGGGTAAGTAGAAAACATATAAAGAAAAGGCTTTTGGGGCTGAAATTAACGGAGTGGGGGTTCTAAAACTTTAGCGATTTAATAGTTAGGACAATTTTAAGATATGTTTTATAAAAAAAAGTTACATAGTATAACTTTAACTACTGCATCATTAGCCATTTGGTAGCTGAACAGTCTGGGTAATCTATTTTAAGTAGATTGTTTGATTTTATTTTATTTTTGCCTTAAGTAGTGAAAATGTCCAGCCACACATTGGGCGCTTGTAGATCTGAAAAAGCCTGAATTAATTTCTACTGGCCAAAAAAAAAAAAAAAAAAATCAGATGGTGTTGTAGGAGTCCTAATCACAGGAAAATGTAATGTTAACATCACATTTACTGAAGCGGTCTGCCAGTGCCTCCCATAGATTTAAATGTGAGAAATGTTCTTGTGGATTCTAGTCTGGTAACCTTCCTTGTGGACAAACCATGGATTGACATCTAGACCTATTGCACATACAGTATGAAACAGAGCTGCAACCTTTAAATGCATTTTGAGAAGAAATAATGCTATTTGTTCCAAAAGCTTATACCCTGTATACAATGTCAATGCGACAGCTCTGTTTACACAATGCTGTACCCTCTCCAACTGTGTGTTCCCCATTTTCAACAGGTTTTGTTTGTGACACTTGCTTTGGCAATGTAAACAGAGTACAGACCCCTTTGTTCAAACTGAGGAGGGAGGCTGGGAGATGGGTGTCTGATCGTTACATGGCATATGTACCAGGTTGAATAACCAGTTTAACTGGCTTCATTTGAATGAGAAAACATGTTTACCCACATTACATTAGTCTGCCTGTACCTTCTCATCGAACACATCGATGCAACAAGCCCCAGCATTGTATCAAGACAATGAAAGCTTGGCACTATATCAAAAGACCCATGACCTATACAGCCATTTGTGGATGTGGATTCTACTCGTCTGGGAGGTTGACACACACACACACACACACACACACACACACACACACACACACACACACACACACACACACACACACATACATATATATATATATATATGTATATATATATATATATATATATTATATGTATATATATATATATATATTATATATATATATATATATATATATATATATATGTCACGGTTTGTTAGAGAAACAGTACGGTCGAGAAACGGAGCACTCGCCGTGCAGCACGGGGCGGAACAAGCGGTCGCCCACAACAACGTCCTCCAGGCGGAGCCGCTCGATTGTACACGACATTGCAAGCGGCGCGAAGGCCAGCGGACCTTGGTCCTGCGGCGAAGAGCGGGCCAGGGCCGGCCGCGCGAGTTACGAAGCCGTGGTGAATGCAATCGTTATATTTATGCCCAGGCCGTAAGGCCTGGGCAAGCCCACGATAAACGCTCATAGTAAGCTAATGGCTAAGCTAATGGCTAAACACCGCCCAGCTAGGCTAGTAAATAAAGAAAGAGAGTCGCAAACGAGTGACGTCAGCGCCTGCACTAGTGAATGGCTGTCTATGGGCTGTCGTCGCCATCTGGTGGTGATTAGTGTGTGGTGAACGACAAAACAAGCGCTCTTACTCTTACCGTCCTGAGTTACCTAAACATACTGTAACATATATATATATATATATATATATATATATATTTTTTTTTTTTTTTACTTTATTTGCAAAATATTTAAAATGGTTCTGTTTACAGCAAAATAAACCGTTGCATTTTAAACAATAATTCACACAGCAACACAAACAGTTACTTTTCAGGAGATGCACAGGAGAACCTGTGTTAGATTATATCCAATGTAGTTATTTAGTCTGACATTTCAGTATCAACAGTTAGCGGCGGTTACGTCTGCCTTGCTGGAGGACATTATCTTTATTATATGGAAGTAATTTTTAAATGCGCTACAAACGGCGAGGCCAGCTCTTGTTGCTCGAGCTGCAGTGCTGCGTACACCGACAAGGTTGTTATCGCGCCTGACAGTATCTCTCCATTCTCCAGGAGCACTGTCACTGTCCACCAGTCCGTTGTTCACATACCGTGGCCCTACAGCACTGTCACCGTCAGTGACACAAAGGTAATTCACTAGTTTGCAAATCCCGCCCCATTCTGCCCTGTTACTAGGCTGGGACATTAACCCTGGGCAGATTGTTTTTATAGTGGCAGTGAATGGGATTTTTTATTTTTTCATAGCCTCATTACAGCTATATAAAGTACCAAAGGAAAAACATCTAGGTGATATTAATAAAAAGGGAAGACAAAGGTACAGTAGTTACATTGCAAAACAGGGGGTTTCCCCGAAAATATGTTTTAATTTGTTTAATCCCAGTGGGACAGAATCACTATTGCAGATTCTTTTATAGTGGAAGTGGATGGGATTTTTTTTTCCTTCATAGCCTCATTACAGCTATATAAAGTACCAAAAAAAAACACATCTACGTGATATTAATAAAAAGGGAAGAAAAAGGTACAGTAATTACATAGCAAAACAGTAATTTTCCCCCGAAAATATATGTTTTAATTAGTTTAATCCTCTGGATCAGAGAGAGAATAGAAATCGCGCATTGCATCTTGGGTAGGAAGAGGAGAACTATAATCTGTTCTCCTCCAACATCTCCTCACATAATAGGCTGGCTTTTCGTAATTCTGCCCATTTAAAATATATGTACCCAAACGTAACAAGTTAGACCATTGATAAGGTCCATGTGAACTAGTCTGTTGAAGCTTATTCATTACAATGATCGCAAACGCTATGGTCGCGAGCGGCCTGGCCGTGCTCCGCAGTGCGGACAGCCGGTGAAAGACGGCTCCCACTTTCTCCGACTGCAGAACTCCACCCCTGCTTGCAAAAAGTGAATGTATTTTTCTGGTTGGCCAGTCAGGGAGTCTCATGGACCAATCAGAAGGCTGACAAACGGTGAATTGTGTAGAGCAACACACGCCTTAGTTACATCTACAGCCTTTTCGATGTCGACCGCCAAAAATCCTCCACCTTGCCCGAAGAATACCAAAGGCATTCTCGATGACCTGCCTGTAGTTGAAGATGCGCTCATCACCTGCCAGACTCCACCCTGTGAAACAAAGAAAAGAAAATATTAGATTATAGTAGATATATTTTATTGCATAACAAAACACAAGCTGCAATACACAAATAGATGCAGTGGTCCTTGAAGGGATTACAACTGGTCAGAGAGTTGGTAACCAAATGGACCCTTATAGATCTGTAACCCTTGAGTGTAAAGGGAAATCAAATGGACCTGTCCATTCAATTTTTCTTAGGTTACGTTTAATTTAATTTCATAATTTACAAGAAATGGACACAATTAGAGAATGTAGAAGAATTGTTATTTTTGATCAATGTTTACCTGTTATGTCTACTAACACATTAATACAATATGTAATACTGTGGACAAAATCGTATTCAATGATAACAAAATGTTTTGGGATCTGAGCGAAATGTCATCAAACGTGGTCCATGGCTCAAATGCCGAATAAATAATGGCCTTGATATGAAAAAGATTGAAACCCACTTCAATAGATGAAATAGGGGCTCACCTCCATATGGTCTCATCAGGTTAACTTTTATGGGAAAGGCCTCGTCGGCGACGAACACATGTGGTGCGATGACTTCACTCCCTGGTAGCAACGCTGAAGGTGGCAGGGAAGCTGTCCATCGATGATCTGTGTTCCGAAGGTGCTACTCGAAAAGATGCCAGCGTCACTGTCTCGTCCGTATGCACCGATGTCGACATAGGTGAACTTGTACCTGGCATCACAGGAGGCCACTGTTGACTGGTGCTTGGATCTGGACATGTTTCCCATCTATATCCCCGACACAGTTGGGAAAATTCCAATCGTCCCAGAATTGTGCCTTCAGCCTCAACCACAGTGTGCCCGAAGGGAAAGCAACAAACTCATCCTTCAGTGCCATCCATATTGCTTAGCATACCTCGCGGACAATCGCAAACACCGTTGAAATCCCAAGCATATACGCTGTTGCCACTGACTGATGGCTGTGTCCATGGGCAAGGTACCGGAGCGTGACGCAAAGGCGCTCGGCTGGACTCACAGGGTCACTGTGGTTTGTAGCATGTTGAATGTACGGCGTCACTCTACGAAGCAGATCGTCAGATTTAGCCACAGACTTCCTAAAGTACCCGTGGTGCCGTTCAAGGTCTAGTCGTCTGATCCGTGGGATGAGTCTAAAAAACTCCCCATCTACGCGTTGTGTTGTATTTAATGGCCTGATATACCCATATTCCTCTCTCGTCTCCTTCTTCTCATCCTCATCCTTCTTCTCAAAGTCATCATCAACAAAAGCTCCTCTGCAGCATCCAAATCAGCGTCTGACGAGTCAGCTACAACAAGCAGCCAGCTTTTAAGCAGTTCCTACTTCGGCCTGGAAGTGTCGTGTTGCATTGCGGGAGATCAACATAGCACTCCCTACTACCATCTAGTGGATACAGTATGTAGATAGGCTTTATTGAACCTTATGTAACACAGAGACCGTACAGAACTATGCATATTGACACAATTACAAAATGAGTTTTTACTAAGTGTGTGTCGATTCCAAATCGAGCATCACTGGTTTGGTTAAACATGGCTGCACTTATCACGTGACGTTCATCCATTCCCCCATTCGCTCATACAAGGACATGACATATGTGTAAACGGAAGAATGCACAATAATGCTTCCAGCCACCAACGGGCGCTGTTGCAGCTAACATTGTAGCAAACGAGGAAAAGCAGTACACTGTCTTCTAATTTTATTTAAAAATACGGACTAATACATTAAACAAGGCTTCCGGACAAGTCACATACATCTTGCAGAACTTCTCCGGAAGCTATATTTCGCATTTGTGCTTGTGTAGAGCCGCAATTGCAGTTTTGCCGACCATGCCCCCGACCTGTCTGACAAGTCGGTAAGACGCTTCTGCCGTCGCCCCAACGTCACAATGCGAAAGTCTCGGCAGAATACGTCTTAATGTAAGGCTAGTTCTAAATGTTGGTTTTGATATACAGTATGTTCGGTTCCCACCCTAATTTAATTGCCCATTTTTAGCCGGTGGGTGTCTAAGTACAAGAGGTGAACCACTCGGCATATTTGTAAAACCTTTCTGTAAAGATATAGCCCACATTAAGTACCAGTGATAGTGAAACCTTTATTATTTTATGTACAGGTACAAAAGAAGAACCTGTTTACAAAAACAATTCTATGCACGCACACGCACGCACACACACACACACACACACACACACACACACACACACACACACACACACACACACACACAAACACTTACTTTAAATTAAAAGGAGTAATCAAACAATGTGTCAAAACAAAGTACAATTTACAATTTTAGCAGATGCTCTTAATCAATTTCATTAAGACTGACTTAAAACAAGCGAGGAACACAAGGTAACACATCAAATGCATAGAAATAGTAGTCTAGGATCATACAGTAGGTAAACCAAGAACCCATCATCAGCCTAAGCAGTATAATATAAAAACAAATCACATAATAATAATAATAATAATTAAAAAACAAAATGGGCATTGACAGATACAATCATCTTTCCCCTGTTTTACTTGCAGATTATTTGGGGTTAAAGCAGAAATATGCTGACATAAGCAGGAATCATGCAATTTCTTATTTAAAAAATGTATTTTAATTTTATTTCATGCAGGCGGCTAACAATGCTTCCTAAAGAAATGTTGTGTGTGTGAGACACTTCCTGGGGCTACAATCTGCCTCCAAAACTATACATTTCATCTGTGAGAAGTTCTCTCATTGGTCGATTAAACTGGGTGCCCATCCAAAATAACAGACCAATCAGGATCTTGTCCTTGTTCAGATTGTTTGACCTGTCTGTCAATCCTTTTAGCTCTGGTCGGCTGGTTCATGCACCAATGAGCTGCTAATGACAGAGCTTCTTACAGATAAAATACTAGTTTTGGAGGTAGACTGCGGTTCCTAGAAGCACCACAGAGACTAGATTGTTTTAGGGAGTATTGTTAGACGCCTGAATATAATAAAATAAAAATAAGCAATTGCATGATTCCTGCTTGTGTCAGCAGAAAAATGCTTATGTCTGCTTTAACAACAAATTGTTATAAAAAGAAAAAAAAGGAAAAAAAACAGAAAAGAAAAAAAACAGAACGGTCCACACAGGCAGCTGATGCTCTGTGTAGTATTAATGGTGCAAAGAATCTTGTTTGCATCAAGAGTTAAGGATTGCATTTTAAATAAGTTAAAAAAAGACACACAGGTCAATTAGTAAGAAAGTAAGAACATTGGTGAATGTTTGTATATCACTGAAAACGGCTTAAAAGGGTTTAATTAAGAACACTGAGGAATCTTTTTCCTGCTCTGTATCCTTCCTATCTGCGTTGTTCCAGATGAGTTTAATCAAACTGTGCAGTTATATGAGTCCTCTGTGTATACATTTTAGATCACCATTAAACCATATTCACTGCCATACACTGTATGCATATTAGTTCTCAGGGTGTTGGCCTCTGCCACACTCAAAACGCATACAGGCTATTCTCCTGTATGAGTCTGCTTGTGCTGTTTCAGACTATACCTTGCACTGAAGCTTTTGCCACACACTGTACAACAGAAGGGTTTTTCTCCTGTATGAATCCTCATGTGCGCTTTCAGAATACACATTTGGCTAAAGCCTCTGCCACACACTGTACAACAGATGGCTTTTTCTCCTGTATGAGTTATCAGATGTTGTTGAATATTATACCTTGAAGTAAAGCTTTTGCCACACTCTGTACAATAAAATGGACGTTCCCCTGTATGAATCATCATGTGTCGTTTCAGTTTGTCTTCATGAACAAAGGTTTTGCCACATTTTGTACAACAAAATGGGCGTTGCCCTGTATGAGTCATCATGTGTCGTTGCAGATGTTGATTATTAATATAGCCTTTGCCACAAACTCTACAAGTAAAGGACCTTTCCCCTGTATGAGTATTCATGTGTTGTTTGAGACTGCTCTTGTAAGCAAAGCCTTTGCTACAGACTGTACAAATAAAGGTCTTTAAAGGCTTTTCCCGTTGTGTATGAATCCTCATGTGCCTTTTTACATTATTTTCAACCGTAAACCTCTTGCCACACTCTGAACAACAAAAGGGCTTTTCCCCTGTATGAATCCTCATGTGATTTTTCAGAGTTTCATCACTGCTAAAGCGTGTGCCACACTCTGTACAAGTAAGGCCATTATCCCCTTTATGACTCCTCATGTGATTTTTTAAAGTTTGATCATATCTATAGCTTTTACCACACTCTGAACAACTAAAGGGCTTTTCCCCTGTATGAATCCTCATGTGTATTTCCAGCGAACCAATTTGACTAAAGCCTTTGCCACACTCTGTACAAATGAATCTTTTGGTCCCTGTGTGATTTATCATGTCTGGAGTTTGTTTAGATGTTTTGTGAACATGCGACAGCTTGTTGCTCAAAGACGGTCTTTTCCCTTCCACATCACGTGTCTTGTGTGATATCCGTGTGTTTAAAGCTGACTGATCTTCCCTGTTCTCCGCCCACTCATCGCTGTCTTCGGTGTCACATTCAGAAGTGTTTGAAGAGAGGAGCTGGTCATCACTAGTTTGCTGTGATGTTCCACAGACCTCTACATCAGCGTGGGTTTTGATGTCTTCAATTTTGTTTTCATCATCATAACCGTTCACAGCTAGTAAAGCCATCGATGTTTGAGGTAGCTCCTCCTGTTCCTCTTTTATCTGTGGAGGCTCTCGTTCCTCCTCTTTACAGACAGGGAGCTGCAGGAAGTCTAGAGTATGAAAAGAAAAAAAAATATGTTGTATTGCAAATAATCTGGCGATACGATGTGTATGGCAATGCATAGTTCTCATACTGTTATATACAGTATGTGAAATTCTAAGCAAGGCAATATACAGCGGTTTTATTATTTATTAACAATTGCATTAGGATTGGTTAGGTCATATACTGATCATAATTGTTACAACAGCAAAACTGATAAATAGACATAACTCATAAGTGCATTGTATTGATGGCTTCAATAAACATAACATATTGGTGTTGCCAATACTACGTTGTATCATTCCTTTCGTATGTATTAACACCTTTTATCATGTTACAGAATATTTAAAGCTATACTGTGTAAGTTGCTCAACTTGTGGTCAGTAGCTCTATAGCAAACCTCGGTCGCGTCCGCGTCTTTCGGCCGTTTATCGCCGTGGACCGGTTCTCAAACTCGGTTTTGAAGCTGAAAATAACGGAGTGGGGGTTCTAAAACTTTAGCGATTTAACAGTTAGGACCATTTTAAGATTTGTTTTATAAAAAAAGTTACATGGTATAACTATAACATTTCTTTCTTTAAAGTTGTACTATGTAACTTTTTTTATAAAACAAATCTTAAAATTCTCCTAACTATTAAATCACAAAAGTTTTAGAAGATCCGCGCCGTGAATTTCAGCCTGTAAAGCCTTCTCTGTATGTAAACTGAGATCCTTGCCGTGGACCGGATCTCGCGCCAAAATTGCGTCATCACACTACCGGCCAATCACAGCGAGGGTTATACAACTGCCGGCCAATCACAGCGCATCTTGAAGTGGGGTCGCTATGGCAGCCATATTTGTTGTCGCCCGTTTGTACCATCCCTTCTCTAGGTAATTTCGCCTACCAGGCAGGGTGAAGGAGTCCGTATCTCTGGAATTACTGAACGCACAGGAACAAGGGACCCCTTAAAAGATAGATCTCAGCGAGGTGGAGGCAGACGCGGGGGTCTGAAGGTACGAAAAACGTCCGAAAGACGCGGACGCGACCGCGGTTTGCTATAGGGCTAATGACCACTAGTTGGGCATCTTACACAGTATGGCTTTAAGATGAACATGTTTTTCAGTTAATACAAAAATGATAAAAAAGTACTAGGTTCATGTTAAAATTTGATGATGATTATTTGCCCCCAAATTAGATATTTAACCATGCCTTGATGTAAAAACACACGAAAATTCATGTCTCTCCCAAAAACATAAAATAGCACGGATTGACAAACCACAAATGCGTTCATACGGTAGGCTACTAGGCTATCCTTGCCATGCAAAGCATACTGTGAACCTACTGTACTTTCTCTCTGAAAGAATATCCGGCCAAGTGAAATAAGGTTAACTTCATAAACACTTAAAGGTTCAGAGCATGGTGTGCATTTATGAATTGTTTAATTGTAATATCAGTTTGACCAATGTGCTGGAAGCATAAGGACATCATTTTAGTAAAACAATGTAATGATATCACTTTTTATGTGGATCTGCTATTTTCAAAACACTTTTTTTACTGATTACAAATCTTGTATATGGCAGTGGCACAAAATAGAAAATCTAAATAAAGTATGAAAGGAGTATTAAACTTACTGTGGTCAGGGGGGTGTTGGTCTGGGTCTGGAGAGTTCATCTGGACTCCACACAATGACCTACAATTAAAACAACATTAATTATAAGTATAGCTGCAAGCAGCGATAATGTGGCCAAGCAAGAAAAAGCTAAATAAAGCAGCAAGGGAAATGAAAGCAGGAAATTAAATCAAAGAAAAAAAATAGAATCAGTGCTCTTCCGAGCACAGGTCTCCGCTAGGTCAGGTAGGTTATTGTGGCCTCCTGGTGGCGCTATAACAGGCCAATGTGAAAAGGGTGGCATTTGTTCCATGACCTATAGGGAATGTGTTTGCAATATTTCACGCACATCGCAGGCTGCGTTCATGATTTGAGGCATTTTGTTCAAAAAGGAGCAATTAGGATTAAATATATCTGACTAATCCGTCACAATCACTGTTATTTTTGGATTAAATCTGAAGGACTAATAAAATAATGTGTTTTACATAAGTCGGCCTCTTGGTGGCTCTCTCTCTCTAGCTCTGTGTGTGTGCGTGCGTGCGTGCATGTGTGCGTGTGTGCGTTTGTGTGCGTTTGTGTGTGTTTGTGCGTGTGTGAGAGAGAGACAGTTACAAGGTCACTAGCTTACTCCTCTCCCCATCCCTCTGTTCTGTACATTACATAGGATAGGACTTCATGGCTATTTATTACTAAATGCTTTTAATAAATGCAACAATTCCTTCCATGCATGTTTCCAAATATGGAAGGATCCAATTCCAACCATTCATGGACCCCCCTCCTAAACTAAAATATCTGTTTGACAGGAACTCTCAACAATTCAGATAATTCATGGACCAGGCAGCATCAGGCAGTACAATGGCTTAGTATCTACTATGGCTTCCAAGAACATCACTGGTAAGATGTGCAGTGCAAAGGACAAGGACCAACGCTATTCAAGATGAGTGGCCATATAGCACGTAATTCCCTCAGAGAACCAGACATTCAAGATAAATTCTGTATATTTGTGAACCTGCACAATATGATTATATTAAAATGTGTACACAGTACACGAGGCAGCTAATTATCTTTCTTTTTTTTTTTACCTTTGTGTGACACTGTCATTCAACTGCTGCTGCAAAGTGCAAACACTTGAAACTTGAGAGACAGCGAGATCCCCTACTGATCTGCTGGGAATCTGTATCATTATTTTAATGTTGATGTAATTCTACTCCTGCTATACAAACACTTAAAACATATGTATTTTTCCTTTTCCTTTTTTTGTTGTTGACGTTGCACAGACTTTTGCCTGCCTCGTGCATTTGCATTTTGCTGCAAGTGTATATGTATACTGGTCTTTGAGTTTACTGCCCCCTGCAACATTGCACTACTCCTGATTACTGCTGCTAACTATTAAAATGTTCATGGTCACACATGATACTGTCTTATGTATGTCGTTTCATGTCACTCTTTGCCAAAACAACGTTCCCTGTCCATTATTACCATGTTACAATAAAGCCTTTTTCTGTCATTTACCCATACATTTACTCTTAACTCTCCTCTTTATTTAGCCTGAAACCAGACAAATCTACCACTGCACACTGATTAAATAATGCTGTACTGTGACTCCAACCAAAGCAGAGAATAGAGGGAACCGGCCAAGCCTTACCGTGATTTTGCAGCAGCTGTGGGCTCCTTCTCTGGAGTGGAGAATCTGTTCTTGTTTGTAGTGTTTGGAATCCCGTTCTTCACGTCAATAACTACAGAAGAAGTCTCAACCGGGAGTCGGAGAAGCTTCACGTTGTAAAATATAAGTGTAATACATGATGAGCTCAGTGAACATTCAAGGTGGTGGTACCGTAGTTCTCTGGGGAAAGCAGGCAGACAGAGAGAGAGAGAGAGATAGAGAGAGTTATCTCCAAAGATAAGAGAGGAATATGCTTGTGTCACAGGACAGGGTCAAAGACAAGACGTGCACACTTGGAGGCCGATGGAGTCCATAAAAAAATAAAAAAGTAAAAACATAAATATGAATAAATGTATATTTTTTAATAACGCAACTACCCTTCTACTACCAACTCAACTCAACTACCCTTTCCCTACCCATGTATATTTTTTAATAACTCAACTACCCTTCTACTACCAACTCAACTCAACTACCCTTTCCCTACCCAGAAACAGTTTGTTACTCATGTTTAAAGTGTCAAAATGTCATTCAGTATAACTGTCTGGACAATCTTTTGTTGTTGTTGAAATCCATCCTTTAACACTCGGGTGACTGAAAAACAAATCACTTCCACTCTGACTGCATTTATCAGTCTGGTAAATTCTCTCCCTTTTGGCCCAGGAGAGCAACACCTCCTCCCCTGCTGCCAGCAGGGGTTCTATTGTCTTCCAAATGTGAATTAGCATTTCAATTGACATTGACAGTTGTGAAATTCTCTCCTTGCTTTTGGGAGGGGGAGGAATGTGTGAGACCTGTCTTTATGACCGATAACTAACAGTCAGAGTGGTACATAATGGTATATTATTTCATACTTAGGAAATGTTTCAGAAGGGGAAAAAAACAAGAACCTTTGTCTTGAGTATTTAGGAAAAGTCATGGAAGGGGACATTTCTGAGACCTTCACGGGGAGAGTTAAAGGGGGAGTAAAGGACAACAGGAAGACAGGTAACGGGTGACGGGGCCTGAGCATTGTGGCTCGCATACCGGCCCGGTTCTGAATTGTTCCGCTAGTGCTTGGCATAATTGTGCTAGTGTTTACAGCAACACATACATATATGGGCTTCATCAAAGTCAGGGCCGATTCATACTCCAATAAGGATCAAAACTTATTTCGGTTCGGCTCTGTTCAAACTGCAATATGACGTCATTCAGAGGTTCGGGGGGGGGGGGGGGGCTTCTCATTCATTCAATGCAGCTTCAAGTTAATATTGTCGGCATTGAAGCTAAGGAAACAAAGATAGTTTGGAAGAGACACAAGCCAACATCCAAAATGCTTGTGGCCGTGTAATCCACAATGCGATGCTCATCGTATAGTGTACTTTTTACTTTAACTCAGTTCATTTTGAAATGACTCGGGCCCCAGTGCAACTGTTTCAGATGTGTCTTGGTAGTTAGTGAGCTTGTATATCTGCTATTTAATAGTTAAAGCATAAAATAATGGTTACAGTACTAATGCGTGAAACAGGAAAGCATCTGTTTCATTAAAGCTACTACATATTGTAGCAACACACACTTTTCAGAATTATTACTGTATATATCATATATTCCGTTATATAGGGTATGTACGTGACATCATCATCATACCTGGAAGTTATGCGGGAACGCCTACTGAGTGGCAAAAAAATACTTTCTGGATCCCAACGATAATGCATACGTCCAGAGGCCAATGGACTACACTTTTCTGAGCCTAATTATTCTAAAAACTACAGATTACAGAAAAAAATTAAAAACACTGAATGTTGAAAGCTATTGAGGTCAGAAAAAAGAAAATATGTAATAATAAAGGCCCATTCCCACTGGGCCAGATAAACAGATACAAATATCTGTTTCTCCATTTAAGTGGATGGTAAGATACAGATTTTCTGAATCTTACTTGAATGGAGAAACAGATATTTGTATCTGTTTATCTGGCCCAGTGGGAATGGGCCTTAATAATTGTATGTCATGTGACCTTTAAGTATTTTCAGGTGGGGGTCTCTGTGGCCAAATGGATTTGAGTCTCCTTAACATAAAAAACTATGTTTGAAAACCACTGGTTTAAAACTAAAAGCCTAAATAAAAAAGACCACAACCCGATATTCACAAGCCATAGTAAATCAAGCTAAAATCACTCGAATAAGCAGGCTTGGCAATTAACGCTGCTCATCAGTTTTTATTCCCATGTGAACACAATACAGAAGGCCTCTTATCAGCCTTGTTTACATTCTCTGCTAGGACACTCCATTCAGACACAACCATAACAATGTTCTGGGTCACTATAATAACTGCTGCAGGTTCCCCAGCAGCAACGTTTCACCATGGCATATAAATGCCATATTCTTGATATTAATATCGCTAGTCCAATGCCTACCCTTACCAAAAAGTAGTAAACTTCAAGTTTACTTTTCTAAGTATACTTAAGTCAACTTTGAGTATATTTCTTAAGTATACTTTAAGTAGAAGTATACTGATATTTATGTACAAGTAGTATACTAACAAATGTACTAGTTAGTGTACTAGTTAGTATACTTACAGTATACCTACCGTACTAAAAGTAATCTGAATTGGCCCACTTTTGAGTATACTTGAGTAAACTCTAAGTTTACTTAAAGTATACATGAAGTATATACGAGTATACTTAAATTATTGTATTCATACACTAGAATTGTGCTATTCCCTTACTTAAAATAAACCATTCATATACTCAGAGGTATACTTAAGTACACTACCTATTTACTTGAATTGCACTTCTCTTATACGAGAGGTATACTATGGTCATACTTGAACTGCACTACATTTAAATTTGAAGTATACCATTTATATACGTAAAACATACTATGCGTGAACTTAATGTACACTACTCTTTTACCTGCAGTGTACTTGAATAGCACTTTTATTGTACTTGAGGTATACTAAGGTCATATGAACTGCACTACTTGTAACCTTGAAGTATACCATTTATATACTCAAACTATACTATGCATGAACTTAATGTGCACTACTCTTTTACCTCTAGTGTACTTGAATTGCACTTTTCTTATACATGAGGTATACTACGTTTATATTTGAACAGCACTTTTTTCATACTTGAAGTATACCATTTATATAGTCGGAACATACTATGCATGAACTTAATGTACACCACTCTTTTACCTGCAGTGTACTTGAATTGTACTACGTTTACATTTGAACAGTACTATTTCATACTTGAAGTATAACGGTTATATACTCAAAACATACTATGCGTGGACTTAATGGACACTACTCTTTTACTTGAATTGCACTATTCATATACTTGACGTATACTACGTTTATATTTGAATTGCATTCATTTTAAACTTGAAGTATACCATTTATATACTCAAAACATACTTGATGTACACTACTCTTTTACTTGCAGTGCACTTGAATTGCACTTTTCATTTACTTGAGGAAGACTTTGGTCATACTTGAATGGCACTTTTCTTTTACTTGAGGTATACTATGGTCATAATTGAACTGCACTACTTTTAAACTTGAAGTACACCATTTATATACTCAAAACATACTGTGTGTGAACTTAGTGTACACTACTCTGTTACTTGCAGTGCACTTGAATTGCACTTTTCATTTACGTGAGGTATACTATGGTCATCCTTGAACTGCACTACTTTTAAACTTGAACCATACCAGTTATATACGCAAAACATACTATGCGTGAACCTAACTTACACTACTCTTTACTTGCATTGCACTTGTCTTATACTTGACGTAAACTACGTTTACATTTGAACTGCACTATTTTCATACTCGAGGTATGCCATTTATATACTCAAAACATACTATGCGTGATTTTAATGTACACTACTCTTTTACTTGCAGTGCACTTGAATTGCACTCTTCTTTTACTTGAGGTATACTATGGTCATACTTGAACTGCACTACTTTTGAACTTGAACCATACCAGTTATATACTCAAAACATACTATGCGTGAACTTCATGGACACTACTCTTTTACTTGAATTGCACTATTCTTATACTTGAGGTATACTATGGTCATACTTGAACTGCACTACTTTTAAACTTGAAGTATACCATTTATATACTCAAAACATACTATGCGTGAACCTAATGTACACTACTATTTTACCTGCAATGTACTTGAATTGAACGTTTCTTATACTTGAAGTATACCAGTAATATACTCAAAACATACTAGGCGTGAACTTAATGGACACTACTCTTTTACTTGCATTGTACTTGAATTGCACTTAGCTTATACTTGACATATACTATGTGTATATTTGAACTGCACTATTTCTATACTCGAAGTATACCATTTATATACTCAACACATACTGTGCGTGAACTTAATGTTCACTACTCTTTTACCTGCAGTGCACTTTAATTGCTCTTTTCTTATACTTGAGGTATACTATGGTCATACTTGAACTGCACTACTTTTAAACTTGAATCATACCATTTATATACTCAAAACATACTGTGCGTGAACTTAATGTACAATACTTTTTTACCTGCTGTGCACTTGAATTGCACTCTTCTTTTACTTGAGGTATACTATGGTCATACTTGAACTGCACTACTTTAAAACTTGAAGTATACCATTTATATACTTAACACATACTATGCGTGTACTTAACTGACACTACTCTTTTACTTGAACTGCACTTGTTTTATATTTGACGTATACTACGTTTATATTTGAACTGCACTATTTCCATACTCGAGGTATACCATTTATATACTCAACACATACTGTGCGTGAACTTAATGTTCACTACTCTTTTACCTGCAGTGCACTTTAACTGCTCTTTTCTTATACTTGAGGTATACTATGGTCATACTTGAACTGCACTACTTTTAACTTGAATCGTACCATTTATATACTCAAAACATACTGTGCGTGAACTTAATGTACACTAATCTTTTACCTGCAGTGCACTTGAATTGCACTCTTCTTTTACTTGAGGTATACTATGGTCATACTTGAACTGAACTACTTTAAAACTTGAAGTATACCATTTATATACTCAACACATACTATGCGTGTACTTAATTAAAACTACTCTTTTACTTGAACTGCACTTGTTTTATATTTGACGTATACTACGTTTATATTTGAACTGCACTATTTTCATACTCGAGGTATACCATTTATATACTCAAAACATACTATGCGTGAACTTAATGTACACTACTCTTTTACTTGCTGTGCACTTGTCTTATACTTGACGTAAACTGTGTTTATATTTGAACTGCACTATTTCCATACTCGAGGTATACCATTTATATACTCAACACATACTGTGCATGAACTTAATGTTCACTACTCTTTTACCTGCAGTGCACTTTAATTGCTCTTTTCTTATACTTGAGGTATACTATGGTCATACTTGAACTGCACTATTTTCATACTCGAAGTATACCAGTTATATACTCAAAACATACTATGCGTGAACCTAATGTACACTTAATGTGTACTTGAATTGCACTTTTCTTATACGTGAGGTATACTACTTTCATACTTGAATTGCACTATTTTATTACTTGAAGTATACCATTTATATACTCAAAACATACTATGCATGAACTTAATGTACACTACTCTTTACCTTTCAGTGTACTTGAATTGCACGTTTTTTATACTTTACGTATACTACGTTTATACTTGAACTAGACTATTTTCATGCTTGAAGTATACCATTTATATACTCAAAACATTGAATTGCACTTTTCTTATACTTGAGGTATACTATGTTTATACTTGAACTGCACTATTTTCATTGTAGCGACGGGGTGCATCTAATTAATATTCGAACACAGTTCTGCATAGGTATTAATATTAATGGTTAAAGAAAGACAGAGTGTGAAATATTATAGCTTTGGAAATGGAGGACTGTATATTCTGGAGTTGAGGTTATGCCGACCACAGGGCTCCAGTCAAAGAGCAGTAATCAATGATGACACTTGTTTTTTTATGTGGTTTTTATAAAGGAGGTAGTTGGCGGACACAAACATACACAATGATGAATGGTAGCCTATCTGAAAATATAGAAATAATACATAAGGATAAGGAGACAATAAACAATATGCAGTAGTAACCTACACAAACATAGCATATTACTGAAATGCCATGCACTCATGTGCCAGCTTAGACCCAGCATGCACTCACACACAGGTTAGACTAGGGCCTGTTAGCTTAGCCACTGAAGTTTAGCTAGCAAACACAATTACAAAAACAAACTTTTTAAACCACACACAGATCAATTCTGACACAATGAACTGTTACCACATGAACCATTATTGCTCTGCAGGACAGAACTCACTTTGTCAAGAACGCATTCTTATGTGCATATGTTTGTGTGTGGCTGCACTCATGCATGTAAACAGTTGGGGGAATGTTTGGTGTTGCTGAACTGTCTGTAGATTTCACTCTGAATGTGTAGACTTGCCGGTCCCATTATACACCTACAAATGAACAGATAAGGCACATTAGTTATGGGAGTCAACAGTAGTAATATACTTTGAATTGACAAGTAGAATACTCAAGATTTGTGAAGATAATGTAAAGCTGTTATTTGTAAAACCCTTACCTTTGTCTGTCTCCTCCTCCCAGGGTGGTGTTCGGGCAAAAGAGTTCCCTCCGGGAACACGCACACTATTTATAGTCCTGGGAGGGTGAAGCCAAGTGGGGGGTGGATAGAGGGGAGATTGAAAATGATTCTAATGCATTTAATAATGTATGGTGGGTGTACACATTTAGTGGGCATAGTGGTAATTGGAGATATGAATTAAAGGAGCATATCCATGTGCTAGTGTTTTAAGTACTTTTGTATTATTAAATGCATTAGAATCATTCTCAATCTCCCCTCTATCCACTTCCCACTTGGTTTCACCCTCACAGGACTATAAATAGGGTGTGTGTTCCCGGAGGGAACTCTTTTGCCCGAACACCACCCTGGGAGGAGGAGAACATCAGACAAAGGTATTATCATCACAGATCTTGACATTCTACTTGTCAATTCAAAGTATATTACTACTGTTGACTCCCATAACTAATGTGCTTTATCTGTTCATTTGTAGGTGTATAATGGGACCGGCAAGTCTACACATTCAGAGTGAAATCTACAGACAGTTCAGCAACACCAAACCCCATCACCACCTTTATTGTCCCCATTTAGAGCAGGCATGCCTCAGGTACCCTCTGATCAGGACCCAGGTGACACTTTAGTTGAGGCAGTTGTTTGGGCACCACTAGAACAGAGGACCCCAACTGTTTACATGCATGAGTGCAGCCACAAACAAACATATGCACATAAGAATGCGTTCTTGACAAAGTGAGTTGTTTTCTGTCCTGCAGAACAATAATGGTTCATGTGGTAACAGGTCATTGTATCAGAATTGATCTGTGTGTGGTTTAAAAAGTTTGTTTTTGTAATTGTGTTTGCTAGCTAAACTTCAGTGGCTAAGCTAACAGGCCCTAGTCTAACCTGTGTGTGAGTGCATGCTGGGTCTAAGCTGGCACATGAGTGCATGGCTCATTTCAGTAATATGCTACATTTGTGTAGGTTACTACTGCATATTGTTTATTGTCTCCTTATCCTTATGTAGTATTTCTATATTTTCAGATACCATTCATCATTGTGTATGTTTGTGTCCACCAACTACCTCCTTTATAAAAAACACATAAAACGCCATCAAGTGTCATCATTGATTACTGCTCTTTGACTGGAGCCCTGTGGTGGGCATAACCTCAACTCCAGAGTATACAGTCCTCCATTTCCAAAGCTATAATATTTCACACTGTCTTTCTTTAACCATTACAATACTTATTAATTAGTTGCACCCCGTCGCTACAATGAAAATAGTGCAGTTCAAGTATAAACATAGTATACCTCAAGTATAAGAAAAGTGCAATTCAAGTATGTTTTGAGTATATAAATGGTATACTTCAAGTATGAAAATAGTGCAGTTCAAGTATAAACGTAGTATACGTAAAGTATAAAAAAACGTGCAATTCAAGTACACTGCAAGTAAAAGAGTAGTGTCCATTAAGTTGACGCATAGTATGTTTTGAGTATATAACTGGTATGGTTCAAGTTTAAAAGTAGTGCAGTTCAAGTATGACCATAGTATACCTCAAGTAAAAGAAGAGTGCAATTCAAGTGCACTGCAAGTAAAAGAGTAGTGTACATTAAATTCACGCATAGTATGTTTTGAGTATATAAATGGTATGGTTCAAGTTTAAAAGTAGTGCAGTTCAAGTATAAACGTAGTATACGTCAAGTATAAGAATAGTGCAATTCAAGTAAAAGAGTAGTGTCCATCAAGTTCATGCATAGTATGTTCCGAGCATATAAATGGTATACTTCAAGTATGAAAAAAGTGCCGCTCAAATATAAACGTAGTATACCTCATGTATAAGAAAAGTGCAATTCAAGTACACTAGAGGTAAATGAGTAGTGCACATTAAGTTCATGCATAGTATAGTTTGAGTATATAAATGGTATACTTCAAGGTTAAAAGTAGTGCAATTCAAATATAAACGTAGTTTACGTCACGTATAAGAAAAGTGCAATTCAAGTAAAAGAGTAGTGTCCATTAAGTTCACGCATAGTACGTTAAAGTATAAACGTAGTATACCTCAAGTATAATAAAAGTGCAATTTAAGTACATTCAAAGTAAAAGAGTAGTGTACATTACGTTCACACATAGTATATTTTCAGTATATGAATGCTATACTTCAAGTATGAAAATAGGGCAGTTCAAGTATAAACATAGTATACGTCAACTATAAAAAACATGCAATTCAAGTACACTGCAAGTAAGAGAGTAGTGTACATTAAGTTCACACATAGTGTGTTTTGTGTATATAAATGGTATACCTAAAGTATAGAAAAGTGCAATTCAAGTACACTGCAAGTAAAAGAGTAGTGTACATTAAGTTCACGCATAGTATGTTTGGAGTATATAATAGTGCAGGTCAAGTATAAACGTAGTATACGTCAAGTATAAGAAAAGTGCAATTCAAGTACCCTGCAAGTAAAAGAGTAGTGTACATTAAGTTCACGCACAGTATGTTTTGAGTATATAAATGGTATACTTCAAGTATAAGAAAAGTGCAATTCAAGTGCACTGCAAGTAAAAGAGTTCTGTACAGTAAGTTAACGTAGAGTATGTTAGGAGTATTTAAATGGTATACTTCAAGTAAGAAAATAGTACAGTTCAAGTATAAACGTAGTATACCTCAAGTATAAGAAAAGTGCTATTCAAGTACACTGCTAGTAAAAGACTAGTGTACATTAAGTTCATGCATAGTATGTTTGGAGTATATAAATGGTATACCTCAAGTCTGAAAATAGTGCAGTTCAAATATAAACGTAGTATACAACAAGTATAAGAAACGTGCAATTCAAGTACAATGCAAGTAAAAGAGTAGTGTCCATTAAGTTCACGCACAGTATGGTTTGAGTATATAACTGGTATTCTTCAAGTATAAGAAAAGTGCAATTCAAGTACACTGCAAATAAAAGAGTAGTGTACATTAAGTTCACGCATAGTATGTTTGGAGTATATAAATGGTATACCTCAAGTCTGAAAATAGTGCAGTTCAAATATAAACGTAGTATACGTCAAGTATAAGAAACGTGCAATTCAAGTACAATGCAAGTAAAAGAGTAGTGTCCATTAAGTTCACGCATAGTATGTTTGTAGTATATAAATGGTATACCTCAAGTATGAAAATAGTGCAGTTCAAATATAAACTTAGTATACGTCAAGTATAAGAAACGTGCAATTCAAGTACAATGCAAGTAAAAGAGTAGTGTCCATTAAGTTCACGCACAGTATGGTTTGAGTATATAACTGGTATTCTTCAAGTATAAGAAAAGTGCAATTCAAGTACACTGCAGGTAAAAGAGTAGTGTCCATTAAGTTCAAACACAGTATGTTTAGAGTATATAACTGGTATGGTGCAAGTTTAAAGGTAGTGCAGTTGAAGTATGACCATAGTATACCTCACGTATAAGAAAAGTGCAATTCAAGTTTAAAAGTAGTGAAATTCAAGTATAAATGTAGTATACGTCAAGTATAAGAAAAGTGCAATTCAAGTACACTGCAAATAAAAGAGTAGTGTACATTAAGCTCACGCATAGTATGTTTGGAGTATATAAATGGTATACCTCAAGTCTGAAAATAGTGCAGTTCAAATATAAACGTAGTATACGTCAAGTATAAGAAACGTGCAATTCAAGTACAATGCAAGTAAAAGAGTAGTGTCCATTAGGTTCACGCACAGTATGGTTTGAGTATATAACTGGTATTCTTTAAGTATAAGAAAAGTGCAATTCAAGTACACTGCAGGTAAAAGAGTATAAGAAAAGTGCAATTCAAGTACACTGCAGGTAAAAGAGTAGTGTCCAGTAAGTTCACGCACAGTATGTTTAGAGTGTATAACCGGTATGGTGAAAGTTTAAAGTAGTGCAGTTGAAGTATGACCATAGTATACTTCAATTATAAGAAAAGTGCAATTCAAGTACACTGCAAATACAAGAGTAGTGTACATTAAGTTCAAGCATAGTATGTTTGTAGTATATAAATGGTATACCTCAAGTATGAAAATAGTGCAGTTCAAATATAAACGTAGTATACGTCAAGTATAAGAAACGTGCAATTCAAGTACAATGCAAGTAAAAGAGTAGTGTTCATTAAGTTCACGCACAGTATGGTTTGAGTATATAACTGGTATTTTTCAAGTATAAGAAAAGTGCAATTCAAGTACACTGCAGGTAAAAGAGTAGTGTCCATTAAGTTCACAGTATGTTTAGAGTATATAACTGGTATGTTGCAAGTTTAAAAGTAGTGCAGTTGAAGTATGACCATAGTATACCTCACGTATAAGAAAAGTGCAATTCAAGTACACTGCAAATACAAGAGTAGTGTACATTAAATTCAAGCATAGTATGTTTGTAGTATATAAATGGTATACCTCAAGTATGAAAATAGTGCAGTTCAAATATAAACGTAGTATACGTCAAGTATAAGAAACGTGCAATTCAAGTACAATGCAAGTAAAAGAGTAGTGTCCATTAAGTTCAAGCACAGTATGGTTTGAGTATATAACTGGTATTCTTCAAGTATAAGAAAAGTGCAATTCAAGTACACTGCAGGTAAAAGAGCAGTGTCCATTAAGTTCACGCACAGTATGTTTACAGTATATAACTGGTATGTTGCAAGTTTAAAAGTAGTGCAGTTGAAGTATGACCATAGTATACCTCATGTATAAGAAAAGTGCAATTCAAGTTTAAAAGTAGTGAAATTCAAGTGTAAATGTAGTATACGTCAAGTATAAGAAAAGTGCAATTTAAGTACCCTGTAAGTAAAAGAGTAGTGTACATTAAGTTCACACATAATATGTTTTGTGTATAAATGGTATACCTCTAGTATAATAAAAGTGCAATTCAATTACACTGCAAGTGTACATTAAGTTCACGCATAGTATGTTTGGAGTATATAATAGTTTATTTCAAGTACAATCGTAGTATACGTCATGCATAATTAAAGTGGAATTCAAGTACCCTGCAAGTAAAAGAGTAGTGTACATTACGTTCACACATAGTATGTTTTGTGAAAATACATGGTACACCTCAAGTATAAGAAAAGTGCAATTCAAGTACACTGCAAGTAAAAGAGTAGTGTCCATTAAGTTCACGCACAGTATGGTTTGTGTATATAACTGGTATTCTTCAAGTATAAGAAAAGTGCAATTCAAGTACACTGCAGGTAAAAGAGTAGTGTCCATTAAGTTCACGCACAGTATGTTTAGAGTATATAACCGGTATGGTGCAAGTTTAAAAGTAGTGCAGTTGAAGTATGACCATAGTATACCTCAAGTATAAGAAAAGTGCAATTCAAGTACACTGCAAATAAAAGAGTAGTGTACATTAAGTTCACGCATAGTATGTTTGTAGTATATACATTTTGTGTAAATAAATATGGTACCCCTCAAGTATAAGAAAAGTGCAATTCAAGTACACTGCAAGTAAAAGTGTAGTGTACATTAAGTTCACGCATAGTATGTTTGGAGTATATAAATGGTATACTTCATGTATGAAAATAGTGCAGTTCAAGTATAAATCTAGTATACCTCAAGCATAAGCACTACAGGTGCACAGTGTAGGGCAACTACCTCAAGCAGCCAGTGTGAGAAATATACAAGTATACACCCACAAGCCAGATACTGTATAAGAACACAGTACTATAGAATATAGGCTGCACTTGAAATGAAGGAAAAGTATACTTAAACTTTTGCTGTGTACTCGTCAGTATAAACTAAGTATACTTTTGTTAAGTATATTCCTGATAGTACATTTTAAGTAAACAGAAAAGTATACTTACCAAAGTATTAGTTTAGACAAAGTATACTTAGTTCATAACAAGTATACTCAGAGTATACGTAAGTATACTACTTTTTGGTAAGGGTAATCATATTTCAATGCCTTCATGACAAAACAAGGCATACTATACAGTTCTGTAGGTAACTTTAGCCAACTTTGAAGCCAGACACATTACATTGTGAGCTTGTAGATCTGCTATTTTCAAAAGAGGTTTATACATTTCAAAAGTTGTGAAATGGGATGGGACGGGACATTCTGCATGATTAGTACTTTCTACTTTTGATCCTTCAGGTACATTTTGATACCAAAACGTTTACACTTTCACTCAAGTACATTTTGAAATGACTGTTTCAGATGTGTCTCGATAGTTATGCCGCTGGTACGCTGTACCCAAAACAATAGATAGTAGGCCTGTACCATGTCATCTTGACACTGTGATATTCCCCTGGTCAGAACATTGTTTGACTGATCAGTAAAATGTTACTAAACTACAAGTGAAAGTTGATATGGGTACTTGAATTAACCCATTAATACCGGGCGAGCATTTGTTTCATATGTTTTACTATGAGAACCGTCACAGCTTGTCCGTGTTTGTCTGGACGTGTACACATGTTTACGGTCTATGGGTTTGGTGCTCTGACATCATGCTCTGATGTCACTGTGATGCAGGGGAAAACTGTGGTTCCCCTGACACATCTGGGCACAAGACCCACAGCGTCTATTCCCATCAGGTAAATCATCGAAAAAGGTATGCATTTTCTTGGGAAGCAGGTCAGATTTCACCACAATGTCTCTGATATTAGGTGCCCTTCTATATACTAGACAGGGGGGAATCTGAAAAGATTTATCTAACATTGGATCAGAACTCAGCAGATGCCAATGTTTTTTTTTTGTTTTAAGTTACCAAGAGGTGAGTATTGTGTAACACAACAACGGTTGTACAGTAGTTTATTTTTTCTTAGTCTGTAAGCACTCATCTTGAGTCTTAAGACTAACTTTCTCAGCTGCTTTATCTACAATGTCCTGCGTGTATCCTCTCGTTGTAAACATAGTTTTTAAAGTCTCTGTCTGTTTCTGAAATGACTTATCCGTACTGCAAATCCTCCGGATTCTATAGAACTGGCTAATAGGTAAACAGTTTTTTTAAAGGAGTAGGATGAAATGAATCACTTCTCAATAATGAGTTTCTAAAACAACGTTTTCTATACACATCTGTCTCTCATGAAGAAGACCCCAGCAGGTCGAAATGTCTATTTTTTGCCGCTTGCTAAATAATACAAAATTGGAGCGACCAAGAAAGTGAGTGCGAGCTACCTTCTTTGTTTCCAATATTTATATGTGGACACAAAATGTATGCACAAATAAACCAAAATAAACCAAAACACACCACTACCACTACCACTACCACAGACTGAGTAGAGGTGGGTCCTGTGTGACTGCTTTTTTGTGTTGAGTCGGAGTCACCGATCAGGAGAATAAAGAGGGAATGTTTGTGCAGTCGGTAGCGCTGTTACCTCACAGCCAGAAGGTCCTGGGTTTGATTCCAGCTGGGGCCGCTGTGGGCGCTGGGGACGTGTTCTCACCTCCGCATCATCAGCGCCCACACCCTAGATGGGGTTGGCGAAAGGGCTTTTCTGTGTGCAGTTTGCATGTTCTCCCCGTGTTCCCTAGGATAGGTACCCTCACAAAAACATGCATTAATCCTGGTCTCTATACTGCCTCCCCCTGGCCCGCCAGGGCGCCTGATGGAGGGGAAAGGAACTGGTTGAACGTTCCTTCCATGCTTCTACGTCCTACTGGGAAACTCCCCCCTTTCAGCGGCCTGCTCACTCCTCATGCACTGAAGGAAGCATGAGCTTAGTTCGGGGCCCTCCCCAGGTTAGCAGAGGGAAGGCATAGCGCCCAGGATTACAGTTTAGGCACTGGTTGAAAAATGATTTACAAAATCGTGAGATAAAAATGTAAATGAATATTTTAAAAAGTCTGTTATTGGTTCTAAATATATTTGTCTTTATTATTTGATTTCCAGTTACAAAAGGACCTCTATTACAAAAACAAATGTAGGCTACGCACGCACGCACGCACGCACACACACACACACACACACACACACACACACAAATGCATATAAATCGTAGTCTAGAATCATACAGTAGGTAAACCAAGAACCCATTAGCAGTCTAAGCAGTATAATATCCAAAAAAATCTATAATCTGTAAAGTACATTTAACATTTTACAAATCATCAGCATGGATCAAACAATTCAAAATAAAATCTCTACAGACAATTAGAATTAACAGATTAACTTCCCCATTTTTACTTGGAGATTACAAGGAATTGTTATGCACAACCATATAGATCACTGGTGAAGGACAAAAAGAAAAAAGAAATAGTCCACAATAGGCAGCTGCTGTTGCTCTGAGTAGTAGTTAAGGAGTTAAGGATTGCATTATGGTTAATGGTGGTCAATGGTTAAAAAGCTAAGGATTACAATTTTAAAAAAGACACATAAATCAATTACTGAAATTTGCCTCAGTAAATTCAAAGTAAGAAAACATTGGTGAATGTTTGAATATAGATAGATAGATACCATTAGTATCCTAAGGGGGGAAATCAGTTGCCCAGAGGCAGCACAGCAGTATAAGGTTATTTACAAGAGAAGAGAAGTAAGAAAAAGATAAAAGAAAAACAGGAACAGAGTACAGTAAAGAGCAAGGTACACCAAGAGAGGGAACAAATAATATATATATATATATATATATATATATATATATATATATAGTGACCATAGCAGTCAATGCTATTTAGTGAATATCACTGAAAACGGCCTAAACAGTTTTTCTTAAGAACACGGAGGACTATTTTTCCTGCCTTGTATCCTCATGCTCGATTCCATACATGTGAATAAGGCATTACTATAGTTTGCTCAAACTCAAACAAGTTATCGATGGCCAAAATGCTACACCTTCTATCTGCAAATGTCATGCTTTTTGGATTTCACTTGAAATGAGGACAAAAGAATATGATGCACATGGTCAGTCTGTCTGCAAGATCGTTCTACCCCTCATTTTGTAAAAAAAAAAAAAAAAAAGAATCACGTGACTAAAACATGACGTTTGACAGGTTTGGAAAAGTGGCAAAATGTTGAAGCGCAAAACCTCATATTTGCTTGTTGCATGCATGTTGTCTACTGCAGAAGGGAGGTTTTTACCTAGAAATAGTAGAAATAGTAGATAGGAGGTTTTGATGTTGAACACACAAGTGCATTTTTCAGATGGGAGGTTTTGCATTTTGGCCAGTCCCCGATGTATAACATTAAGATCACCAATTAAACCATAGTCACTGCCATACACTGTACAAATAAAGGGATTTTCCCCCATTAGTTCTCAGGGTGTTGGCCTCTGACACACTCAAAACGCATACCGGCTATTCTCCTGTATAAGTCTGCTTGTGCAGTTTCAGACCACCCCTTCGACTGAAGCTTTTGCCACATACTGTACAACAGAAGGGTTTTTCTCTTATATGAGATGTCAAGTGTTGTTTCAGGTAGGCTTCACAAAAAAAGCTTTTGCCAAACTCTGGACAATAAAATTGGCGTTCCCCTGTATGAATCATCATGTGCTGTTTCAGATTACCCATTTGGCTAAAGCCTCTGCCACACACTATACAGCAGAAAGTTTTTTCTCCTGTATGAGTCATCATGTGTTTCTGAAGACTAGACAGTGAATCAAAGCCTTTGCTGCACTCTGCACAACAAAATGGGGTTTTCCCTGTATGAGTTATCATGTGTCGTTTCAGTTTGTCTTCATGAACAGAGGTTTTTCCACACTCTGTGGGCGTTCCCCTGTATGAATCATCATATGTGGCCCAGCGCCCCCAGCAGCCAGTCATCTCGGGGACTGTCATTATTCCCTACAGCCAAAATGATTTTTTATTTTTTTTTGCTCTCTAAAAAGATAATGCCACAACAGCATCTCATAATATCTAGGCTACATTTCACTTAAACGCCAGAGCTTAACTCTGCATGTAAATAAGACTTTTTTTAATTAATGTGAGAGATCGGTACATAATTCTGTTAGTCCTCCCAGTTTATATTAGCTAAAATGCTAACTAGCCAGCCTTTGTTAGCCGTTTGTAGCCAAATGCGGTAATATCGGGACTCCATTACTTAGCGATGCAACCCACAGTATTTATCCCATTAATTTAATGCCACGTATGTTCCAAATGAACAATTATTAACCACGTAATGTATGATTTAGTGTATTATTTTATTTATTATTCTTCCGCCGTTCTTCCGCTGTTTCTTCTTCTACGCTGGTGAATGATCCGTTCCTACTTCCTGCCTGGAGCGGCCTGGAGACGTCTGTGACGTATGCGTGCGGAAGCTTCCTTTGTCACTGAGTTAGCTTAGCATTGGGTATGGCAATAGATCAGTGTCGTCCTAAACTATCTAATTCTAACGTTCAGGGCGTTTGTTTTTTTGGACAATAAATTGACAGCCAAGAAAACATGGATGGAATGCAATCGTTCACTCGCCGTCGGAAAGTTGACTTTAGAGTAGACTATTCTGGTTGACTGGCTATGAGTGGCTAACGGCTAACGCTAGCTAGCGTTAGCTAGCGCTAGCTGCAGGCTATAAACAAATAAAACGTGACCCAACTCTATTGTTGCTCTCTTCTACAAGCTCACAACGCGAGGCGGTTAAGCCTGTAGATTGTGTTTTATTATCAGGTCAGATAATCCTTCTGACTAAAGTTACACAAACACTGATTATGCTACATTTAGCACAGTTAGCCCTGTTGCGCACGTAATACATTCACTTCAACCTCGTGTTGAGCAGTTAATCCTATTTGCTACGTACGTCTACAAAAACCTTCATATTTCAAAGATAACGTGCTTACTGAAGTCTCACAGATGTCACAGTATGGTACGCTCAAGCAGAATTACCCGTATCTTTCGTATTGTTTCATAGGCGCCGAGTTTTGTCCCTGCCGCTGGGTGCCGAAGCATCGAGCGCTTCCCCCCCCCCCCCCCCCCCCCCGCTATTCCCCCCCCCCCCCCCCGTCGCTAGCCCCCCCCGTCGCAAAAAAGGGGCGTTTTTTTTCTCAAATGGATACTTTATTTACAGTTTGTCAATAGTACACTGGGTACATTTTTACAATGAAAGTTCAGCATGTTTCAACAGTTAAGCACCATAGTATCAAAGTATCAAACAAAAAACTAGCTAATGACATGCCATGGCATTGTATTGATTAGAGAAGACACTGTGCCGTCTCGCCCTTGAATTCGTGCATCGTGCAGTAGTCATAAAAAATAGTAAGTAGTAGTAATAAAAAATAAAATGCAAAGAAAGACAAAATAGTATTAAAACCATGGCCACGCTATTGCAACAGCCTATTAGGCCTATAAAGTGAACACCGCATACAAGTAGGCTACAAGCAGCAAAACAAAACCAAAACAATGTATTTACTTCTTGAGGAAGGTGCTACTCCTTATAGGTGCACGGGATATGAAGTCGTTGGCTATGACATCCATGTCAAGTTTCAGTGCCGCCTCCGTGTGACAGTTCAGCAGAGTAAGGTGGTTTAGTCTTCCTTGTCCCATTGTGGATCGCAGATAGGTTTTCAGTCTCCGCAGACCTGAAAATGACCTCTCTGAGCTGCATGACGTTACAGGGATAGTAAGGACTTGTTTCAGCAGCCGTGTGAGCTCTCCCAAAATGTCTCGGTTTTTCTCTCCCTTTTCACCTTTCAGAAAGTCAACAACATCATGAAAAGTAGACAGAGGATGTCCAGCTCTCTTTGCCATGCCAATGCACATGTCACGGTTCAGTGTCAGTTTGGCCGCATCGAAATCGGTTCCATAGAACTGCATTATGCGTTCGCAGTCGCCCTTTCCGACCACAAATTCCTCGACATCTTGCATGTGGTTGAACACAGAAGCACCAAATCTGCTGTTCAGGGATGATGTTGCTGTGTCCATGACCTCGAAGAATTGCTGTCTGTGCGCTTCTTCGGCTGTGAAGATGTGTGGAGCGCCTCCATCGTCAAATCGGCGGGGAGCCCTTCTGTGTCTGCAATAAGTGAAGGCATAGCTACTGTATGCTGGCCTTTATTCTCTACCTGCCAGGTTAAAACAAAGGAACTATAGGCACTAATTCTCCGCCTCCCACACCAGCCCCCCCACTGGAATTTACCTGGCCGGTTTAAACAAAAGAATGATTAGGCAGACATGCAAATAGGCTGGGAGCGCTCCGCCTCCAGTTTCAACGTTGGTTTCTATTGCTCCCTCAGCCCCCCACCCATAGGAATGTGGGGGTGGGGGGCTGCCGGGCTGATGTTTTGTTTTCCCCACAAACAAAGCTGTGCGTGTTAATTTTTCGGGCTTGATCTTCCTGGGGGCTGCGGCCCCGCGGCTCACACAGAGGCGGCGTCTATGTATTGTTTAATAAACTGCATTTTAATCCGATCAGATGCCATTTTCTGTTGTTTTTCAGCCATGCGACCCCATCGGTTGCGAGGTGTACTGCACTTAGATACATTAATACCTTTTTAAGGAAACGACGACCGATCGGATTAAAATGCTCCTCATTAAATAATACGATCATTACGGGACATCCTGCTGGAGCGTACCCTATGGTGACATCTGTGAGCCTTCAATAAGCAATTTATCTTTGTAATCTGACCGTTTGTGTAGACGTATGTAGCAAATTGGTTAAACTGCGTAACAGCAGATTGTGTTGAATTCACGGTTGGCGCAGCGTAGCGTCTTTACATTTAGCCCAATAATGCTTGAGATGCTGTTGTGGCATTATCTTTTTAGAGAGCAATAACTACATTTTAAAACATACATAAACCACTTTAGCCCTATGTTATACCAAGGCTATTTGAAAATAGCCGATCTACAAGCTCACAACGCATTGCGGTGCGACGCGTTGTGAGCTTGTAGATCTGCTATTTTCAAACATTTTGTACTTTTACTTTTGGTACTTTAAGTACATTTGGATACCAATACTTTTGTACTTTTACTCAAGTACATTTTTAATTCTGGACTTTTACTTGTAACAGAGTGATTCTACGTTGCAGAATTGATACTTTTACTTAATTATAAAATGTTGGTACTTTTTCCACCACTGTGTAAACGTTTGTGTTCTCATGCCAATAAAGCTTCTTTGAATTGAAGATTGAATTGAAGATTGCTCCCCATGTGGCGGAGTCAGGTCATTGCAGGTTAGAAATTTATTTAAAACTTGAATATCTCAAAAGTCCTATTTCAGCATGGCATCATTCTATAAGCCATATCTTCAAAACTGTTGGGTCAATCTCCACAACCAATATATCATTTTGTAGCTATGATCCCCAGCTTTCAAATGAAATGAAAAAATGAAAATGAAAAAAATTGCAATGACTGGCTGCTGGGGGTGCTGGGACACATATGCTGTTTCAGATTACCCTTTTGGCTAAAGCCTCTGCCACACTCTGTACAATAAAATGGGCGTTCCCCTGTATGAATCATCATATGCTGTTTCAGATTACCCATCTGGCTAAAGCCTCTGCCACACACTGTACAATAAAATAGGTGTTCCCCTGTATGAATCATCATATGCTGTTTCAGAGAACCCTTTTGGCTAAAGCCTCTGCCACACTCTGAACAATAAAATAGGTGTTCCCCTGTATGAATCATCAAATGCTGTTTCAGATTACCCATTTGGCTAAAGCCTCTGCCACACACTGTACAGCAGAAGGGTTTTTCTCCTGTATGAATCATCATGTGCCGTTTCAGTTTATATTCGTAAAAAAGATTTTGCCACAGTCTGAACAATTGTACGTCTTTTCTCCTGTATGAATCATCATATGTCGTTTCAGTTTATATTCGTAATCAAAGGTTTTGCCACATTCTGTACAACAAAATGGGCGTTGCCCTGTATGAGTCATCATGTGTCGTTGCAGATGTTGATTATTAATATAACCTTTGCCACAAACTGTACAAGTAAAGGATGAGGATTCCCCCGTATGAGTATTCATGTGTTGTTTGAGACTGCTCTTGTAAGCAAAGCCTTTGCTACAGACTGTACAAATAAAGGTCTTTAAAGGCTGTGTATGAATCCTCATGTGCCTTTTTACATTATTTTCAAACCTAAACATCTTGCCACACTCTGAGCAACTAAAGGGCTTTTCCCCTGTATGAATCCTCATGTGATTTTTCAGAGTTTCATCACTGCTAAAGCGTGTGCCACACTCTGTACAAGTCAGGCTATTATCTCCTTTATGACTCCTCATGTGATTTTTGAAAGTTTGATCACAACTATAGCTTTTACCACATAGTGTACAACTAATCGGCTTGGACTTTTCTCTTGTATGAATCCTAATGTGTTGTTTGAGACTGCCCTTTGTCTTAAATGTTTTACTACATATTTTACAACTGAAAGGACTTTCCCCAGTATGAATCCTCATGTGTATTTCCAGCAAACCAATTTGACTAAAGCCTTTGCCACACTCTGTACATCTGAATCTTTTGGTCCCTGTGTGAATGCCCATGGCTTGAGTTTGTTTAGATGTTTTGGGGACCTGCGACAGCTTGTTGCTGAAAGACGGTCTTTTCCCTTCCACATCACGTGTCTTGTGTGATATCCGTGTGTTTAAAGCTGACTGATCTTCCCTGTTCTCCGCCCACTCATCGCTGTCTTCGGTGTCACATTCAGAAGTGTTTGAAGAGAGGAGCTGGTCATCACTAGTTTGCTGTGATGTTCCACAGACCTCTCCATCAGCGTGTGTTTTGATGTCTTCAATTTTGTCTTCATCATCATAACCGTTCACAGCTAGTAAAGCCATCGATGTTTGAGGTATCTCCTCCTGTTCTTCTTTTATCTGTGGAGGCTCTGGTTCCTCCTCTTTACAGACAGGGAGCTGCAGGAAGTCTAGAGTATGAAAAGAAAAAAAAATATGTTGTATTGCAAATAATCTGGCGATACGATGTGTATGGCAATGCATAGTTCTCATACTGTTATATACAGTATGTGAAATTCTAAGCAAGGCAATATACAGCGGTTTTATTATTTATTAACAATTGCATTAGGATTGGTTAGGTCATATACTGATCATAATTGTTACAACAGCAAAACTGATAAATAGACATAACTCATAAGTGCATTGTATTGATGGCTTCAATAAACATAACATATTGGTGTTGCCCATACTACGTTGTATCATTCCTTTCGTATGTATTAACACCTTTTATCATGTTACAGAATATTTAAAGCTATACTGTGTAAGTTGCTCAACTTGTGGTCAGTAGCTCTATAGCAAACCTCGGTCGCGTCCGCGTCTTTCGGCCGTTTTTCGCCGTGGACCGGTTCTCACACCCCCGCGTCTGCCTCCACCTCGCCGAGATCTATCTTTGGAGGGGTCCCTGGTTCCTGTGCGTTCAGCCATTCCGGAGATACGGACTCCTTCACCCATGCTTCACCGTGCACCCGAGTATAGAGACACACGGGAGACTACAAATATGGCTGCCCTAGCGACCCCACTCCAAGATGCGCTGTGATTGGCCGGCAGTGTATAACCCTCGCTGTGATTGGCCGGTAGTATGATGACGTAATTTTGCCGCGAAATTCTCCCCCCCTCACGGCTCATAGAAAACATATAAAGAGAAGGCTTTTGAAGCTGAAAATAACGGAGTGGGGGTTCTAAAACTTTAGCGATTTAACAGTTAGGACCATTTTAAGATTTGTTTTATAAAAAAAGTTACATGGTATAACTTTAACAAAAAATGTCTTTCTTTAAGATGAACATGTTTTTCAGTTAATACAAAAATGATAAAAAAGTACTAGGTTCATGTTAAAATTTGATGATGATTATTTGCCCCCAAATTAGATATTTAACCATGCCTTGATGTAAAAACACACGAAAATTCATGTCTCTCCCAAAAACATAAAATAGCACGGATTGACAAACCACAAATGCGTTTATACGGTAGGCTACTAGGCTATCCTTGCCATGCAAAGCATACTGTGAACCTACTGTACTTTCTCTCTGAAAGAATATCCGGCCAAGTGAAATAAGGTTAACTTCATAAACACTGTAAGGGTCAGAGCATGGTGTGCATTTATGAATTGTTTAATTGTAATATCAGTTTGACCAATGTGCTGGAAGCATAAGGACATAATTTTAGTAAAACAATGTAATATTTATCTTGATATAACTTTTTATGTGGATCTGCTATTTTCAAAACACTTTTTTTACTGATTACAAATCTTGTATATGGCAGTGGCACACAATAGAAAATCGAAATAAAGTATGAAAGGAGTATTATACTTACTGTGGTCAGGGGGGTGTTGGTCGGGGTCTGGAGAGTTCATCTGGACTCCACACAATGACCTACAATTAAAACAACATTAATTATAAATATAGCTGCAAGCAGCGATAATGTGGCCAAGCAAGAAAAAGCTAAATAAAGCAGCAAGGGAAATGAGAGCAGGAAAATAAATCAAAGAAAAAAGAAAAATAGAATCAGTGCTCTTCCGAGCACAGGTCTCCGCTAGGTCAGGTAGGTTATTGTGGCCTCCTGGTGGCGCTATAATAGGCCAATGTGAAAAGGTTGCCATGTGTTCTTGGGCCTTTCAGCGCAATCGGACGCTCCATGCATGATTTGAGGCATTTTGTTCCAAAAATGTGTTTAGCAAAAGTTGACCTGCTGGTGACGCTATAACAGGCCAATGTGAAAAGGGTGGCATTTGTTCCATGACCTATAGGGAATGTGTTTGCAATATTTCACGCACATCGCAGGCTGCGTTCATGATTTGAGGCATTTTGTTCAAAAAGGAGCAATTAGGATTAAATATATCTGACAAATCCGTCGCAATCACATCACTATAGAGATTCTGTGTACTGATTTGTGTTATTTTTGGATTAAATCTGAAGGACTAATAAAAGAATGTGTTTTACATAAGTCGGCCTCTTGGTGGCTCTCTCTCTCTCTCTCTCTAGCTCTGTGTGTGTGTGTGCGTGCGTGCGTGCGTGCGTGCGTGCATGTGTGCGTGTGTGCGTTTGTGTGTGTTTGTGCGTGTGTGAGAGAGAGACAGTTACAAGGTCACTAGCTTACTCCTCTCCCCATCCCTCTGTCCTGTACATTACATAGGATAGGACTTCATGGCTATTTATTACTAAATGCTTTTAATAAATGCAACAATTCCTTCCATGCATGTTTCCAAATATGGAAGGATCCAATTCCAACCATTCATGGACCCCCCTCCTAAACTAAAATCTCTGTTTGACAGGAACTCTCAACAATTCAGACAATTCATGGACCAGGCAGCATCAGGCAGTACAATGGCTTAGTATCTATGGCTTCCAAGAACATCACTGGTAAGATGTGCAGTGCAAAGGACAAGGACCAACGCTATTCAAGATGAGTGGCCATATTCACGATATTCCTGGCCCTCTCTATGGAGGCTGCCATTTTCTTTTACAGAGGGTGTGTGCTTAAAAAAACATCTTTTCACTTCCTCCCAAGTAAGGAAGTGACACGGAATTGTCTGTTGCCAGATTTTGCCAAAGAAATAAGCCCAACAGAAGCAACTAGGCTATACTACTTTACATTTACAATTGAAAATAGCAGATCAGCAAGCTCACAATGTGTCACATTGCGACGGGGACGTATCTCCATTCCGACATTGACTTCTTATTGTCAGAGTGGCAACACTTCCACAGAGGTTAAGTTTAGAGTTAGGGTTAGGCATAGGGTTAGTGTCGGAAAGGAGACATGTCAAAAAGGAGACATGTCGGAATGGAGACATGTAACCCATTGTGACACATTGTGAGCTTGTATATTTGCTATTTAAAAAAATATTTAGGGGAAAAAAAGAAATTTGAATATTTTTGAAACATTTTAACAACATAAATCTGTGTGGAGGTCCCTGGCACCACATATTTTCAGATGGGGTTCTGCAACTGTGGACAAATATGTTAATCTGGGGTCCTTGATATGAAAAGATTTGGGAACCACTGGTTTAAAAAATATTAGAAAGTAAGCAACTATAGGCTACTATTTTTTTAAACACAAATTGCTTATTATAAGCGGACATGGCAACCCATGTACATTCAGATCCCAGAGCCTAGAACGCCAACTACTGGCACTTTAATGCAAGGACAACAGGAAACCAAATGATGTTTTTCAGGCCAGCTCCGCCTCTTTCAGGATATGAACAGGAAACCGGGGGCGGGGCCAGGAATAACGTGAATAGCACATAAATCCCTCAGAGAACCAGACATTCAAGATAAATTCTGTATATTTGTGAACCTGCACAATATGATTATATTAAAATGTGTACACACGAGGCAGCTAATTATCTTTCTTTTTTTTTTACCTTTGTGTGACACTGTCATTCAACTGCTGCTGCAAAGTGCAAACACTTGAAACTTGAGAGACAGCGAGATCCCCTACTGATCTGCTGGGAATCTGTATCATTATTTTAATGTTGATGTAATTCTACTCCTGCTATACAAACACTTAAAACATATGTATTTTTCCTTTTCCTTTTTTTGTTGTTGACGTGGCACAGACTTTTGCCTGCCTCGTGCATTTGCATTTTGCTGCAAGTGTATATGTATACTGGTCTTTGAGTTGACTGCCCCCTGCAACATTGCACTACTCCTGATTACTGCTGCTAACTATTAAAATGTTCATGGTCACACATGATACTGTCTTATGTATGTCGTTTCATGTCACTCTTTGCCAAAATAACGTTCCCTGTCCATTATTACCATGTTACGATAAAGCCTTTTTCTGTCATTTACCCATACATTTACTCTTAACTCTCCTCTTTATTTAGCCTGAAACCAGACAAATCTACCACTGCAAAAACACACTGATTAAATAATGCTGTACTGCGACTCCAACCAAAGCAGAGAATAGAGGGAACCGGCCAAGCCTTACTGTTATTTTGCAGCAGCTGTGGGCTCCTTCTCTGGAGTGGAGAATCTGTTCTTGTTTGTAGTGTTTGGGATCCCGTTCTTCACGTCAATAACTGCAGAAGAAGTCTCAACCGGGAGTCGGAGAAGCTTCACGTTGTAAGATAGAAGTGTAATACATGATGAGCTCAGTGAACATTCAAGGTGGTGGTACCGTAGTTCTCTGGGGAAAGCAGGCAGACAGAGAGAGAGAGAGAGAGAGAGAGAGAGAGAGAGAGAGAGAGAGAGAGTTATCTCCAAAGATAAGAGAGGAATATGCTTGTGTCACAAGACAGTCTGTGCCAGGGTCAAAGACAAGACGTGCACATTTAGAGGCCAATGGAGGCCATAAAAAAATAAAAAAATAAAAACATAAATATGAATACATTTATATTTTTCAATAACTCAACTACCCTTCTAATACCAACTCAACTCAACTACCCTTTCCCTACCCAGAACCAGTTTGTTATTCAGGTTTAAAGTGTCAAAATGTCATTCAGTATAACTGTCTGGAAAATCTTTTTGTTGTTGTTGAAATCCATCCTTTAAAAAACAACACCCTTGGCATCAGGGGCGGAGCTTCCGGTTAAGCTGAGTAAGTGGCCGCTTACAGGCCCGGCCGTCAGCCTCCGACTGACCGCCAGTCTCAGTCCAAATGACCGTCAATCTGCCTGACCGTCTGTCAGAGTCCCCCTCGTCTCCCTCCCTCGCAATTGGGTCCCCTTTCTGTAGCGCGCTGCCTCTGTTACACCTATTTCCTGTTATATTAACCTGGGTAAAATGTCACGCATTGGGAAGAAGTAAAGGGGAGTAAAGGACAACAGGAAGACAGGTGACGGGGCCCGAGCATTGTGGCTCGCATACCGGCCCGGTTCTGAATTGTTCCGCTAGTCCTTGGCATAATTGTGCTAGTGTTTACAGCAACACATAGGCCTACATATATGGGCTTCATCAAAGTCAGGGCCGATTCATACTCCAATAAGGTGCCAAACTAATTTCGGTTCGGATCTGTTCAAACTGCAATATGACGTCATTCAGAGCAGCTTCATTCAATGCAGCTTCAAGTTCATATTGTCGGCAGTGAAGCTAAGGAAACAAAGGTAGTTTGGAAGAGACACAAGCCAGCATCCAAAATGCTTGTGGCCGTGTAATCCACAATGCGATGCTCATCGTATAGTGTACTTTTTAACTTTAACTAGGCCTAGAGTTCTCAAATTCTGCCCGAACCCGACCATACCCGAACCCGACCCGACATTTAGGGTATGGTGGGGCCTAAGATGTATGCTAATTACTCTCTTTCTTGCCAACTGCCATCAACCGATATTCACAAGCCACAGTAAATCAAGCTAAAATCACTCAAAGCAGACTTGGCAACGCTGCTCATCAGTTTTTATTCCCATGTGAACACAATACAGGAGGCCTCTTATCAGCCTTGTTTACATTCTCTACTAGGACACTCCATTCACACACAACCATAACAATGTTCTGGGTCGCTATAATCAAATTGCGACCGAAGGTCGCATATACTCTGAAGAAACGTGTCGCTTGAGTGTCCTTCCTTCCATATCCTCTGTGATGTCAGTGTGATGTCAGCGAGTTGTGACGTCACTTCCTGTACAGGGCGGCTACACGAAATGTGGATAACACTATAACTCAGATTTATATATAGCGCTTTTCTAAGTACCCAAAGACGCTTTACATGGGGCAAGAGAAAACTAAAGAGTAAAAACAGCTTTATTAGAAAACACTTTAAAACTAAAGGATAAAACCATTAAAAACAATAGAGATTAAAAAGGACAGTGGAGTGAGTTAGCTGGGGTAAGCAATGTGGAAGAGGTGGGTTTTGAGGGTGGTTTTGAAGGTTTGGAGGGTGGGGGCATCTCTGATGGTTTTGGGGAGTGCATTCCAGAGGGTTGGGGCAGCAAAAGCAAAGGCTCTGTCACCCCAGGTACGGTACGTGGTCTTAGGGACTATGAGGAGATTTGCATCACCAGACCTGAGGGAGCGGGAGGGGACATAGTGATTGAGGAGGTCGGAGAGGTAGGGTGGAGCAAGATTGTTGAGTGCCTTGTAGGTGTTGAGTAAAACTTTGAAATGGATTCTTTGTTTGACCGGGAGCCAGTGGAGGTCACAGAGGACTGGTGTTATGTGGTCTCTGGAACGGGTGCTGGTGAGTAGGCGGGCAGCTGAATTTTGGACGTACTGAAGTTTATTGAGGACTTTGGAGGTGCCATGGAGGATACTATTGCAATAATCAAGACGGGATGTAATGAAGGCATGGATGAGTGTTTCAGCTGCAGAGAATGATAGAGAGGGGCGGAGACGGGCAATGTTTTTGAGGTGGAAAAAGGCAGTTTTGGTGACCTGGTTAACATGGGGGAGGAATGAGAGTGTGGGGTCGAGAATGATGCCAAGGTTACGGACACGGGTGGAGGGTGTAACAATGGAGCCGTCGATGTTCAGTGAAAAGTTCTGGGTAGAGCGGGTGAGGGAGTCTGGACCAAATATGATGATTTCTGATTTGTTACAGTTTAGCTTGAGAAAGTTTTGTTGCATCCATTGTTTAACATCTGTGAGGCAGGCAGTGAGTGTGGAGTGAGTGGTTGCTGTGATGGTTTTGGTGGAGAGGTATAGCTGTGTATCGTCGGCGTAGCAGTGGAACTGAAGACCATGGTGACGGGGGATTTGACCAAGTGGCAGGATGTAGATAATGAAGAGGAGGGGACCCAAAATTGAACCCTGGGGGACACCTTGGGTGACTGGGGTAGTGGAGGAGGTGCAGTTGTTTATGGAGATGAATTGTTGTCGATCGGAGAGGTATGATGTTATCCAGGAAAGGGCAGTGCTTGTGAGACCGAGGGAGGACTGAAGACAGGTGATGAGGATGGAGTGATTGATGGTGTCAAAGGCGGCACTGAGGTCAAGGAGGATGAGGATGGAGAGGAGGCCGTTATCAGCAGATGTGAGAATGTCGTTGGTGACTTTAATGAGAGCGGTTTCGGTGCTGTGTGATGTGCGGAAGCCAGATTGGAATGATTCAAATAGGTTATTGGAGTCCATGTGTGATTTGAGCTGGGATGCAACAGTGCGTTCCAGGATTTTGGAGAGGAAGGGGAGGTTGGAAATGGGCCGGTAGTTGGTGGGTGAGTCGGGGTCAAGTCCAGGTTTTTTCAGAATTGGAGTGATGGCAGCTAGTTTAAGAGCAGGGGGAACGTGGCCTGTGGACAGGGAGATAGTCCAGTCCATCATGTCATATGGGACTACCGTCATAGAAAGTAGCCATTGTTAGGCCAGAGTCAATGGCTGTCTGTCTGACTGTCTATACAGGAAGTGACGTTACATGACATACTTTTTATATATATATGTAAATATGGGGGCGTCTGTGTTAAGAACGTTTCGTTGTCAAGCTCAACGTTGGGCATTTGGAGGTGGCAACGGGGCGGCCAGATAAAGTTATTTAGGCCTGGATCCAACTTTAAGTCGATGTATCAAACCGGTACTCGAAACGTACTTAGAATTTAACATATTTTCTAAAGTAAATATGGGGGCGGCTGTGTTAAGAACGTTTCGTTGTCAAGCTCAACGTTGGGCATTTGGACCTATACGTGGAGAAATGGAGCAAATCTGTTTGGCCTAAACATGGAGATGTGGATAACACTATATATGGAGATAGTCTAGTCCAATATGTCATATGGGACTACCGTCATAGACAGTAGCCATTGTTAATCCGGAGTCAATGGCTGACTGTCTGTACAGGAAGTGATGTCACATGACATACTTTTTATGCCCATATATGAGTCCTAACATGGAAATGTGGATAACACTATATATGGAGATAGTCTAGTCCAATATATCATATGGAACTACCGTCATAGACAGTAGCCATTGTTAGGTCGGAGTCAATGGCTGTCTGTCTGACTGTCTGTACAGGAAGTGATGTCACATGACATACTTATTATGCCCATATATGAGTCCTTTCCTACCACATCTCCATGTTTAGGCAAACTCCACACAGAAAGGCCCTATCGCCAACCCAACCTAGGGTGTGAGCGATAGGGCCTTTCTGTGTGGAGTTTGCATGTTCTCCCCGTGTCTCCTAGGGTTGATACCCTCACAAAAACATGAACAAACTCCCCCCAGAATGACAACAACTAGAATCGTCAGAGAAACGCTGTGGTTGGCCAGATGGTCAAGAATTGGCGCGACCTCGCCCTTTAGGGCGAGGTTGCATGTCACCCTGAGGTCGCATTCCACCCTCAGGTGTCTTACTAGTAGATCATATTTCAGTGCCTTAACAAAATATAGCCCATACATACTATACAGTTCTTTAGTCAACTTTGAAGCCAGACACATTGTGAGCTTGTAGATCTGGTCAGAACATTGTTTGACTTGTCAGTAAAATGTTACTGAACTACAAGTGAAAGTTGATATGGGTACTTGAGTTAACCCATTAATACCGGGCGAGCATTTGTTTCATATGTTTTACTATGAGAACCGTCACAGCTTGTCCATGTTTGTCTGGACGTGTACACATGTTTACGGTCTATGGGTTTGGTGCTCTGACATCATGCTCTGATGTCACTGTGATGCAGGGGAAAACTGTGGTTCCCCTGACACATGTGGGCACAAGACCCACAGCGTCTATTCCCATCAGGTAAATCATCGAAAAAGGTATGCATTTTCTTGGGAAGCAGGTCAGATTTCACCACAATGTCTCTGATATTAGGTGCCCTTCTATATACTAGACAGGGGGGAATCTGAAAAGATTTATCTAACATTGGATCAGAACTCAGCAGATGCCAATGTTTTTTTTTTTTAAGTTACCAAGAGGTGATTATTGTGTAACACATATCAACGGTTTTACAGTAGTTTATTTTTTCTTAGTCTGTAAGCACTCATCTTGAGTCTTAAGACTAACTTTCTCAGCTGCTTTATCTACAATGTCCTGCGTGTATCCTCTCGTTGTAAATATAGTTTTTAAAGTCTCTGTCTGTTCCTGAAATGACTTATCCGTACTGCAAATCCTCCGGATTCTATAGAACTGGCTAATAGGTAAACTGTTTTTTTTTAAAGGATGAAATGAATCACTTCTCAATAATGAGTTTCTAAAACAAAGTTTTCCATACACATCTGTTTCGAATGTACCATTCACTCTTGTGAAGAAGACCCCAGCAGGTCGAAACGTCTATTTTTTGCCGCTTGCTAAATAATACAAAATTGGAGCGACCAAGAAAGTGAGTGCGAGCTACCTTCTTTGTTTCCAATATTTATATGTGGACACAAAATGTATGCACAAATAAACCAAAATAAACCAAAACACACCACTACCACTACCACTACCACAGACTGAGTAGAGGTGGGTCCTGTGTGACTGCTTTTTTGTGTTGAGTCAGAGTCACTGATCAGGAGAATAAAGAGGGAATGTTTGTGCAGTCGGTAGCGCGTTTACCTCACAGCCAGGAGGTCCTGGGTTTGATTCCAGCTGGGGCCGCTGTGGGCGCTGGGGGCGTGTTCTCTCCTCCGCATCATCAGCGCCCACACCCATAGGTGGGGTTGGCGAAAGGGCTTTTCTGTGTGCAGTTTGCATGTTCTCCCCGTGTTCCCTAGGATAGGTACCCTCACAAAAACATGCATTAATCCTGGTCTCTATACTGCCTCCCCCTGGCCCGCCAGGGCGCCTGATGGAGGGGAAAGGAACTGGTTGAACGTTCCTTCCATGCTTCTACGTCTTACTGGGAAACTCCCCCCTTTCAGCGGCCTGCTCACTCCTCATGCACTGAAGGAAGCATGAGCTCAGTTCGGGGCCCTCCCCAGGTTAGCAGAGGGAAGGTAGCGCCCAGGATTACAGTTTAGGCACTGGTTGAAAAATGGTTTACAAAATCGTGAGATAAAAATCTAAATGAACATGAACAAGTCTGTTATTGGTTCTAAATATATTTGTCTTTATTATTTGATTTCCAGTTACAAAAGGACCTCTATTACAAAAACAAATGTAGGCTACACACGCACACACGCACGCACACACACACACACACACACACACACACACACACACACACACACACACACACACACACACACACACACACACACACACACACACACACACACAAACAAAGTACAATTTAGCAGATGCTTTTAAATCCAGAATGAAATACGTGGTAACACATCAAATGCATAGAAATCGTAGTCTAGGATCACACAGTAGGTAAACCTAGAACCCATTAGCAGTCTAAGCAGTATAATATCCAAAAAAAAAATCTATAATCTGTAAAGTACATTTAACATTTTACAAATCATCAGCATGGAACACACAATTCAAAATAAAATCTCTACAGACAATTAGAATTAACAGATTAACTTCCCCTTTTTTACTTGGAGTTTACAAGGAATTGTTATGCACAACCATATAGATCACTGGTGAAGGACAAAAAGAAAAAAAAGATAGTCCACAATAGCTGCTGCTGCTCTGAGTAGTAGTTAAGGAGTTAAGGATTGCATTGTGGTTAATGGTGGCCAATGGTTAAAGAGCTAAGGATTACAATTTAAATTGGTAATAAAAAAGACACCTAAATCTCTATGTACAGTATAGAGATTACATTGAATTACAGAGCTGAGCTTGTTGTTTTACATGTGAATGAGGCATTACTATAGTTTGCTCAAACTCAAACAAGTTATCGATAGCCAAATGCAAAATCTCCTATCTGCAAATGTCATGCTTTTTGGATTTCACTTGAAATGAGGACAACATGCTATGCTGCACATGGTCAGTCTGTCTGCAAGATCGTTCTGGCCCTCATTTTCGTGAAAACATGACATTTGACAGGTTTGGAAAAGTGGCAAAATGTTGAAGCACAAAACCTCCTATTTGTTTGTTGCATGCATGTTGTCGACTGCAGATAGGAGGTTTTTACCTAGAAATAGTAGATTTCGGTAGTTTTGGTGTTGAACACACAAGTGAATTTTTCAGAGGTTTTGCATTTTGGCCATCGTTATGAGTCCCCGATGTATAACATTTCGATCACCCATTAAACCATAGTCACTGCCATACACTGTACGAATAAAGGGATTTCCCCCATCAGTTCTCAGGGCGTTGGCCTCTGACACACTCAAAACGCATACCGGCTATTCTCCTGTATGAGTCTGCTTGTGCAGTTTCAGGCCACCCCTTCGACTGAAGCTTTTGCCACATACTGTACAACAGAAGGGTTTTTCTCTTGTATAAGATTCAAGTGTTGTTTCAGGTAGGCTTCACAAAGAAAGCTTTTTCCACACTCTGTACAATAGAATGGGCGTTCCCCTGTATGAATCATCATGTGCTGTTTCAGATTACCCATTTGGCTAAAGCCTCTGCCACACACTATACAGCAAAAGGGTTTTTCTCCTGTATGAATCATCATGTGCTGTTTCAGATGACTTAATAGACTAAAGCGTTTGCCACAGTCTGAACAATTATACGTCTTTTCCCCTGTATGAGTCATCATGTGTCGTTTCAGTTTGTTTTCGTAAACAAAGCTTTTGCCACATTCTGTACAACAAAATGGGCGTTGCCCTGTATGAGTCATCATGTGTCGTTGCAGATGTTGATTATTAATGTAGCATTTGCTACAAACTGTACAAGTAAAGGACCTTTCCCCCGTATGAGTATTCATGTGTTGTTTGAGACTGCTCTTGTAAGCAAAGCCTTTGCTACAGACTGTACAACTAAGGGTCTTTAAGGGCTGTGTATGAATCCTCATGTGCCTTTTTACACTGGTTTCAAACCTAAACATCTTGCCACACTCCGAACAACTAAAGGGCTTTTCCCCTGTATGAGTCATCATATGATTTTTCAGAGTCACATCACTGCTAAAGCGTGTGCCACACTCTGTACAAGTCAGGGTATTATCCCCTTTATGACTCCTCATGTGATTTTTGAAAGTCTGATCACAACTATACCTTTTGCCACACTCTGAACAACTAAAGGGCTTGTCCCCTGTATGAATCCTAATGTGTTGTTTGAGACTGCTCTTTGTCTTAAATGTTTTGCTACATATTTTACAACTGAAAGGACTTTCCCCAGTATGAATCCTCATGTGTATTTCCAGCGAATCAATTTGACTAAAGCCTTTGCCACACTCTGTACAAATGAATCTTTTGATCCCTGTGTGATTTCTCAGGTCTGGAGTTTGTTTAGATGTTTTGTGAACCTGCGACAGTTTGTTGCTCGAAGAAGGTCTTTGCCCTTCCACATCACGTGTCTTGTGTGATATCCGTGTGTTTAAAGCTGACTGATCTTCCCTGTTCTCCACCCACTCATCGCTGTCTTCGGTGTCACATTCAGAAGTGTTTGAAGAGAGGAGCTGGTCATCACTAGTTTGCTGTGATGTTCCACAGACCTCTACATCAGCGTGGGTTTTGATGTCTTCAATTTTGTTTTCATCATCATAACCGTTCACAGCTAGTAAAGTCAACGATGTTTGAGGTATCTCCTCCTGTTCCTCTTTTATCTGTGGAGGCTCTGGTTCCTCCTCTTTACAGACAGGGAGCTGCAGGAAGTCTAGAGTATGAAAAGAAAAAAAGATATATTGTATTGCAAATAATCTGGCGATACGATATGTATCGCAATGCATAGTTCTCATACTGCTATATACAGTATGTGAAATTCTAAGCAAGGCAATATACAGCGGTTTTATTATGTATTAACAATTGCATTAGGATTGGTTAGGTCATATACTGATCATAATTATTACAACAGCAAAACTGATAAATAGACATAACTCAAAAGTGCATTGTATTGATGGCTTCAATAAACATAACATATTGGTGTTGCCCATACTACGTTGTATCATTCCTTTCGTATGTATTAACACCTTTTATCATGTTACAGAATATTTAACAAAAAAGATCTTTCTTTATGATGAACATGTTTTTCAGTTAATACAAAAATGATAAAAAAAAATACTAGGTTCATGTTAAAATTTGATGATGATTATTTGCCCCAAATTAGATATTTAACCATGCCTTGATGTAAAAACACGAAAATTCATGTCTCTCCCAAAAACATAAAATAGCACGGATTGACAAACCACAAATGCGTTCATACGGTAGGCTACTAGGCTATCCTTGCCATGCAAAGCATACTGTGAACCTACTGTACTTTCTCTCTGAAAGAATATCCGGCCAAGTGAAATAAGGTTAACTTCATAAACACTGTAAGGGTCAGAGCATGGTGTGCATTTATGAATTGTTTAATTGTAATATCAGTTTGACCAATGTGCTGGAAGCATAAGGACATAATTTTAGTAAAACAATGTAATATTTATCTTGATATAACTTTTTATGTGGATCTGCTATTTTCAAAACACTTTTTTACTGATTACAAATCTTGTATATGGCAGTGGCACAAAATAGAAAATCTAAATAAAGTATGAAAGGAGTATTAAACTTACTGTGGTCAGGGGGGTGTTGGTCGGGGTCTGGAGAGTTCATCTGGACTCCACACAATGACCTACAATTAAAACAACATTAATTATAAGTATAGCTGCAAGCAGCGATAATGTGGCCAAGCAAGAAAAAGCTAAATAAAGCAGCAAGGGAAATGAAAGCAGGAAAATAAATCAAAGAAAAAAGAAAAATAGAATCAGTGCTCTTCCGAGCACAGGTATCCGCTAGGTCAGGTAGGTTATTGTGGCCTCCTGGTGGCGCTATAATAGGCCAATGTGAAAAGGTCGCCATGTGTTCTTGGGCCTTTCAGTGCAATTCAGTGCAAAAAAAGGGTGGCATTTGTTCCTTGACCTATAGGGAATGTGTTTGCAATATTTCACGCACATCGCAGGCTGCGTTCATGATTTGAGGCATTTTGTTCAAAAAGGAGCAATTAGGATTAAATATATTTGACAAATCCGCCGCGATCACATCACTATAGAGATTCTTTGTACTGATTTGTGTTATTTTTAATTAAATCTGAAGGACTAATAAAATAATGTGTTTTACATAAGTCGGCCTCTAGGTGTCTCTCTCTCTCTCTCTCTCTCTCTAGCTTGGTGTGTGTGTTTGTGTGTGTGTGTGTGTGTGTGTGTGTGTGTGTGTGTGTGTGTGTGTGTGTGTGTGTGTGTGTGTGTGTGTGTGTGTTTGTGTGTGCGTGCGTGCGTGCGTGCGTGTTTGTGTGGGTGCGTTTGTGTGTGTGTGAGAGAGAGAGAGAGACAGTTACAAGGTCACTAGCTTACTCCTCTCCCCATCCCTCTGTCCTGCACATTACATAGGATAGGACTTCATGGCTAGTTTATGCTTTTAATAAATGCAACAATTCCTTCCATGCCTGTTTCCATTATGGAAGGATCCAATTCCAATCATTCATGGACCCCCCTCCTAAACTAAAATCTCTGTTTGACAGGAACTCTCAACAATCCAGACAATTCATGGACCAGGTAGCATCAGGCAGTACAATGGCTTAGTATCTATGGCTTCCAAGAACGTCACTGGTAAGATGTGCAGTGCAAAGGACAAGGACCAACGCTATTCAAGATGAATGGCCATATAGCAAAGGTTCCCAAACTTTTTTGTCACTCCATAATTTTTTTTTTTTATCCGAGGCACCCCTAAATTATAATTTTCACTCCTAGCACCTTATATTTATCGTCGCTGGGGTGGAAACCTTGTATTTCCAAAACCGTTATCATCTATAAAATGTACTATAGATGCAACAGTCTTGTATGATGAAGCAGGGCTTTGCTTTACCAAAAGACGTACACATTTGAAAGTTGGAGATATGAGGTTTCTGCCCCGACAGTGACGATATTTTAGTGATTATGATGCGAGGAAATCGTTGAGATAATAGCCAGTTTGGTTAGAACTGACTGAAAATAACTTTGTACTTCAAATTTAAAATGATACTAAATAGTTTTTCAAGTGTCCAAATAAATTCCAAATATTATCAAATTAACTCGTGGCACCCCTGGACTGCCGTCGTGGCACCCCAGGATGCCCCGTCACCAACTTTCAAAACCCCTGCCATATAGCATAATTCCCTCATATATCTAGACATTCAAGATACATTCTGTATATTCCTGCACAATATGATTATATTAAACTGTGTATACATGAGACAGCTAATTATCTTTCTTTTTACTTTCTTTTTCTTTTTTTCTTTTTTTTTACCTTTGTGTGACAGTCATTGTGAGATTTGTGACTGTCATTCAACTCCTGCTGCACACACTTGAAACTTGAGAGACAGCAATATCCCCAATTAATCTGCTGGGAAACTGTACTCATAATGTTGATGTAATTCTACTCCTGCTATACAAACAATTAAAACATATGTATTTTTCCTTTTTGTTGTTGATGTTGCACAGACTTTTGCCTGCCTCGTGCACTTGCATTTTGCTGCAAGTGTATATGTATACTGGTCTTTGAGTTTACTGCCCCCTGCAACATTGCAATACTCCTGATTACTGCTGCTAACTATTAAAATGTTCATGGTCACACATACTGTCTTATGTATGTCGTTTCATGTCACTCTTTGCCAAAACAACGTTCCCTGTCCATTATTACCACATTACAATAAAGCCTTCATTTACTCTTAACTCTCCTCTTTATTTAGCCTGAAACCAGACAAATCTACCACTGCAAAAACACATGGATTAGATAATGCTGTACCGTGACTCCAACCAAAGCAGAGAATAGAGGGAACCGGCCAAGCCTTACTGTGATTTTGCAGCAGCTGTGCGCTCCTTCTCTGGAGTGGAGAATCTGTTTGTAGTGTTTGGAATCCCGTTCTTCAAGTCAATAACTGCAGAAGAAGTCTCAACCGGGAGTCGGAGAAACTTCACGTTGTAAAATATAAGTGTAATACATGATGAACTCAGTGAACATTCAAGGTGGTGGTACCGTAGTTCTCTGGGGAAAGCAGGCAGACAGAGAGAGAGAGAGAGAGAGAGAGAGAGAGAGAGAGAGAGAGAGAGTTATCTCCAAAGATAAGAGAGGAATATGCTTGTGTCACAGGACAGGGTCAAAGACAAGACGTGCACACTTGGAGGCCGATGGAGTCCATAAAAAAATAAAAAAGTAAAAACATAAATATGAATAAATGTATATTTTTTAATAACTCAACTACCCTTCTACTACCAACTCAACTCAACTAACCTTTCCCTACCCAGAAACAGTTTGTTACTCATGTTTAAAGTGTCAAAATGTCATTCAGTATAACTGTCTGGACAATCTTTTGTTGTTGTTGAAATCCATCCTTTAACACTCGGGTGACTGAAAAACAAATCACTTCCACTCTGACTGCATTTATCAGTCCGGTAAATTCTCTCCCTTTTGGCCCAGGAGAGCAACACCTCCTCCCCTGCTGCCGGCAGGGGTTCTATTGTCTTCCAAATGTGAATTAGCATTTCAATTGACATCTCAAATGGGGAGCGCAAAAGTTGTGAAATTATCTCCTTGCTTTTGGGAGGGGGAGGAATGTGTGAGACCTGTCTTTATGACCGATAACTAACAGTCAGAGTGGTACATAATGGTATATTATTTCATACTTAGGAAATGTTTCAGAAGGGGAAAAAAACAAGAACATTTGTCTTGAGTATTTAGGAAAAGTCATGGAAGGGGACATCTCTGAGACCTTCACGGGGAGAGTTAAAGGGGGAGTAAAGGACAACAGGAAGACAGGTAACGGGTGACGGGGCCCGAGCATTGTGGCTCGCATACCGGCCCGGTTCTGAATTGTTCCGCTAGTGCTTGGGGGGGGGGGCTTCTCATTCATTCAATGCAGCTTCAAGTTCATATTGTCGGCATTGAAGCTAAGGAAACAAAGGTAGTTTGGAAGAGACACAAGCCAACATCCAAAATGCTTGTGGCCGTGAAATCCACAATGCGATGCTCATCGTATAGTGTACGTTTTTTTACTTTAACTCAGTTCATTTTGAAATGACTCGGGCCCCAGTGCAACTGTTTCAGATGTGTCTTGGTAGTTAGTGAGCTTGTATATCTGCTATTTAACACATCTACTGCCTCTTAATCTGAAGGTTGCTTGGTGCCTCGGCGCCACGTCGTTTCCTCCGTCGGCCGCCGCTATTATTTTGAAGGGCCGGAAGGGGGTTGTTTTTGTTTTTTTGGATTATCACTTGACGGCAACGATTACGTCATCTAGTCACATGACAGTGTGCGACAAGAAGATGAAGATGGCTGCGCCCTGCCTTTTGCCTTGTTTACATTTAGATCTGCTGCAAAATGTCTCAAAATGGCTATTTTGTTTAAATGAAGTTTCTTTATGGGCCTCGCCATTGACTTAACATTGAGGAGCTTCACTTCGCGTGCACGCCCAACGTGCGTTGTAAACAAATCGCCGACATTACCGATGCGAGCGGGACCGGAGCGACATTAAGTAAGTAATAATATCTTTACTGTATATACAGTAAGATTCACAGTCCTCACCGTCAACGGCGCCATGGTATTAACCCTTTCAATGACAATCCTCACCGTCAACGGCGGCAGATGGGTTAATAGTTAAAGCATAAAATAATGGTTACAGTACTAATGCGTGAAACAGGAAAGCATCTGTTTCATTAAAGCTACTACATATTGTAGCAACACACACTTTTCAGAATTATTACTGTATATATCATATATTCCGTATAGGGTATGTACGTGACATCATCATCATACCTGGAAGTTATGCGGGAACGCCTACTGAGTGGCAAAAAAATACTTTCTGGATCCCAACGATAATGCATACGTCCAGAGGCCAATGGACTACACTTTTCTGAGCCTAATTATTCTAAAAACTACAGATTACAGAAAAAAATAAAAAACACTGAATGTTGAAAGCTCAGTTTTTGTATAATTGAGGTCAGAAAAAAGAAAATATGTAATAATAAAGGCCCATTCCCACTGGGCCAGATAAACAGATAAAAATATCTGTTTCTCCATTTAGGTGGATGGTAAGATACAGATTTTCTGAATCTTACTTGAATGGAGAAACAGATATTTGTATCTGTTTATCTGGCCCAGTGGGAATGGGCCTTAATAATTGTATGTCATGTGACCTTTAAGTATTTTCAGGTGGGGGTCTCTGTGGCCAAATGGATTTGAGTCTCCTTAACATAAAAAACTATTTTTGAAAACCACTGGTTTAAAACTAAAAGCCCAAATAAAAAAGACCACAACCCGATATTCACAAGCCACAGTAAATCAAGCTAAAATCACTCGAATAAGCAGGCTTGGCAATTAACGCTGCTCATCAGTTTTTATTCCCATGTGAACACAATACAGAAGGCCTCTTATCAGCCTTGTTTACATTCTCTGCTAGGACACTCCATTCATACACAACCATAACAATGTTCTGGGTCGCTATAATAACTGCTGCAGGTTCCCCAGCAGCAACGTTTCACCATGGCATATAAATGCCATATTCTTGATATTAATATCGCTAGTCCAATGCCTAATCATATTTCAATGCCTTCATGACAAAACACGGCATACTATACAGTTCTGTAGGTAACTTTAGCCAACTTTGAAGCCAGACACATTACATTGTGAGCTTGTAGATCTGCTATTTTCAAAAGAGGTTTATACATTTCAAAAGTTGTGAAATGGGACGGGACGGGACATTCTGCATGATGAGTACTTTCTACTTTTGATCCTTCAGGTACATTTTGATACCAAAACGTTTGCACTTTCACTCAAGTACATTTTGAAATGACTGTTTCAGATGTGTCTCGATAGTTATGCCGCTGGTACGCTGTACCCAAAACAATAGATAGTAGGCCTGTACCATGTCATCTTGACAATGTGACATCATGCTCTGATGTCACTGTGATGCAGGGGAAAACTGTGGTTCCCCTGACACATCTGGGCACAAGACCCACAGCGTCTATTCCCATCAGGTAAATCATCGAAAAAGGTATGCATTTTCTTGGGAAGCAGGTCAGATTTCACCACAATGTCTCTGATATTAGGTGCCTTTCTATATACTAGACATTGATTGATTGATTGAAGAATTTATTAGAAGTTTGCAATAGAAAAAAGTAGTTTCATGACAGTACAAATCACTGGTACAAGGTCAACTAAAAGGAGATCCTAGAAAGCCGAGGCTTATTTCCACAGGAACCACACTTTAAGTATCTCATATAACATTGAAAGACAGACGGATAGAACATAGTACTTTATCTAGGATAATATCAGTTTCAAAAGCATAACATCAAATACAAAAGGCAGAATACAAAGAAAAGGGGGGGGGGGGGAGCATGGGGGCTTAGTCTATTTACAAGTCACGGGTAGCTGCTGTCTGAAGGTGACTTTTCATACCAATTTTGAAGGAGGCTAGGGATTTGCTCTCCTTTAGGGCTTGTGGAAGGGCGTTCCACATGTTGATGGTATAGCAGGAGAACGAGTTAGCGCCTTGTTTAGTGTTAAATCTACGCTGATGATGATTAGTGGAGCTGCCTCTGGTGTTATGATCGTGAACATCCTTGACCTTTAAGAAGTAGTTTGTCAGGTACATGGGAATCTTGGAGGTGTAGTGTATCTTGTACACCAGGCCCATTGCAAGATGCTGTACTCTGTCAGCTACTTTGAGCCACCCCCCGCTTTCGTGGTGATGCTCGGTAAGGTGGGTCAGAGGAGGGAGACCAAGCACAACCCTAATTAGTTTGTTTTGGGCTGTTTGGAGCTTTAGCTTTAAGGCAGCTGGGGCGTCGCGATACCAGACAAGGACAGGGGGGAATCTGAAAAGATTTATCTAACATTGGATCAGAACTCAGCAGATGCCAATGTTTTTTTTTGTTTTAAGTTACCAAGAGGTGAGTATTGTGTAACACAACAACGGTTGTACAGTAGTTTCTTTTTTCTTAGTCTGTAAGCACTCATCTTGAGTCTTAAGACTAACTATCTCAGCTGCTTTATCTACAATGTCCTGCGTGTATCCTCTCGTTGTAAACATAGTTTTTAAAATCTCTGTCTGTTCCTGAAATGACTTATCCGTACTGCAAATCCTCCGGATTCTATAGAACTGGCTAATAGGTAAACTGTTTTTTTAAAGGAGTAGGATGAAATGAATCACTTCTCAATAATGAGTTTCTATAACAAGCTTTTCTATACACATCTGTTTGGAATGTACCATTCTCTCTCGTGAAGAAGACCCCAGCAGGTCGAAACGTCTATTTTTTAGCTGCTTGCTAAATAATAAAAAAATGGAGCGACCAAGAAAGTGAGTGCGAGCTACCTTCTTTCTTTCCAATATTTATATGTGGACACAAAATGTATGCACAAATAAACCAAAATAAACCAAAACACACCACTACCACTACCAGGGGACACAGACTGAGTAGAGGTGGGTCCTGTGTGACTGCTTTTTTGTGTTGAGTCAGAGTCACCGATCAGGAGAATAAAGAGGGAATGTTTGTGCAGTCGGTAGCGCTGTTACCTCACAGCCAGGAGGTCCTGGGTTTGATTCCAGCTGGGGCCGCTGGGGGCGTGTTCTCTCCTCCGCATCATCAGCGCCCACACCCTAGGTGGGGTTGGCGAAAGGGCTTTTCTGTGTGCAGTTTGCATGTTCTCCCCATGTTCCCTAGGATAGGTACCCTCACAAAAATATGCACTAATCCTGGTCTCTATACTGCCTCCCCCTGGCCCGCCGGGGCGCCTGATGGAGGGGAAAGGAACTGGTTGAACGTTCCTTCCATGCTTTTACGTCCTACTGGGAAACTCCCCCCTTTCAGTGGCCTGTTCACTCCTCATGCACTGAAGGAAGCATGAGCTTAGTTCGGGGCCCTCCCCAGGTTAGCAGAGGGAAGGTAGCGCACAGGATTACAGTTTAGGCACTGGTTGAAAAATGGTTTACAAAATCGTGAGATAAAAATGTAAATGAATATTTTAAAAAGTCTGTTATTGGTTCTAAATATATTTTTCTTTATTATTTGATTTCCAGTTACAAAAGGACCTCTATTACAAAAACAAATGTAGGCTACACACACACACACACACACACACACACACACACACACACACACACACACACACACACACACACACACACACACAAAACAAAGTACAATTTAGCAGATGCTTTTAATCCAGAATGAAATACGAGGTAACACATCAAATGCATAGAAATCGTAGTCTAGAATCATACAGTAGGTAAACCAAGACCCCATTAGCAGTCTAAGCAGTATAATATCCAAAAGAAATCTATAATCTGTAAAGTACATTTAACATTTTACAAATCATCAGCATGGATCACACAATTCAAAATAAAATGTCTACAGACAATTAGAATTAACAGATTAACTTCCCCTTTTTTACTTGGAGATTACAAGGAATTGTTATGCACAACCATTATAGATCACTGGTAAAGGACAAAAAAGAAAAAAAAAAAAAAATCCACAATAGGCAGCTGCTGCTGCTCTGAGTAGTAGTTAAGGAGTTAAGGATTGCATTATGGTTAATGGTGGTCAATGGTTAAAGAGCTAAGGATTACAATTTAAATCAGTAATAAAAAAAATAAAAAAAAATGATAGGGTGTCATGGTGGTGGAGTGGAAGGACGTGCATGAGTGAGCTCTGCACAAGAGCCGTCTGTCTATAATATTCTGAACTGGAATGATTTCAGTTTGCATTTTTATAAACCAGCATTTAATACTCTAAACGAAATATCTCAACAGTGGACCGAGTGTGAACTCTAAGAGGCATTATTTTAATAATAGCCTAGCGTGTGTGTGTGACTAATCACTCCACACCCACGCAGTCTGAAGTGAGTGTTTGTAGCGCGTGCGGCTCATCTCAAGAACAATGTCTGCAGGTGAAATCACAATGGAAAGAATCTTGCAAGCAATCCAGAGCAGCGAAAAAAAAGTGATGGCTCAACTCGATTTAGTATAGGCGGGGGGGGGGGGGGGGGGGGGGGGGACTGACACGGACGGACGGACGGACGGACGGACGGACGGACGGACGGACGGAGGGTTTTGTTTTTTTGGTTATAGGCCTACACGCCCTAAAACAAATAACTTATTTTTTTTTCCTTTTTTCTTCTTCCTCCTTGTTTTTTCTTTCTTTTGAGATAATATATGGTGGACAAATTGGGAGTGTAGGCCCTAAAAACGAATGATTACAATTTTTTTATTATTATTATTAGTTTTTTTCTTGTTTGTTTTTTGTTTTCCCTTTATTTATCCTCAACATCATATTATTTCGAAATCTGGGGAGGGAGATGGGAGGAAGAGGATTGGGAGGGGGGAAAAAAATATATATATAACAGGCTTATGGGCCTCCAAACACGATGTAAAAAAAAAAGAAAAAAAAAAAAAAGGGATAGAAAAGGCCTATTAATTGAATGAGTGCTTGATATGGCCTGTCTGCTATATACCGGTAGTTTTGGGGAAATAAGAAACTTTATCTTATTTATTATTCCAACTACATTATTTAGCTTATTTTCTCTCGCATAGTAGATTAATTAGACAATCTTGGTCATGGGAATGGACTAACAGTGCTCATAAATAGGTCAAATATTCATTGTTCTAATTATAAGTCATTTTTCTAAAAAAATTAAAGCTGTAGTCTATTTTTTTTCTCTCTTTTTTTCTTCTTTTTTCCACTCTCTCTCTCTCTCTCTCTCTCTCTCTCTCTTTCTGTCTCTACTTAATTGCATGATTCTAGGCGAACAATTAACTGTACAGAATATTCTAACATTATTTGAATGGTAGGATGCCTACTTATTTCATTTTATTAGGCTAAAGACAAATTAATTCATTATTTTAAATTGGTTAAACATTAAATTCCAAAGGCTTTTGGGAACATTATTGATGCATTATTGATCTCTTAGAGCAATAAAAATGTTAATTTTTATTTATTATCATTATTATTATTTCTTTTGTTCTCACCTCAATAATGTAAGAGATTTAGTTATTTAATTCTTACACCTTTGAAAGACAAACATCATTATTTTATTAGGTCAGTTATAGCGGTAAATGCAATTCATCTTGATTTTCGTTTTGGCAGGTTATAATAATTAAAGGAAAAAAAATAAACTGGATAATAACAGTTCTGGTTAAGTATTTTTCGTTTGTTTGAAATGACAGACACTGGCTCCTTCCTATAGGGATTTAAGTAATGGTTAGGCAGGATGCAGGTCAACTAGCCTTGTGTTGGGCCTATTACTGTTTGAGTGGGTGGGGGGAGGGGGGTGGATGTTTCACGTGCCCAATATGGGTAGTTATTAGTGTTTTATGTTTGTCTTTTTCTGTATGTCATAGTGTGATTGAGTTTGTTTTTTGCCAGCAAGCCAACAACCTGTGAAATTAATAAATATGTGGTGGTTAAAATATACTCCTTACTAAAATACTCACTTAAGAACTTATGACACCTAAAAACTCTATTTTAACTTGTTCCTGGAACATTAAAGGGTGCAATCATCCCATAAAAAGAAAGAAAATGTTAACTTTTTTGAAGAAAGAGAAAGTATCGATTGGGATGTTACAAGAGACCCATTTAACAAACCTGGAACATGCTAAATTTAAGAGAGACTGGGTTGGACAGGTGTTTTCTTCATCTTATAATAGTAGAAGCAGGGGGGTCGCCATCTTAATTCATAAAAACCTACCTCTAAAAGTGGAATATTATGAATCTGATCCAGATGGTTGTTATATATTTTTATATGGGACTTTGTATGGTGAAATGGTAAGCATACTGAATGTGTATGCAGCTCCAAATATTCAATTGAATCTGTTTACTAAACTAACCTCCCTACTGACGAAGTATAGCTGCCTTAATACTATCTGTGGTGGTGATTGGAATTCTGTCCAAGATGGAAAATGGGATAAACAACCTACTGCTACCTCAACCATACCAAGCCCTAGACAAAAAGCTATATGTCAAATGTTAAACGAGGTTGGTTTGACAGATATTTGGCGCTTGCTAAACCCAAACAATAGAGATTACACATTTTACTCCAACCCACATAAGTCATACAGCAGGCTGGACTATTTTCTTGTCCCACGAACATCTGTAGGGCTTGTGGAGAAATGCTATATTGGCTCTATCCATATATCAGATCATGCTCCTGTATTTTTAGTTAGTTCAATCTCTAGTAATGCACAGAAATATAGTTGGAAATGTAATAGGTCAATAATATCTGATCCTGATTTTTGTCTAATGGCTCAAAGGGAACTAGAGATGTTCATTCAAGTGAATGACAATGAGGATACAGACCCATCAAACTTATGGGAAACTACTAAAGCTTTTCTAAGGGGTATAATTATATCATATTGTGCAACTAAAAAGAAAAGAAAAAAGAGCAGAGACGCCTCGAAATACAACTACACGAGGCTGAATTAGAACATAAACGTAGTGGAGGAGAAACCATCTGGTATAAAATCGTGAGAACTAGAACTGCCCTGAATACACTCTTGTCTCAAAATGCAGAAAAGGCTTTGTTCAAACAAAAACATAAGATTTATGAGCATGCTAATAGAGCTGGCCGATATTTGTCCAAATTAATAAGTAACACAACTATGAATAATTCAATTCAATTCGAGATAAGAAGGGTACGCTACAATACAGAACACATGAAATTGCTAAAGCTTTTAACGATTTTTATTCATCTTTATATACTTCAGAGTCAATGGGTATGGAAGATAAAATGAATCATTTTTTCCAACGTATTAAACTGCCTAAGGTTTCAGCAGAGGATAAGCATAAGGCAGACCTAGATATAACTAGCAATGAAATTGAAAAGGTGATAGATACCCTGGCATCTGGAAAAGCTTGTGGGCCCGATGGTCTTCCACCAGAGATATATAAAACCTTTAAAAGTATTTTCTCTCCTCTTTTAGTCAGAATGTTTAAACATTCTTTATCAATTAACAAACTTCCCCGATCATTGCAGATGGCTACTATTAATGTAATATTAAAGGAAAACAAAGATCCTGTAGACCCGGCATCTTATAGGCCAATAAGTATTCAAAACACAGACTGTAAGATTTTAGCAAAATTTCTCGCAAATAGAATTAATCAGATAATCCCTAAAATTGTTAGAAACGACTAGACTGGCTTTAAGCATAAAGCCAGATACAAAAAAAACATAGATAAATAGGTAAAACATAGATACATATTAGGAATAGCTCTGTATGCCGCACGGCTCTCCATTTTGCAAAAATGGTTAGATGAGGACCCCCCTGATATTAAATTATGGTATGAAAAACTTATGTCAATACTACCAATGGAAAGGTTATCATATGTATTAAGAGGCACACTCGCTGACTTTGTTAGGGACTGGTCGCCGTTTGCAAGATATTTAAAAGATGAATGGAAAAAAGTAATATGCATGGGAATGATGAATACCTGAGTATATTCTGGGAGTAGACCTGACTACCACAATGTATGTTTTATTGTAAATAGGGCTGGGACTTCGATTGATTGAGCTCAATTAATTGAATGCAGACTGCTTTCTTTTATTTTTATTTTTTATTTTTATTTCTGAATCCCAGCCCTAACGGCAAAGGCTGAAACAATTGTTGGATGCTGGCATGTTATTGTTATTGTTGGATTTTAGTTATTGTAGTTTTGATTATGTCCTTGTTATGTGTACACATAAATGTAGGGTGGGGGGATAATCATCAAGTTCAAAATTTGAACTCACCCATTTGGGACATGATTAACACTATCAATACAAGACTTTTGACACCAAAAGTAACTCTGTATCTTGAAAATAACCCCCCACCCCTTGAAAATCAAAGAATTACCCAAAAAGGGGCATTTTGTGCCAATTCCGCCTGGTATGCATAAGCTATTCTTAATGTTTGCCTATATACTGTTGAATAAATACTTTAAAACTCATTTGGGAATTAATAAACACAATAAATAGAAGAACTGTTACACCTCAAAGTAACACTGTACCTTGAAAATAATCCCTCATCCTGCTTTAAAATGAAAGATAACACAAAATAATTTAGTTTTCTGGCTTTTCCACGCATACGCAGTCCACGTATGCCGAACACGTCAACACGTACATCGCACTGGGCACGCCCACCTTCCCCACTGGGTCTGAGTCTCGCCGTTTTACCCGTGCTCTGTTGGACTTCCTCACATGGACGTCCCTGCAGTAGCTTCCTTGGCCTCCTGTGAGGACAGCCAAGCCTGCAAGAACCCCCAATTACTGGGGCACCCGGCGATTCTCATGAGACCGCAGCCGACATCTTGAGTCCTTGAGGGCTACTGAGAGTACTGGGTTAGACTCTGGTGTCTATGGATGCCCCACCATACCACACAACGGCGGGCATCCTCAGATGGTCGGCCATGGCGCGCTGGACAGGGTTCTCCTCCTGCCCTTGGTGCGACTGTCGAACTCCTCCTACCCCCATGCAGTGCGTCCTGACCACGTTGCGCTGCCCGGGCAGGGACTGGCCCTCGTACAGCGGGCGTGAGGGGTTGGCGAAATTTTTGGCTACCCACCAGACCACCAGACCACGGACCAACTCGTGTGTGAGCCGTAGTGCTCACTCGAAAGTCGAAAGCCCGTGGCGCAATTAAAGTGAAGGATGGCCCAGGCTGCCCCAGGTGGGATTGTGCGTGCTCCACACGATGGGACCTGAAAGATGGTGAACTATGGCTGGCTGGGCAAAGCCAGAGGAAACTTTGGTGGAGTCCTGACGTGCAACTCGGTCGTCCGACCTGAGTATAGGGGCAAAATATGAATCAAACTCTTTAACTAATCGCTCATCAGACCCCATTAAAGGTGTTGGTTGATATAAACAGCAGGACCGTGCAGGACCGTGGCCATGGAAGTTGGAATCCGCTAAGGAGTGTGTGCCGAATCAACTAGCCCTGAAAATGGATGGCGCTGGAGCGATGGACCCATACCCAGCCGCCGTTGGCCACAAAATGACACTATGATGAGTACGCGATGAGTAGGAGGGCAGCCCTGGTGACACAGAAGCCGCGGGTGCAGATCTTGGTTGTAGCAAATGTTCACAGGGTTCCATGTGAACCTGAGGCTCCCACTTGCCATACCGATGCACAACCTGTTGTGCCAATAGGGCTGAGTCAGATTGGCAGGGCTGTTGTGTGCTGGGTCTTGGCTGTACTAACTATGGGGGTTACACCACCCCTCCCGGCCCCCCCGAATTGTGAAGCGCATCCTCACGCTGCAGACCGCTGCATACAATGTCCCTCCATGTCCCTCGTGTCCCTCATGCAAGGATATCACTGACATGCAACCTGTCTTGCCAAAAGGCACATGCAGATTGTGTGGGGGGGTTGCTTGGGCACTTTTGCCTCAAAGTGCACTTTTGGATGGTAAAAACTTTGTACTTTGAACTTTGAACTTCTAAGTTCTATAGGCCTATATGTGCTGGCTACTGTACATTTCTGGTGTGAAATGGCACGAGGGACCCCACAAAAAGACCACCCCCAAAATCGACACGTGCTGCGCACCCACAGAAGGGCCCATCTGTGTGGTTCGAACACCTGACCACTCAGTGCCCACTGCACAGCCCTGCATGCCACTGCCTATATGGCTGAGCCAATTGGCTGGCCTGTTTGTGCGCTGGATCTCGACTTTACTAACTATGGGGGCTACACTTGCAGTCAACCAGGAGCCATAATGCATTATGTAAATGTACTTTATTACATTATAACTTTGCAACATCTACCAGGTGAACCAAAGTCCTCTCTTAAGATTTTTTTTTTTGTTTTAATGAAAATTGGGGTGAAAAGTGGAAAAAAAACATGTCCGATTTAGTTTTTTAGGTGGGGGGTTTATTTCATCCTAGGTACCAACTCCCAATACAAAATATCTCCCAAATGACCCAATACACCATCACTGAAATGGGCGAAATCATTTTCCAAAGTTTTTAATTTTAGGCCATTTATCCCTAAAATTATACAGTCATTATACACAGACTGTATAATGATGACTTATAAGAACTTTCTCCCTCATGTACAGTATTGTTGATCAGGGCCTTGTGTGTTTGTGTCCTCGGTGTCTGTTGTGTTACTGTTGTCTAGTCGTTATTTATGTATTGTTCACACTATGCTGCTGAAACGCCTCAATTTCCCCTCGGGGATTAATAAAGTACATCTCATCTCTCATCTCACATGGTAAAAAAAAAAAAAAAAAAAAAAAACCTTAGAAGGATTTAGAAGAATAGGGTCAAAAATATTCAAAGGCTTGCAGACATTTTCATGATTTTTATTTCCGTTATATAGGGTATGTACGTGACATCATCATCATACTTGGAAGTTATGCGGGAAAGCCTACTGATTGGCAAAAAAATATACTTTCTGGATCCGCCAATGTTTGAAAACCACTGGTTTAAAAGTATCATCATTACAAGTACAACCCACAAAAGCCCAAATAAAAAAAAGACCACAACCCGATATTCACAAGCCACAGTAAATCAAGCTAAAATCACTCAAATAAGCAGACTTGGCAACGCTGCTCATCAGTTTTTATTCCCATGTGAACACAATACAGGAGGCCTCTTATCAGCCTTGTTTACATTCTCTACTAGGACACTCACACACAACCATAACAATGTTCTGGGTCGCTATAATCACTAGTCCAATGCCTAATAGATCATATTTCAGTGCCTTAACAAAATATAGCCCATACATACTATACAGTTCTTTAGTCAACTTTGAAGCCAGACACATTGTGAGCTTGTAGATCTGGTCAGAACATTGTTTGACTTGTCAGTAAAATGTTACTAAACTACAAGTGAAAGTTGATATGGGTACTTGAATTAACCCATTAATACCGGGCGAGCATTTGTTTCATATGTTTTACTATGAGAACCGTCACAGCTTGTCCGTGTTTGTCTGGACGTGTACACATGTTTACGGTCTATGGGTTTGGTGCTCTGACATCATGCTCTGATGTCACTGTGATGCAGGGGAAAACTGTGGTTCCCCTGACACATCTGGGCACAAGACCCACAGCGTCTATTCCCATCAGGTAAATCATCGAAAAAGGTATGCATTTTCTTGGGAAGCAGGTCAGATTTCACCACAATGTCTCTGATATTAGGTGCCCTTCTATATACTAGACAGGGGGGAATCTGAAAAGATTTATCTAACATTGGATCAGAACTCAGCAGATGCCAATGTTTTTTTTTTTTTTTTTTTAAGTTACCAAGAGGTGAGTATTGTGTAACACAACAACGGTTGTACAGTAGTTTCTTTTTTCTTAGTCTGTAAGCACTCATCTTGAGTCTTAAGACTAACTTTCTCAGCTGCTTTATCTACAATGTCCTGCGTGTATCCTCTCATTGTAAACATAGTTTTTAAAGTCTCTGTCTGTTCCTGAAATGACTTATCCGTACTGCAAATCCTCCGGATTCTATAGAACTGGCTAATAGGTAAACTGTTTTTTTTTAAAGGAGTAGGATGAAATGAATCACTTCTCAATAATGAGTTTCTAAAACAAAGTTTTCTATACACATCTGTTTCGAATGTACCATTCTCTCTCGTGAAGAAGACCCCAGCAGGTCGAAACGTCTATTTTTTGCAGCTTGCTAAATAATACAAAATTGGAGCGACCAAGAAAGTGAGTGCGAGCTACCTTCTTTGTTTCCAATATTTATATGTGGACACAAAATGTATGCACAAATAAACCAAAATAAACCAAAACACACCACTACCACTACCACTACCACAGACTGAGTAGAGGTGGGTCCTGTGTGACTGCTTTTTTGTGTTGAGTCGGAGTCACCGATCAGGAGAATAAAGAGGGAATGTTTGTGCAGTCGGTAGCGCGGTTACCTCACAGCCAGAAGGTCCTGGGTTTGATTCCAGCTGGGGCTGCTGTGGGCGCTGGGGGCGCGTTCTCACCTCCGCATCATCAGCGCCCACACCCTAGATGGGGTTGGCGAAAGGGCTTTTCTGTGTGCAGTTTGCATGTTCTCCCCGTGTTCCCTAGGATAGGTACCCTCACAAAAACATGCATTAATCCTGGTCTCTATACTGCCTCCCCCTGGCCCGCCGGGGCGCCTGATGGAGGGGAAAGGAACTGGTTGAACCTTCCTTCCATGCTTCTACGTCCTACTGGGAAACTCCCCCCTTTCAGCGGCCTGCTCACTCCTCATGCACTGAAGGAAGCATGAGCTCAGTTCGGGGCCCTCCCCAGGTTAGCAGAGGGAAGATAGCGCCCAGGATTACAGTTTAGGCACTGGTTGAAAAATGGTTTATAAAATCGTGAGATAAAAATGTAAATGAATATTTTAAAAAGTCTGTTATTGGTTCTAAATATATTTTTCTTTATTATTTGATTTCCAGTTACAAAAGGACCTATTACAAAAACAAATGTAGGCTACACACACACACACACACACACACACACACACACACACACACACACACACACACACACACACACACACACACACACACACACAAAACAAAGTACAATTTAGCAGATGCTTTTAATCCAGAATGAAATACGAGGTAACACATCAAATGCATAGAAATCGTAGTCTAATCATACAGTAGGTAAACCAAGACCCCATTAGCAGTCTAAGCAGTATAATATCCAAAAAAAAGTACATTTAACATTTTACAAATCATCAGCATGGATCACACAATTCAAAATAAAATCTCTACAGACAATTAGAATTAACAGATTAACTTCCCCTTTTTTACTTGGAGATTACAAGGAATTGTTATGCACAACCATATAGATCACTGGTGAAGGACAAACAAAAGAAAAAAAAAAGAAAAAAAAAAAAAAAGTCCACAATAGGCAGCTGCTGCTGCTCTGAGTAGTAGTTAAGGAGTTAAGGATTGCATTATGGTTAATGGTGGTCAATGGTTAAAGAGCTAAGGATTACAATTTAAATCAGTAATAAAAAAAAAAGACACATAAATCAATTACTGAAATTTGCCTCAGTAAATGCAAAGTACGAAAACATTGGTGAATGTTTGAATATAGATAGATAGATACCATTATTATCCTAAGGGGGGAAATCAGTTGCCCAGAGGCAGCACAGCAGTATAAGGTTATTTACAAGAGAAGAGAAGTAAGAAAAAGATAAAAGAAAAACAGGAACAGAGTACAGTAAAGAGCAAGGTACATCAAGAGAGGGAACAAATTATAATAATAAGGGTAATAATAATAATAATAATAATTATATATATATATATATATATATATATATTATATATATATATATATATATATATATATATATATATATATAGCACAACTATCAAAATAGTACAGTGTCCAAATCAAAAGTGACCATAGCAGTCAATGCTAGTTAGTAAATATCACTGAAAACGGCCTAAACAGTTTTTGTTAAGAACACTGAGGACTATGTATCCTGCTTTGTATCCTCATGCTCCATTCCATACATGTGAATAAGGCATTACTATAGTTTGCTCAAACTCAAACAAGTTATCGATGGCCAAAATGCTAAACCTTCTATCTGCAAATGTCATGCTTTTTGGATTTCACTTGAAATGAGGACAACAGGCTATGATGCACGTGGTCAGTCTGTCTGCAAGATCGTTCTACCCCTCATTTTGTAAAAAAAAAAAAGGAAATCATGTGACTAAAACATGACATTTGACAGGTTTGGAAAAGTGGCAAAATGTTGAAGCACAAAACCTATTTGCTTGTTGCATGCATGTTGTCTACTGCAGAAGGGAGGTTTTTACCTGGAAATAGTAGAAATAGTAGATACGAGGTTTTGGTGTTGAACACACAAGTGCATTTTTCAGATGGGAGGTTTTGCATTTTGGCCAGTCCCCGATGTATAACATTAAGATCACCGATTAAACCATAGTCACTGCCATACACTGTACGAATAAAGGGATTTTCCCCCGTTAGTTCTCATGGTGTTGGCCTCTGACACACTCAAAATGCATACCGGCTATTCTCCTGTATGAGTCTGCTTGTGCAGTTTCAGACCACCCCTTCGACTGAAGCTTTTGCCACATACTGTACAACAGAAGGGTTTTTCTCTTGTATGAGATATCAAGTGTTGTTTCAGGTAGGCTTCACAAAAAAAAGCTTTTGCCAAACTCTGGACAGTAAAATTGGCATTCCCCTGTATGAATCATCATGTGCTGTTTCAGATTACCCATTTGGCTAAAGCCTCTGCCACACACTATACAGCAGAAAGTTTTTTCTCCTGTATGAGTCATCATGTGTTTCTGAAGACTAGACAGTGAATCAAAGCCTTTGCTGCAAACTAGTAACTTTAGCTATTGAAAAATAGCAGATATACAAGCTCACAGCGCGGCACCGAGTGCCGCGCTGCGAGCTTGTAGATCTGCTATTTTTGAAAAGTCGTGAAAATGTGCGCAAATCTTTGAATATATGTATTTTTTAAGTGAACATTTGTAACTCAAATTTTGCTTCTGGGGGGTCCCTGGAACTAAATATTTTGAGATGGGGGGGTCCTTCACATGGAAAAAGTTTGAGCATCACTGTAATGGAAACATAGGTTTCCTGGCACACATTTTCACGATTTTTCAGAAATAGCAGATCTACAAGCTTGCAGCGCGGCACTCTGTGCCGCGCTGTGAGCTTGTATATCTGCTATTTTTCAATAGTTAACATTCATGGGGGGCCCGCAGTGAATCCTTGTACCCAGGGCCCAGAATTTTGTGTGACGCCCCTGGGCGTTCCCCTGTATGAATCATCATGTGCTGTTTCAGATTACCCATTTGGCTAAAGCCTCTGCCACACACTGTACAGCAGAAGGGTTTTTCTCCTGTATGAGTCATCATGTGTCGTTTCAGTTTGTCTTCATGAACAAAGGTTTTGCCACAATCTGTACAACAAAATGGGCGTTGCCCTGTATGAGTCATCATGTGTCGTTGCAGATGTTGATTATTAATATAGCATTTGCCTCAAACTGTACAAGTAAAGGACCTTTCCCCCGTATGAGTATTCATGTGTTGTTTGAGACTGCTCTTGTAAGCAAAGCCTTTGCTACAGACTGTACAAATAAAGGTCTTTAAAGGCTTTTCCCGTTGTGTATGAATCTTCATGTGCCTTTTTACATTATTTTCAACCGTAAACCTCTTGCCACACTCTGAACAACAAAAGGGCTTTTCCCCTGTATGAATCCTCATGTGATTTTTCAGAGTTTCATCACTGCTAAAGCGTGTGCCACACTCTGTACAAGTCAGGCTATTATCCCCTTCATGACTCCTCATGTGATTTTTTAAAGTTTGATCATATCTATAGCTTTTACCACACTCTGAACAACTAAAGGGCTTTTCCCCTGTATGAATCATCATATGCCTTTTTATACTACCTTCAACCGTAAACCTCTTGCCACACTCTGAACAACGAAAGGGCTTTTCCCCTGTATGAATCCTCATGTGTATTTCCAGCGAACCCATTTGACAAAAGCCTTTGCTACAGACTGTACAAATAAAGGTCTTTAAAGGCTTTTCCCGTTGTGTATGAATCCTCATGTGCCTTTTTACACTGGTTTCAAACCTAAACATCTTGCCACACTCTGAGCAACTAAAGGGCTTTTCCCCTGTATGAATCCTCATGTGATTTTTCAGAGTTTCATCACTGCTAAAGCGTGTGCCACACTCTGTACAAGTCAGGCTATTATCCCCTTCATGACTCCTCATGTGATTTTTGAAAGTGTGATCATATCTATAGCTTTTACCACACTCTGAACAACTAAAGGGCTTTTCCCCTGTATGAATCCTCATGTGTATTTTGAGACTGCTCTTTGTCTTAAATGTTTTGCGACATATTTTACAACTGAAAGGACTTTCCCCAGTATGAATCCTCATGTGTATTTCCAGCGAACCAATTTGACTAAAGCCTTTGCCACACTCTGTACAAATGAATCTTTTGATCCCTGTGTGATTTCTCATGTCTGGAGTTTGTTTGGATGTTTTGTGAACCTGTGACAGTTTGTTGCTCGAAGAAGGTCTTTGCCCTTCCACATCACGTGTCTTGTGTGATATCCGTGTGTTTAAAGCTGACTGATCTCCCTGTTCTCCGCCCACTCATCGCTGTCTTGGGTGTCACATTCAGAAGAGTTTGAAGAGAGGAGCTGGTCATCACTAGTTTGATGTGATGTTCCACAGACCTCTCCATCAGCATGGGTTTTGATGTCTTCAATTTTGTTTTCATCATCATAAACGTTCACAGCTAGTAAAGTCAACGTTGACCCACCAGACTCCACTGGTTTTTGAAGTAGCTCCTCCTGTTCCTCTTTTATCTGTGGAGGCTCTGGTTCCTCCTCTTTACAGACAGGGAGCTGCAGGAAGTCTAGAGTATGAAAAAAACAAAAACAATAACAGGGTATAATTAGAGCTGTGAATTGCAAATCTATCTATCCATCTGGAATATCCAATTATAATATCAGTTGGGTCATCTTGTTTTATTACAGGTTATTCAAATATTTTTGGCTGTGAGGATGATACGTTTTCAGTTGTTTTCAAATAGCAGATCCACAGGCTAGCAATGTGGCGCAAAGCAACAAATGTGAGCTCGTAGTTCTGCTGTTTATTTTCATTTGGATACCAGCCTCATTTCTCTTTGGGTTCAGACAGTTTTACCGTACTGAACCACATCCAATCAAATGTGCGGTTCTATGGGGTTCACTGCCACAAAATATTCAGTATATCTGTCACAATACAAATATTATCATGCTATAACTTGTTAAAATCTTGTTATTTAGATCTGCTAGTTTCAAAATGTACAATCCTAGGAGTGGCACAAAATCAACAGAACACCAAAATAAAGTTTGAAAGGAGTATTACATTTACCATGGTAAGGGATGTGTTGGTCTGGGTCTGGAGAGTGCATCTGGACTCCACACTCTGACCTACAATTAAAACAAAATTAATAATAATTATTTCATCTCACAGTTATAATTAAAATGCCCACGACATGGCCAGCACACGAGCAATCCAATTAGTGGTATCTCTGAGACCCGAAATCCATTATTGTAAAATTAATCAACTCTGAGTTACAGACTCAATAAGGTTCCGTTTGGTTCCTAAGTATCGTTTAGCCGGGGACCCCCTGTAACTCCCTCAAGGACCCCTGGGGGTCCCCGGACCACACTTTGAGAACCACTGCTCTTGTGAGCAATCGTATTGGCACGAGATATACAGTACAAAAATCTTGCTTACTTGCTTTACTTACTCCTCTCCCCATCCCTCATTCCTGCCAGCCAGCTATGAACGCACGGTGTGTCTGTGTGTGTGTGTGTGTGTGTGCGTGCGTGCGTGCGTGCGTGCGTGTGTGTGTGTGTGCAAAACGTTGCTTGACACTCTTCCTCTTCCAGCTTACGTCAGTGTCTTTGCTCTCAACACTGCGTGTCCTACTGTCTTTTTATACCAGGGTGTCCCAAAAGTTGCAATCAAGTATAGGCCTATTTAGCCTATGTTTTCAAATAAAGCAAATACGTTGCTTACATTACATAAAAAAGGGACAAATCTCTGTTTAACAGCAACAGTATGTTATCAAATAAAGCAAATATGTTGCTTACATTACATAAAATAGGACAAATCTCTGTTTAACAGCAACTCTTAACAATCCAGACAATTCATGGATCAGTTAGCATCAGGCAGTACAATGGCTTAGTATCTATGTCTTCCAAGAACGTCACTGGTGCAGTGCAAAGGACAAGGACCAAGCCTATTCAAGATGTGTGGCCATATAGCACATAATTCCAGACGGGAGGCTCTCTCCATTCCGACATGTCGCCACTCCTACAGTGACTTCTTATTGTCGGAGTGGCGACACCTCCACAGAGTTTAGGGTTAGGGTAAGAGATAGGGTTAGTTCTGTCGGAAAGGAGACATGTCGGAATGGAGAGATGCACCCATTCCAGACATTCAAGATACTTTCTGTATATTTTGTGAACCTCCACACGATTATTTTTTATATGCACATGTACAGTACATATACATAACATTTTACCATGTATTCTGTTACTTTCATTTCGCTACTGGTGCTATACAAACACAAGGCAAAATCAAATTTTTACTTTCTTTTTCCCCTTTGTGTCATTCAACTGCTGCTATACAAACACTTGACATTATGATGTTGCATGCATCTGTAATGCTACTGCTGCTATACAAATAATTAATAGAACAGCACATATTATGTTTTCCTTATAAGACAAGTGTCTGTGACTCCTCTAATCAAATGTATTGACTAGTTCCTATTACAACAATACATTGATCAAATAATGTTGTACCGTGACTCCAACCACAGCAGAGAATAGAGGGAACCGGCCAGCCAAGCCTTACCGCGATTTCGCAGTAGCTGTGGGCTCCTTCTGTGGAGTGGAGAATCTGCCTTAAGTTGTGTGGAATCCCGATCTTCACGTCAATAACTGCAGAGGAGTTCTCAACCGGGAGTCGGAGGACACTTCACATCATAAGATAGAAGTGTAATACATGAGCTCAATGAACATTCAAGGTGGCGGAACCGTAGTACTCTGGGGAAGGCAGAGAGTGAGATACAGAGAGAGAGAGTGAGATACAGAGAGAGAGTGAGATACAGAGAGTGAGATACAGAGAGAGAGAGAGAGAGAGTGAGATACAGAGAGAGAGAGAGAGAGTGAGATACAGAGAGAGAGAGAGAGAGAGAGAGAGAGAGTGAGATACAGAGAGAGAGAGAGAGAGAGAGAGAGAGAGAGAGAGAGTGAGATACAGAGAGAGAGAGAGAGAGAGAGAGAGAGTGAGATACAGAGAGAGAGAGAGAGAGTGAGATACAGAGAGAGAGAGAGAGAGAGAGAGTGAGATACAGAGAGAGAGAGAGAGAGAGAGAGAGAGAGAGATACAGAGAGAGAGAGAGAGAGAGATGAGAGAGAGAGAGAGAGAGAGAGAGAGAGAGAGTGAGATACAGAGAGAGAGAGAGAGAGAGAGAGAGAGAGAGTGAGATACAGAGAGAGAGAGAGAGAGAGAGAGAGAGAGATACAGAGAGAGAGAGAGAGAGAGAGAGAGAGAGAGATACAGAGAGAGAGAGAGAGAGAGAGAGAGAGAGAGAGAGAGAGAGAGAGAGAGTGAGATACAGAGAGAGAGAGAGAGAGAGAGAGAGAGAGAGAGAGAGAGAGAGAGAGAGAGAGAGAGAGAGCTATTTCTAAAGATAAGAGAGGAATGTGCTGAGGACAGTCTGTGCCAAGGTCAAAGACAAGACGTGCTGTGATCCTAGCCTCCTAATCTTCCATGTTATATTCACAGCAATAGATTACCTAAAAATACAGCACACACACACACACACACACACACACACACACACACACACACACACACACATATATATATATATATATATATATATATATATATATATATATATATATATATATATATATACAGTATATTTCTCAGGGGAAATACAATAAAGTTTTGTGCAGCTTGATGTCATGGACCAGGGTTCCCCAATTAGTTCTCCCCAAGGGCCGAATTATGTCTACGGTACCAAGCCGAGGGCCACAACATTGCAGGGGGGCGACGGTGGCGTTCCCGCTACTCCAACAACAGTTCAGATACTGTCGTTGTCGGGTGAAAATCGTGTATGTCCAAAATCGTTTGTTTTGCATTCATCAGTTTTAAAAGGATTTAAACTAGTGAAAACAGCCGATCTATGCGAGGCGTTGTGTGCTTGTAGATCTGCTGTTTTCACTACTTTTGTGCAATGGTCTTGTATGATGAAGCAGGGCTTTACTTTGGGAAAGAACGTACAAATTTGGAGATACGAGGTTTCCCCCCGACAACGAAGATATACTAGTGTTGTTGCTGCTCTTAAACCATTACTGGGGTTGGTGGGGGCCAGACAGTAGCCCCCCACGGGCTGCAAATGGCCCGCGGGCCGCCTATTGGGGAACCCTGTCATAGACCATTTTGTTTCAGCTGAAAAATCTCCCCATCTTTCAACTCCAGTAGCTGAAGCTCATTGGCTGGCTGCTTAACCCCTCAAGCTATTTCTGTACCCTGAAATACAGAACAGAAAATGGTCAGTGATGTTCCTACAGTGTAGAATACACAAATAAAAAATGCTGTACAGTAGCCAGCTTTCATATTTATCATAAAACTCAGAGCTTGTTTCTGAACCATTCGTTTGCGTGCCAAAATGTACTCGAGTAACAGTATGAAAGTGTTGGCATCAAAATGTACTTAAAGTACCAAAAGTAGGCTACTAAATGTTTGCAAATAGCTGATGCGTTGTGAGCTTGTAGATTGGCTATTTTCAAATAGCCAAGGTATAAAAATAGAGCTAAAGTGGTTATTGTGTGTTTTATAATATTATAATTTATATCTGTATACTGAATACTCAAGTAAAGTAACTGTACTTGTAATAGACTAGTAATAGACTAGTTACTTTACACCCCAGCCCTACAATACACAAACACACCGCTGTATGATATGGCAATACAAACATTAAACTCATCACTCGTTTCTGAATAGGATTCCTGAGCACTGGTGCACTTGACAGGCACTTGACCCGGCCTCGGTTCAATGCTGCTCTTGTCTTGGTCTGCCCCGGTAGCCATTGAAGGCGACGTCCTTGGGGGGTCCAGCGGGATTAAGTTGTGGCCTTGCGTTTGAGCGGCTGCATGTAGGAACTCTCTGGAGGTCCAACAGGACTGCTACATATCATTTTGGGGGTCCTTCACATGAAAAGGTTTGAGAACCACTGACATAGTAGTCTCTCAAGAACAGACTAACTGAGCTCCAGTTAAGTGACATGCAGAGTTGCAGATGAAGGCAATCAGCTGTGTGTGTGTGTGTGTGTGTGTGTGTGTGTGTGTGTGTGTGTGTGTGTGTGTGTGTGTGTGTGTGAGAGAGAGAGAGAGAGAGAGAGAGAGAGAGAGAGAGCAACATGTAATTGCACAGGAACACCAAGAATCTGCATAGACAAATGACGTCAACAATGACAAGTGTCATCTCAGACTGATGGCACGCACCTGATTGTAACTGATAGACGGAACGCTCGGTCACGGCTGGACATGATTGTGTGGGGTGAGGGACCAAGAGAGGGACAGGCGTGGCCAGTATAGTCAGTTTGGGTAACTCAGTGAGATCGGGGTAAGAGCGCTCTTTTTGTAGTTCACCACACTAGAGGTCTTCACGGGGGGCCCCGACCCCGAAATTACCCGAGGACCCGAGAGACCCGTATCGGGTTCGGTCAGTGTTTTATCATAATCACTCGGAGCCGGGTTGGAAACGGTCGCATTTCCCTCGGAACACTTCGGAACACGGGACTGTAATCATCATGTGTATAACCCGAGAGGACCCGATAGGACCCGTACTGTGTGTGTGACGTGTGTGTACTTTCTGCTTTTTATGCAAACTGTAAAGCAAGCAATCAATCAATGTGTGTGTGTGCGCTGGCGTGCACTGCTGCGCTATGATCAGGAACGTGCCCTGTGCGGTGTTTAGGCTGACCTAGGATCAGATTCAGGTCCGTCATTAGCCGCGAGGCAGCGACATGAAGTATGGCTGTGTAACTGTGAGATGATAATGCTGCTCTAGGATCAGATTTACAGCAGGGAAAAAAGAGCTTGGTGCGTGCGTGCATGCATGCGTGTGCGTGATGCATAGCAGCTACTCCTGCTGTCGCCCGTCAGGAAAGAAAAGCAGAAAGAGAAAGCCTACAAGTTAAACCATGACAAACAAACCGAAAATGACTTACCTCTGTTGATAGAAAATAGCCTAAAAGTATTCCTTTATCCCTGGCATTTGTTTCGATGTTAATATAGATTCCTTGGCAGCCTTCTTCTGCCTGTCAATCAGTTAACAGCGCAAGCCGCACAGCTGCTGTGAGTGAGGGATCTCGGTACATGAAAGGGGATTTTAATAATGATTTAATGGTCGGGTCTCTCGGAACCTCGGAAATAAAATGATTTGACAACATGTCACGGGTTTCGGTCTGTAAAAAAAGAAAGAACGTCGGAACGGGACGGAATCGGACGAGACTGTTACGGGGCTACTCGGGTTTGGTTTTGTAATGTGATTATTATTTCGGAACTGGTCGGAATCGGACGAAATTTGACGGTCCATTTCGATTTCGGTTTGCTTTTTTGGACCCGTGAAGACCTCTACACCACACACCCCTACGTAGCACCACCTGGATAAATTCACTTTGATAGTCTCTTATCAGCGCACCTGTGTAATTCTGCGTAGTCACCATGAGATGGCGACAAGGCTGACGTCACTCATTTGCGACCACTCTTTCTGTTTATCTAGCCTAGCTCAGATGTGTTTAGCCATTAGCTTACTATGCCTAACTCTAACCCTAACCCTAACCTTAACCTTAACCTCAGTAAAACTATGCCTGACCCTAACCCTAACCCTAACCCTAACCCTAACCATAACCTCCGTGGGGTGAGGCGCTATCATTCCTGCCGACGCTACGTTGTCGTGGATCAAAGCGACCGCTTGTTCTGCCCCGCGCCGCAAGACGAGCGCTCCTGTTATCGATCTCACTGATTCTCAAAAAAACTGACATATATACATTTTATATAATATATAGCCTACGAAATGAAGGCTACTCAATTCAATATAAGAATACTATTCTGGGAGGACGTCATTTACTTTGAATGACATAGGTACAGGATGACAAAGTTAAATGAACAAAGTCAAGCAACTATCCGAAGGCTTTCCTTAGCTGGCTGGAACAATCATCAAATACTCCAATTCTTAAAAGATGATGGACATTCAGTTTCGATGCGTACTGTCCAGCGTTACATCCATGAACCAAAGGCTCTCAAGAAAAGGATGCCACGTTAAACTGACAAGGTATAGTGAAGTACAATGAGATATTGGCATTGGCTACATAGGCTACAGTAAGCCTACAGCCTGCAACATAGTTCAAGTTCTAATTTGCTCTTTGTCAAAGTGTGTGCATATTAACATTTATTATTTCCCCTTCAGTGAGGCGCTTAAGCAATGGATTCTTTGCTGAGAGAGAACAATGAGCTGTCTGCGGTCAAAGTTAAAACTGCACTGAAAACTAGGCATTACATTACACGTGGGCTGGTAACTGTCCATCTTGGTTTGAAAAAACTAAAATGGAAATATGGAACTGCGCGGTAAGATTCTTTTTAGAAAATTGTCTTTAAATGTTTATTTAAAGACCCACTCCACACCTCCAAACTCAAAGTGTGTTTTAATTATCAGAACAACTAATCTCTGATCAATAAAACTATATGCTAAGATTATTTCCCACCCTCAAAGATTTTCCCAAATGAATTTTAGCTGCAAATTGCAACACTATAGATTTTTTTTTTAATCTGATGAATCTAGTGTTGCAATATCTCCGCCATGTCCCGCTGTTGTTATTTTCTTCACAGTACTTTGCAGATGACCCGTGACAAAAATAAAATCTTGTGCAAATGACCCGTGACAAAAATAAAATCTTGTGCAACAAGCTCAAGCATGGATCGATGCTGACGAGACTACTGTGGCACTTCAAAATTACACTGACAAGTGTTACAGGAATAAGGACCATGATGTGTACAAGTTAAAGGCAAAACACCCATTAAAAATTCACGTCTGGGCTGGAGTTTCCCGTTTCGGACCCGGGCCTATTTTTATCTTTGAAGGTGAGGTAGGCTACAATAGGCCCTACTACTGTGTGTTTGTATAATTAAATTGTAATGACTTGCAATTACAGTATCATGGATCGAGTGTTTTTTGAGGAGAACATCGTAAAAAAGATCGCTGGGCCCTACCGGTACCTCAGAGATGATTGGATTTGGCCAACACATAGATTTTTTCAAGGTTAAATGTAATTTTATATTTGTATATGTATGTAGTTCTATATTTATGTATTTCTTTATTTTTTGTCCAATGCAGACAACGATCCAAAACACCCGGCAGCAAGGAGATGCATAGCAGACGAAGGAATCAATTGGATTCAAACTCCAGCAGTGTGTGTCTTTACTACTTTATTCACAAACGAATAAACTGTCTTTTCCCCCATTCTAGGTCTCTGGATATGAATCCTATTGAGCTAGTCTGGAAGGATCTGAAGGCATATGTAAAAGGCAAAGCAAAACCGACCAACAAACACAAGCTTGTTGCTGCAATAATGACTTTCTGGTACACAAAACTGTCTGTCGAACGCTGCAATAAGCACATGTCCCACTTGTACACCGTTTGCCGTGAGGTAATTGCAAAAGGTGGACGGCCTACAGGAAACTGAGGGAAGAAGTAAGCTATAACGTTTATAGAAATACTTGAAATAAAAATGTGAAAAAAATCAGATGGTGTTGTAGGAGTCCTAATAAGAGGAAAATGTAATGTTTTTTTTTTTTTTTTATGTTTTTGTAAGGTTTTATAGCCATAAATCATAAATCATGCTCTAATTTACACATGGGGGATATTTTTCACAATAATAACATATGTACATGTTCTAGACATTCTAATGATCACAAAAAAAAATAGTACAGGCATTTTACTTATGTTTTTGTGAGGAATAGCTTCCATGAAAAAGTGAGATGTTGTTCGTCAAAACTCTGGAATGTCAGCGGGTGTGGCGGGTGTGAATGTCAGCCTATGTGGGGGGTATTTATATGCAAATATTGTGGCCAATGGCATTGTAATACTAAACAATAGAATCCAATGGTGATGTTTAGGTGGTAGGGGGAGCTAAAATAAAATGATTTAAACCTTTTTTTGGATAAAATACAAACGTTGTAATATTACAACAGTGGGCCTTAGAGAGTTAAGATTAGGGTCTAGACCCTATGCTCTTTGCCATTGTTAATGTTGTAAGTTTTATAGATGCCTCTGCAGCTTCACCTTTCGGTCCAGCGATGACCAGCGGAGCAGACTGAGGAGGTTGAGAAACGCGTTGCCACATGGGGTGGCATGACCTGGCCATAATGCTGCGTCAACCAACATGGTCAGCGGTGGAAGAGGGTCTCAACCAGGACATGGGCACCTTGGCTGCCTACCTGCGCAGGTGGCGTCTACAACTGAGTATGGGGGAAACTATATCTGCTGCATACCACCTGTGCAACAAAGAGGCAAAGAGGGAACTGTCGCACCTAAAAAATCCTTTACTTTAGCCTACATCTATCTATATATCTATCTATCTATCTATCTATCTATCTATCTATCTATCTAACATTATATTGATGGCTGTCTTTGCCACAAACACATAGTAGGCAAAACTCAAACTCAATGTAGGCTAGTACTTACCATTGACCATTTGAAATAATAATAATAATGTACTGACCTATTATCTTGTTTATTATTGCGATGTTGTATCTGCTTATTGTAAGTCGCTTTGGATTAAAAGCGTCTGCTAAATGCCTAAACTGAAATACAAACAGTAACAAGGCAGCAGATCACCACTGCCCCTTAGTGGCGGACAATGGAAAATCACATGATATCCCAGCACATTGCCCCAGGAAATGTGCCAATCTGAACAGGAAACATCTGTATCTGTCTATGCTAACTGATTAATACATATTGATGATTTGCTGTATAGTGGGTTGTTTTCTTATTTTACTCAACTTTTCTTTCTTTTACAGATTGAAGCTCGAATGTTCGCAGAGTTTCCTGAAAGAGAAGCTAGATGTTTTACAAAGCTACAGGTAGCATTTCCCACATTTTAAATGTTAAAACCTCATAGAACATCCTTAACCCTATAATTATACAAACACACACACACACACACACACACACACACACACACACACACACACACACACACACACACACTAGTTTTCTTATTTTGCTGCTGATAGATTATCTTTATTCATTTTTATGCTGCAGATAGACAGACACACAAACAGATAGATAGTTATTAATTTGTATGCTGCTGCTGCTGCTGCTGATGATACTAGATAGAGATAGATATTCGTTTTTATCCTTCTCTGTTCCATCATGTGTCAGGTAGGCTGCTCCGTTGTTTAGTATTGTAGTGTTCTCTTTTGACTGTTTCGGACAAACAGACAGAACATCTGACTGAGCAAGTTAGCAGGTCACACAGTGGATCATTGCTGCATCCAGCCGTTCGGTCATTCCGAGATTAATTAACGCTGTTGACACACTTGCTTTTGTAAGCAAGATGCGAACGGTTGTTTTTGATGAGGTCCGTCCTTGAGATACCACTCGCGGGTGCGGGTGCACTGTTTTTGAAGCTTCTTCGATGTTTCACCCGCGTTTGGTTCAAAGTTATGAGTGACGTTCGAACATTGCAAACTTTGCAAATAACTTCGTTATTTGTTTATATTACTTCATTAGCTGTTTATATTATTCGTCGGTTTTGGCATATCTATAGAACAAACCAGTTCCATAGACCAAGGGAGAACACTCAGCCCCTCTGTGTGTGTCTGTCTGTCGCTAGTAGCCTGCCTACTGGCCAAAGCAAGGTGGAGGGGCTGTGGAAGCAAGGGGCAGATCTTCAAGCTAATGACACGTTGAGCCGCGACATGTTGTTAGCTTGTAGATCTGTTATTTTTGGCGAATTACACCACCGTATTATAGAAGTATAAATTAAGCTATAAGAGCTGCGACTCACAGAAGGTGCACTCGCTATAACCAGAGCTGTCTGTATCTCGTGACATACGAGAGCTCTGAAAAAGCATATTGTGGCAAAGCTGTATCGTCCCAACGATAATTATCGTCATCTCGACCCACCCCTATCTATAGGAGTTGTCAACGGAACCTCTTCCATACGATGCTCCTGAATTCGCCGAACTGCCAAAGACTGCCTGTGAATATTTTGACAGCACATCGCATTCGGGACGGATGTAATTCCAGTGACACTGTAAGCTGTACAGCTTTTCTCCACTTTTTTTTCCTTGTGTGTGCCATTGACTGAATGCCTGCAGCTCTAACTACCTCTATTTTCTTAAGGTGATTGAATGCGAGCCATCTGCTTCTGAAGACGGCACAGAATGTGAGCCATCTGCTGATGATAAGGAGGAGTGCACCGTCATTGAGCCAGCACCCCGTGCTGCAGCAGCCGTTCCTACAGCTGAGAGGGAAGACCCCACAGAATTGACAGAGGTGATCGAGGCAGTAATAAGGGCTTATTTCACCTAGTGGAGGTGGACCATCGCCTGACTGGGGCAGCATCGCCATCGTGGGGAAACACTGCGGGTCTATACTGGGGCAATACTGGGTACAACACAGCTGGCTATGGAGGCAAACGCCACTGGTTCATCAGATTAACTGGTATAATGTTACACCACTAAGTGTCTTTTAATCTTTGGTTGCCAAATCAAGTACTGTGTAATTAAAGGCTTATTGACTGGTAGAATAATTATGTTGCACTTAACGATATAGGCCTATAATGCTTAAAGTAACAAATGCGCCTCCCTTTTTTGCACCTCAAGTTTACAAGTTTTCATGTTACTTGTCATTTGCTTTGTATTTTAATTATTTAATTTATTTAATTTATTACATGTCTTTGTTATCTTGCTCTTTTTCTTTCTTTCTTCTTTCTTTGATTTTGCTATAACAAAAAAAAATACTCGGACAACATTTTAATCTTGTAATATTTAATAATATGTTGGCGATAAAACATATTTGACAAAAGAAAGTAACCAATGCGTGTCATCAAAAGGAACATTTTGTCTTGTGTAGCTCTCTGTCTGTGGCATACTCATGCATGCTCACACGCTGCTATACCGATGTGTGACCAGGCGCTGTACCACACACACACACACACACCACCTGCTATAGAAGTACCCAGTGCTAACAGGAGAAGCCCCTACGCGTAGCACGTGTGCACTATAACACGCACCTTGTAAGCTCCTACGGCTATGTTTTGTCACTTGCACAGCAACCTCGCACTGTTATATACAGAGTCACCCACACACCGAACACAGGCGCATGTAGGGTAAAACGTAGTAATTTTCCTTTTTTCATTAAGTATTGTATTAGACAAAAGTGGTGAACAGTCAATACATTAAAATAATGTAGTACACTACAAGTACAGATAAACACCCTGCCTAAAAGGAGCATCCCAAATAAGTCCTTTTATGGCCTTTTTTACATCTGAAGTCCTTGGTATTTAACTCATGGAAATAACCATATGTGCACTATAGCTACTGTACAGTCTGCACACCCCATAATCCACATCATTTGTGAGCACATATCTTTGAACGTGTAAGGTCTAGTATATTGTTGCGACCGTCAGGTCGCATTTACTACCAAAACCTCCACCGGCTGTCTGTCAGTCAGTCAGTCTGTCAGTCTGTCCGTCGTGTCACACTTTTCCCCAACTCATATCTCCGCCACCGTTGCCCCAATCCATGCCAAACTTTGCACACACACTCCTTGCCTGCCAATCCACAACCTCCACCCCACCAGGGACCCCCAGAGCTCCAGGGACCCCCAGGGACCCCCTTCTGCCACCACCAAAAAGTGCAAAAATGACCAAATGACCACCCAAATGGGGCTGTTCACGGGGAATTCCCAGGGACCACCGACTCCTGGTGCGCCAGCATGGATGCCCCTAGTGGAGGACCCCCGCCACTGCAGCGCACATAAAATGCTGTAACTTGGGCTAGGAGCGACCGGGAGAGCCGGGGCCGGTACCCACGCGTCCGCCTCGGCAGCGCCAAGAGAGCCGTCAACATGAATCTGTCCCATATAGCGCCACCATCAGGCCGATTTTTTCAAAAACATTTTTGGACACTGCTCCTACAGATTATGCCGTAAAATCATGCAAACCGGTACACAGTATGTCTACACTCATGTAATCAACATGGATCTGTCCCATATAGCGCCACCATCTGGCCAATTTTTTCAAAGACATTTTTGGACACTGCTCCTACACATTTTGCCCTAAAATCACGCTGCGACCTGACGGTCGCTTATCTCCCGATTAGGGAGTCTTACTGGTAAGTAATGAACAAGATTCAAAGCCTAAGTTATTGAAGTCGAGAATGCTGCTAGTAAATTGTCCAGTAGCTTAGTGATCCGTTCGAGGGTGAATTGGATTCTGCCCAGCCCGTCCAATACACTGAGTTATATGGTGAGATTTTGACACGTGACGCGACACAACGCGTTCTCCTAGCAACATCTCCTTATACGGTCATTGTCATTGTACGGGTTATGACGTCGGCCCGGCTCATGTGACATGCCGTCTATGACAACAGGGATTAACTCCTTATAGCGTCCTCAAGAACTCCATGTATAGGCCAAAATGCCTAACATTGAGCTCAACACTATGGGTTTCCCCATCCGTGGGATTCTTAGCTCGTTGCCCCGAAACGTTCGTAACATTGTGAATAAGGCACTTAGTAAATTGGTCGAGCTTGGGGTGTTGGTGCTGCCGCCAGAGCTTAATGTGCATGTGCAGCCTGAGACTGAGCAGAGGCCGTTCCAAGAAGCGCCTGTTGTCGAGGGGAGTCATGATGTGGCAGGTGCTGTTGGTGGGTCCGAAAATGGACTTTAGGGGTACTGTTATTCTGAAGAGATCAGCGCCGGAAGCCTTATTCCTGCTAATGCTATTTCTGCTCATTTCACATAGGCCACATCAACACAACAAACCGTGAACTATTATCGATAATGAAACTGTTAATGAAAACTGAACCCGTTTCAAGTTAGTAAAATAAACATTTAAAAGGATATTCCACTTTCAACAGGGCGCAGTGGAAGGGCCTCTCTCCCCATACACACCCATTGTAACTTCAAACTCTATTTTAACCATGATAGATTCATTAAAAACACCCAATTTCTTTTCTGGTGACTCATTTTACCCTCCTAATACGTGAGCAGGCCGTGTTTTTTCGCTAACTTTTTTTCATTTATTTTTAATAATTATTTGGGAAAATGGAAAAAATTAAATACAAAAGAATAATTATTAAAAATAAATGAAAAAAGTTATCGAAAAAACACGGCCTGCTCACATATGAGGAGGGTAGTATGAGTCACCAGAAAAAAATAATGGGTGTTTTTAATGAATCTATCATGGTTAAAATGAAGTTTGAAGTTACAATGGGTGTGTGTGGGGAGAGGCCCTGGGCCTGGAGGGCCTGGTAACATTTACATAAAATATGTAAATATTGAATCAAGCTAATTAAAAACTGTTCAGGGTGTTCATAAAAGCCTGATTAGACGATAAAATGACCAAAAGTTTTTTTGAAAGTGGAATATCCCTTTAATACTGTTTTACAGTAGTAACCTAACGGCACCATGTTTATGCAACGCTACAAAGTACATTATTACAAAAGGATGCTACGAAAGCGTTAGCATTTAGCTCACTGTGGCTAACACGCTAAACAAACAGACAGACCATAGTTCCTTCCTGAGCCAGCGGTGAAGCCCAAAAACTCCACCGACTTGGGTGAATCCAAGGTCTCATTAAAAACTAGAGCTAAAGTGTGCATAGCACGACTAGAGAAAGAAGAGCGGGAGAAAATAAGAGACAGAGAGGAGAGATAGCGGGACAAGACCAAGCTTTCCAGGTGGAAATAAGGAAAATAGAGGCGGATGAAGAAATTCGACTTCGCCAGTTTGAGCTGAACGTACAGAAGGAGTGTGTTGCCGTCTCTCCCTCCCCCACTGTGGTGCCAAGTCTGCCAACCACCCCACTGCCCCGTTCCAGTCCCATCCGCAATCAAGGTACAGTTCCATTCAATTTTACCAAACACATTGGTTTAGTGCCGCCTTTCTTCGAATCTGAAGTGGATGCATATTTCGGGGGGGTTTCAAAGAGTAGCTACTGCCCTCTGTTGGCCCAAAGACGTTTGGTCCATTTTGCTCCAATGTAAATTGCACGGCAAAGCTCAGGAATTTATTGCAATGCTCTCTGTTCAGGACAGCATGAACTATGATTTGGTAAAAACAACTATCTTAAGAGCATATGAATTAGTCCCAGAGGCACACAGGCAGAAGTTTAGGCACCACTCTAAAGCCTCATGCCAAACTTTTGGAGAGTTTGCCAGAGAGAAGGAGTCTCTTTTTGATCGTTGGTGTAGCGCTAGTAAGGTAGCAGATTTGAATTCTATGCGTGCACTAATGCTTGTTGAATAGTTTAAAAGGTGCCTACCAGAGCGTATTACTATACATGTCACTAAACAGAAGGTGACTTCTGTATCAGAAGCTGCCATACTCGCGGATGAGTTTGTGCTTGCACATAAAGATGTCTTCCAGACCTCTGAGGTCAGTTCTACACCTAGGCCAGGATCTCCTAGATGCGTGCAGGCTCCACCACTAAATGAGCATGGAGAACCTGTGTCTCAACCAGGGGAGGACAGGGAATGAGCAGCAACATGCCAATGGTCAACCCCTCAACACTAACTTATCACACTGTCCAATTACTGTTATTCATTGTGTCCACCAGACCACTAGTGTACCAAATAAATAAGTACAATGTGTGGTTAGAGCAGTGTCATTTTACAAATTGTTTTCAAGTTTTCAAGTAAAATAGCTACTTTCATTATTGGTAACACAGTTGCAGCTTACAAGAAATGCCAATAAGAATAAACCATTTGATAATCTCAGCTATAATTTCTAAATGGCTACAAAACATTTTGTTTGATGCAGGGCAATAATTATTGTAATTTAATTTATTTTAAGTAATGAACAATAAGGGAATATCAGTGAATAATAACTTAAAAATAGATATTTTTACATTTTAAACGTTTTAATTATTTTTCAAGCCTAATATGTGTAATCTTTGTGTACAGTTCGGATATTGCAGGTATGTTCAGGTATATTCATAGTCTGACAACCCCCATTCTTAGCAATGCTATCTTCAGAGAGAGAGCGAGAGGCTCTGATCACTTAACATGTCGCCAGCTGGTCTCTGTGTGATGGGGAGAATCCAGTGACTATTAGTTGGTTAATTCTTTAAAAAAGTAAGCAATTTACCCCGAGTGAGAGGACATTATGCTCTGATAATGTCCTGTGTGAGGGGGTGATCGGACGAAGCGAAGCCGAGTCCGATAACACCCTCACACAGGACATTATCAGAGCATAATGTCCGACCCCGAGTGGTAAATAGCTTTTCTACCACTTTTTCCCTTATACATGAAAGAAAACACATAGTTGTAACTTGCAAGGATCTTAAGTTACAATCATTATTGCCTATAAAACTTCCGCGAGACAGCAGATAGTTCCACCAACAACATCTTCTACTCACCAACAGATGGCGCCAACTCCATACTAATCCATGCGTCTAGCTTACAGCTAAGCTAACGTCAGTTAGAAGTACCGTTCCGGCCGTAAATAGAGGCTGTTCGCTTCCAGAAAGGCATAGGTTCAGAGAAAAGGGGCTTTAAAGTTGGCGGATTGCATTGGATCCAAATAAATCGGCGACTATAGCATGCACGTTAGTAAACATAGGACCGTTGCCACGGTCATTTGTTGGTTGGGGGAAAGGTGTTCCGACTACCTCCTGAAGTCCCCGGATGTACACTGAGGCGCATTGATCTCGGACAAGTCCTCACACAACTTTGCGGCAGTTGTTCTGTCATAACCTCCGGAATTTAGCCAATCAGAATCCAGTATTTGAACACGTGACTCGAAAAAGTGGTAGAATCACAACTCTTGACAGGAATAGGCTAGAGACTTACTTTTTTTCCTAAATGCTCAGAAATGCCCCCTCCCCCCCCCCCTTTTTATGTTACACATCCTTATCCCCTAGACGGTAATGCAACAAAGGTCTTGGCATTTTACACAATCTGTATCTTCAGCTGCTCTTTGAAGTTGATTGCTTAGTAATTGGAACCCTCAAATCAGGTTGTAGCTTTAAATGTTTAATATCACACTTTATTTGTGTTTGTTTTGTTGTTGCAAAGGGAGGAGCCAGACCTTAGTGTGTCAATGGATCTCCAATCTCCATTCTGAAGTCACAGCCAGAGAATCTTCGGTCATCGCCTTCTACAAGCGAAAGCAAACTAAATGGGCTGCCCCACTAATCTCAGTCAGCTAGAAGGTATCCATAATAATTTTCAAATATAATATATATATATATATATATATATATATTTTTTTTCTTCAGATTGTAGCTATATATGGTCAACATTGTAAAGGTTCTTCTGTCAAACTACTCTGAGGGGGTGCCCACTGACCTAAAAAAAAAAAAAACCTACTCTGAGAAAAATGGCAAAGAAATTAAGAGGCTTACTGCTTGTGCAGACATTTTGTTGGTAATATGACGACGTAGCCAAACCAATGCCATTTGCTCAGTTTGTCAAAACCACATAATTCTGTTCATTTTCATTTCATCTGTAAGAAATGTAGACAACACATGGTATAGTAATTGTTTGGAGAAAAGTTAAAAGCCTTCAACGTCATGCATTAAAAATGCCAAGTAGGCCAAGTACATTCCTAGTTCAGTTATTTATGCCACTGGTCATTTACTAGTTATATGACGCGACACTTCATAAGTTATGCCATGCATATTTTGCAGACTGGTATTCACATGAATTTTGGTATGTTGGTCTTTTTTCTTTCAACTCTGCCATATGTTTTCATGCTGTGCAATTATATATATATATATATATATATATATATATATATATATATGTGTGTGTGTGTGTGTGTGTGTGTGTGTGTGTGTGTGTGTGTGTGTGTGTGTGTGTGTGTGGTGCGTGCGTGTGTGTATAGCTGTCTTAGATCCTAATCCATGTTCTCATGGGGGGAGCCTTGGAGACTGCTACATTGTGTCTGGAGGATTTCCCCGATATTGATCAGTGGAACACAATAGAGTTGGTAAGAAGCAGTGGTATATACTGTACTTAAGTGTCTATGCTACATTTTAGATATTGTAGTTTTGATTATTACATTTGTAGGGAGAGGCTCTTGAAAATGAATTACCAACTTAACCCTAGTGTCAATAGCTGATTTACAAGAACAATGCTTCACACGGCGATGCGTTGTGAGGTTGTAGATCTGCTATTTTCAGTTTTTGGGGAGATTATTTTCTTAACTTTTGAATACTTAGTATTTACCACTGTTAAAAGTTAAGTGTATTTGTGTTCTCTACTACAGCTGGAGGGCAACGAGGAGCTGTCGGAGGACCAGAAATCTGATGTCCGACATCTTACTGACCAGTTCGAATTGCCACAACTGACTGAGCAAAACAGAACTATAGACATCCATCAGACACTTCTGCAACAAGTGGTAAGGAAAGAAACCTGAATAATTGCTATTTAGTATTAAACCTCCAGCTCATGTCCGTCCGTCACACCTCATGCTCTTATGACATCACAATGACGCAAATGAGTCGCCAAGACAATTTATTTGCACTGACCTGTTTTGACATATCTCAACGATGACTCGACAAGCTTAGTGTTCTCAACAGGCCCGAAAATTAAGACCTGGCCCTAACTGGGCTGGCCCGTCTAATTGGCATACTTTTTACGCTCTAAACGGACTGAGAAAATCTATTAAGGACAACTTTGATTTTTTACAACAAGGGTTCATATTTTAGATTGTAATCAGAGAAAATAAAAAGTGAGTGTTAAAATGTTTTCATTTGCTTCATTCTATTGTTTTATTGCGTTTACCGTGCTAAAATGTGGGGCATGTGTACACATTGGGGTATGTGGCTAAATGTGTCTTTTTAGACACAATAAGCCAGCAGTTTCTTTAATCCTATTTTCAGTAACACTTCTAGCCCCCAAAGTCACAACCAACCATGAAAGGTTGTGTTGTATCTTGGGATTGGGCTTATTCTGTGTAAAATTACATATTTAGCCACTTGTACGCATGCCCCCAACCACTGAAATAAGAATCTCTAAAACAATAACAAGAAGTGAATGAAATCATTTTAACATTCATCTTTTATATTCTTTAATTACAATCTAAAATATGAACCCTTGTTGTAAAAAACTAAAGTTGTCCAAGCCGCGGAGAACTGGCTAAAGTCCGGCTACCAGACCCTAGAAAAACATTATAAGAGCAAGATCGCGACACTACGCGAGCAACTAGCGGACCTGCACTGCCCGAGCCCCGAAACGGCCTGGCGGAGCGCCTGCGGCAGGGCCGGCGTCGGCCTCAAAGAACCCCTCAGGGCCAGCCTTATAACCGCGGTCCGTAAGACGCTGCCGGCGACTCTCATGGGCGAACAAGCCCCAGCCCAGTGGGAACCCCCGCTCTCCCAAGCCCCAAGACCCGTAGTACCCCCAACACAAACCGAAACCGACAGACGCGACCCCCCACACACGGCCCTAGCCAACCGCCCAATTCCAGCACCCTCACCCTCGGCATCGGAGAAGTCCGAAGATCTCCCTCTAGCCCAGGATCCCCCCAAGTCGGAGACAATCGCAGCACTAACGCGCAGGGACGGGTCCCGACTCCCTACCCCACTTTGACGACGAAGAAGCGCTGGACAGACTCCTGCGGGAGAGGCCCCCCAGCCCTCGACTTCAACCCCAACAGCAGGCCGTACCCCACGGGCGGGGTCGCGAATCAAATGGAACCGGCCCTTCCCCTGTATATAGTTCCGATGACGAATTCCCCCCTACCCTAAAAAAGAAAGAAAAGTAAGAGACAGCCGCGAATCAATTAGAACCGGCTATTTCCCCTGTACATAGTTCCGAAGAAAAGTTGGACAGAACGGACGCGCCCCCTGCCCTCCTTGTACATAGTTATTACGCCCTCCCGGACTTATCCCACCCTACGCGATGCCGAACGACATATTGGCACCAAACTGCCTCCGGCCGCGAATCAAATGGAACCGGCCGCTTCCCCTGTACATAGTTCCGATGACGAATTCCCCCTTACCTAAAAAGAAAGAAAAGAAAGAAACAGCCGCGAATCAAATAGAACCGGCCATTTCCCCTGTACATAGGTCCGAAGAAAAGTTGGACACCCCTTCCCCTCCCCCCCTCCCCCCCAACCCGATCCTCCCGACCCTCAAAACCAGAAACCACCTCGCGAACGTCCGACGCCGTCACCGACGCGCTGAGACCGCGCTGAGACCGGCGGCGACCTCCGACCAGCCCCGCCCTAAGAGCCGCCCGCCCGCTTTTCCCTCCCCATCCCCTCGGATCAGGTTGTCTAGTAAGTCGCGGACATGAGCGTGCACACCTCCGGGGAGTCTCGGCTGCGTCACACGACTTGTCGGGTACGCACCGGGGGCCCTGCGTACCCCCTTATCTTGAATGATGCCCTGTTAGGACAACCACACTAATACAATCCCTTTTATTACCATATTGGAAATGTGTGTATTGTTAAAACTCAGGTTCTGGGCAGAACAACGCCTCAAATAAGACAGCTGAGAAAGGGCCTCAAATAAACGGGCGTGTGGCCAATCTTGTCGGGGCGAAGGGATGTGGCTGAATCAGTCTTCCACAGAGATGTGAAGTGCAGTTCCCAGGTACGATGCCATACATTATACTTTATAGTCGGTGTGGGTGAACATGTCTGGGACTCATGCTGCACACAGTTGTGGTAACATCACATGCCATAGCAATCACAATCATGAATTACACATAGATCAACCAGTGATAAGATTAAAGGAGTAGTTCACACCCAAAATGGCACTTTTTTCCTTATTACTCGAGTTCAATAAACAAAATGCGACAAAAGTTTTTGTCACATTCCTAAGACAAAGAGTTTTATATGATAGGCTACATTTACCCCCATTTGATTCCGGATGAAGACTCGAATGCATTCTTGTCTCCATCTGTGTGGGCAGTTCCCGACGTCCAGGACGTGTTTCCAGACCCTCCGTATCCCTGGCCATTTCAAGAACTACAAAGCTTTTGAAAATGCTCTTGAGGAGAGCGCCTTCCTCTCTTATGTCTTTTGCTGCTGAACAGTCACAACAGTGGGAGTGTTTCGCTGCATGTCAACAGTATTACACACGGTTTCTGATTCACTCGGGCAAGATGGCATTGGCGGGCCCCAATCACGCTCTTATCTGGTTCAGTTCCGCACGCAGTTTACTGCTGATGGGGACTTAACGGAAAATGTTGTAGTCCCCGCTAATACTTTCCGGCTATTGGGCACCAACATAGCTAGAGCGTTTTGGGAAGTTTTTACACAACGTTTTCCTAATTTCTACCGTGCCGTTATCCAATGTATCAGGCCAGGATCCATCTGTGTCGAAGCTGAGATGGCATTCGTACAAAGAGATGGATTTGGAGTTGGACATATACCAGTGCTGTCCTTGATGGCTTGAACCTGATGGCGCGGAGACGCTGTACCCTAAAGCCTAAAAACGACACTAGAGCCTTGGTTATCCAAACCTGAAATGGACATTGTAATGTGGAAATGTAATTTTTGTCTCATGCATACCGGTAACTATTTTCTTATTGAGAAGACTTCTAAATATTATGTATGTTCTGTAGTATGTTGCTGCTGCGTGCTTGCGTGCGTGTGTCTGTTTCATAGTTTGAATTAGAGTAGCTTGTAAACGTTCAATTTTCATTCATTTTAAGCTTAATCCACAAGACGTTTTTCTTTAACAGGGTTCTAGTGTAAAGTACAGGATGCTGGTAGGGCGTCTCTATCCCCAATGCCTACTTGACAATATGACAATCAATCACCAAGAGGTTTATGTCCAAATCTGCTGAATGAAGAGGACACCTTGCAAATGATGTGCCACCGTTTTTGGTTTGACTTTGAACTGCTTTAACGATTACCAAGAAAATCTAGAAATTGAGGGATGTATTTATGAGATACATTTATGGGATATATATTTAAGTGCCTTAACCACCTAAACAGTTGAAATGTATGTACTATACGGGTATGTATGAACAAGACTAAGAGGTGTCATTGCTGTCTGTTATACAGTGAAAGGCTGCATGTGCCGTTATATTGAGTATATGTGGATATTCATCCCAAGGCACATCCATATTTGATGTCAACTTATTGAAGTCGTGCACTCACTGCATGTATTTTACTTTTTTATTATTTTAAAAGCGCACTCATCTGTACTTTGTTTTGTTTTATACACCAAAAGATGCCTTCTTTGTCCTCCTCCATCCCAACATTACTGCCATCTGTCCATATGGTGGCTTTTGCCCACTTTCTGTTCCATTGCATACGCTGTAACTTAAAATATACAGTAGCAGTCAGCAGTCATGAAGGACGGCCGCATTTTTTTCCGCTCCGCGACCCATTGTTCCGACTACACTCCAGGAACAAAGGGAAGGATATTTTTCACTTTTCTGATATTTCTCGTGTATTACACCGACTCGTGCCTCAGCTCACCATGGCATGCAGAGAAAATGGATACAGTGGATTATGTGCAGAACAGAGAGGAATCTCACTGTGATTTTTACCTCCACGATGGATCGGAACTGAAACACCTCTACAAACTGGCTATCCTAGGCTCGCTGATAACACCAAAAAACAGACCCCCGGTTGGTAGAATGGACAGACGGTCCTTTATTTACTTTTTTCTACTACTCTCGGGTGATATTCACGTTCACCCAGGCCCAGCGATCACTCGACAAACAACCGCTCGTCTGGCGAGAGAACAGATGTTTTCCCTGACCAAGAGTGAATCCGTAGCTGAGACAGAAGACCTCCCGGCCGCTACGAGGTCAGCTGGTGAGTCCTATGCTAAAAACAATGGCTCTCCAGCCGGCTCTCTGCAATACGATCGCCCAGCGGTTGCCGTGGCTACATACGACGACGCGAGAGAGGATCCCTGCATGAACCCTGCACGCATCGGCGAGGTTTCGGTCGTTGAGCCGCCTGACAACAGCAGCGCCGAGGCGCCTGGCGGCAAACCCCCGGTTCCCGACGGTGTCCAAGTCACAGACGACCCCCCGCCGACTTCCCCACTAAACACCCAGGGACCACCCGACCCACGGAGCGACTCGGACGACGGCATGTCCAACCCCGCACCACCAGACATCGAGGCTGCTGGTGCCCAGTTCGCGGAGATTACCATCGAGCAGGATGCCCCCCCGCTGGCCCCGTCACCCCCCAGGGATCATAACCAGTCGTGGCTGTTGACACGTCTCGGCTTTGATACAATCTGCGCCGACACCTCCCCCCCTCGTGCCGTGGAGAGAAGCTGGATATCCTGGTGTCTAGGTTCACAGACAACAAAGGGACATGACCTCCCCCCCCTACCCCCACCCCCACTACCACTACAGACGGATGTGGACTCACACACAGCAGAAACCCCCAGCCCTGATAATGGCTATTTGATCACCTCAAATATGAAAGAAACATTTGTAAAAAGAGGACTGAAAATGATCCATCTCAACGTCAACAGTTTGGAACCCAAACTGGAACAAATCAAAGCTATGTTTTTTGATGGTAAGGTCCAAATTTTAACCTTCTCAGAAACTAAACTCGATGACTCATTCTCAGATGCTAGAATTGAAATAGCCAATTACACTGTCATTAGGAATGATAGGAACAGGAAAGGAGGTGGTGTTTGCATGTATATTCACAATGATTTAAATTTTATCATTCGCCCAGACCTACACCACAGCTCTCTTGAAACTGTATGGGTCGAGATAATTTTTGAACATGCTAAAAATATACTAATATGTGCTGTCTATAGACCCCCTGACCAGAATGATTTCTTTGAGCTGTTTGATGAGAGCTTAGCTAAGGTGGACGGTATTGAGTACTACGCTCTGGGCGACTTTAATGTTGATGCTTTACGTAAAGAAGCACCCCTGTTCAAGTCCTTTAATGGGTTATGTAATCAATATGGCCTCACTCAGCTTGTTACTGTGCCCACTAGGGTGACGGAGCACTCCCAAACCCTCATAGATCTCATCGTAACCACAGACAAATCAAAAGTCACCGCTAGCGGGGCTATTGTATGCGGTCTTAGTGATCATTACATGATCTACTGTACGCGTAAAATACACAAACCCAAGGCTAGTGGCCACAAAACAGTTGTAGCTAGAAGCCTCAAAAACTACTCCAGTGAGGCTTTAAATAACACTCTAGCGAATAAAGACTTTTCCTCTGAACTGCAGTGTACAAATGTCGAAGGAGCATGGTGTGGTTTTAAAACCAAATTGACCGATGCTCTAGACATCGTGGCCCCCTTGAATACCACCAGGGTTAAAGCCCGCCAAGAGCCATGGTATAACTCAGATATTGCTGAATCAGCTAAACTCAGAGACAAAAAGTACGATGAAAAACGTAAGTGCTGCAAAAAACTTAAAAAAAAATTCAACCCTGACCTCAATATCCAAATCAAGCATCTTACTGCTCAGTGCAAGAAGCTTAGAAACCAGACAACTGCCTATATTAGAGCCGCCCAAAAAAACTACATTGATGAAAAAATCGACAAATTCAAAAACAAACCACGAGACCTATGGAAGTTGCTTAACAACACATTAGGCTTAAAACCTAAAACCATAGGCCACAGCATAAACATCAAAACGGACACCGCTCTCATTTCTGACAAATGTGAAGTGGCTACCCATCTTAACGAAACCTTTACCACCGTGGCCCGTTCGCTGGTTGAAAAACTGGTCGCCCCATCTGGGCGGTATGGTGTAAAATTTGTTAAGAAATTCTACAATAAACTGGGCGTCAGAAAAGACAGTTTTAAACTTGCCACAGTGACAACTGATGAAGTGTTTAAAAAACTGAGTGCCCTACCTCAACACAAGGCCACTGGCCTTGATAAAATTCCAGCTAGATTTCTCAGAGATTCAGCCGCCACCATTGCTCCAATAATTACCCACATAATTAACCTTTCCATCGAACAGGGTCATGTCCCACAGGACTTCAAACTAGCAAAAGTAACCCCCCTGCATAAAAAAGGTAGCAAACTAGACCCTGGAAACTACCGTCCCGTTTCCATTCTTAGCTCCATATCCAAAGTCATGGAGAAAATAGTCTACGAACAGATAGCAAGATATCTCGATGAGAATAATCTGATTTACGAGTTCCAATCTGGATTCAGAAAATCTCATTCCACTGACACATGCCTTCTCTATTTGACTGACCAAATCAAACACGAAGCGGATGACGGCAAATATAGCGGCATGGTCATGATGGACCTCCAGAAGGCATTTGACACCGTAAATCATTCTATTCTGATTGAGAAACTAAAAGCCATCGGTCTTGACAGCGCAGCAGTGAGGTGGATGCAGTCTTACCTGGTGGGGAGGGAACAGGTGGTGGAGATTAACGGTACCCTGTCCCCCCCCCTCCCGGTAAACTGTGGTGTTCCTCAAGGTAGCATACTGGGACCTCTGTTGTTCCTAATATACGTGAACGACATGGCATCTGCTTGTGACTGCAACCTGTTCCTGTTCGCGGATGACTCGGCTCTCCTAGTCTCGGGCAAGGACCACTTGCAGGTTGAGAAGACACTTAACTCTGAACTAAGTAAGATCTGCACATGGCTTAACGACAACAAATTATCAATTCACCTGGGTAAAACAGAGTCCATCCTCTTTGGATCAAATCATAACCTCAAAAAAGTTGATAACTTCACAATCAAAGTGGGTGACAAGGTCATAACACGAAAAAACGAAATCTCTTACTTAGGATGTATCCTTGAAGCTAATCTTTCCAGTGAAAAGATGACTTCTAAAGTAATAAATAAAATCAACCAACGAACTCGTTTCCTACAGAGGATCGCCCCGATGGTCAATTCCAACACACTGAAGACCATAGCTGGTGCAATAATCCAGCCCCTCTTTGACTACGGAGTCCACGTATGGTATTGTGACGCCCCACAAGCCCTGAAAACTAAACTACAAACAGCCCAAAATAAACTAATTAGTCCTGCTTAGACTTCCCTATCAGACTCACCTCACCGCTACTCACCAGTTAAGAGTGGGGTGGCTCAGAGTAGTTGACAGAGTACAGCAACTTGCAATGGGCCTGGTGTACAAGATACACTACACCACTATGATACCCAAGTACCTGTCAAAATACTTTATAAACATTAAGGATGTCCATAATTACAACACCAGAGGCAGCGCCACAGATCACTTTCAACCCAGAGTCAAAACCAACAAAGGGTCAAACTCTTTTTTCTGCTATACCACCAAAATGTGGAAAGCCTTACCGAAGGCCACAAAGGAGTGTGGATCACTAGCATCCTTTAAAATTGCCCTGAAAAACCACTTACAGGCAGCAGCCGTTCGCAACTGGTAAAAAAGAATCTAGCCCAACCCTACCCTCCCCTGCCCCTTCTTTGTATATACTGTTTGTTTTGACTTACTGTCTTCTATTTTGTTTTTCTTTACATATCTACTGCATAGTACTGTGTTCTATTTGTCTGTCATTCAATGTTATATGAGATACTTCAATGGTTTCCAGTGGAAATAAGCTTAGTCTTTTCATGGATCTCCTTTTAGTAGACCTTGTACCAGTGAACTGTACCGTCATGAAACTGTACCTTTTCCTATGCAAACTTCTAATAAAGTCTTCAATCAATCAATCAATCGTTCACACACAAAACATTGTTTTATATACCATTGTTCGCACACACACAGTTAAAGTATGGACATAGGAGGTTTTTGCCCGGCAGCAACGATATGATAGATGCAATAAGACAAAATCTTGAAGCATCCATCAGTACAGTTGAAACTGGTTTTTGAATGCACTAATGCTCAAATGGTAATGTTTCCAACTGCATGTGATCCCTGACCATGCATTTAGAAATTAAGTATTATTTTGTTTACATGTTATTGTTGAGAAGCAATTGCACTTAATGACTTGGTGACCTCTGGGAAGTCAGTCCTTTGTAGTAAAATCCTATGGAGCCAGATCAGTCTCAATAATCATGAATGTGTGTCTCCAGTTTTGTAATTTGTGTGCCCACATTTTGAACTCACATGCCCAGATTTGAAACCCACAAGGTCAGATTCGTGTGTGTTTTGTATCTGTGATTTGTGTCTGTGTTTTGTGTTTGTGTTTTGTATTTGTGATTTGTATCTGTGTTTTGTATCTGTGTTTTGTATTTGTGTTTTGTATTTTTGATTTGTATCTGTGATTCTGTGTTTTGTATCTGTGTTTTGTATCTGTGTTTTGTATCTGTGTTTTGTATTTGTGTTTTGTATTTGTGATTTGTATCTGTGATTTGTATCTGTGATTTGTATTATTATTTGTTATTTGCATCTCTGATTTTTATCTGTGATTTAAATCCACAAAATACAAACACAAAACACAGATACAAAACACAGATACAAAACACAGATACAAATCACAGATACAAATCACAAATACAAAACACAAACACAAAACACAAATCACAGATACAAATCTTTTTGAGACTCTTCTGACTGTGGGCGTAGACAAACGTCATCATTGGCTGAGGAACCCAATTCCTCAGCCAATCACACCTTTTGCCTCCTCCCATTGGCATGGTTGCCATGTTTGCTAAAAGTAAGTTATCTGGACTTTCTTATCTAAGTTATCTGGACTTTCTTATCTATAAGTTCAGCTATACATGAATATATCCATACCATATCTTGTCTTACACAATCAGTCAATGGTGAATGGACTAATTGCGACCGTCAGGTCGCAGTTACTATCAAAACCTCGACCAGGTGTCCGTCTGTCAGTCTGTCAGTCTGTCAGTCTGTCAGTCAGTCCGTCAGTCTGTCACACATCACACTTTTGCCCTGCTCATATCTCCGCAAACGTTGCACCGATCCATGCCAAATTTTGCACACACTCCTTGCCTGCCAAACCACAACCTCAATTATCACATGGCCCTCTTTTAGCGCCACTATGAGGCCGATTCCTGCAGAACCCATATTTTGGATACTGCGCCTACAATTTTTGCCCTAAAATCACGCAAGTCGGTACACAGTATGTCTACACTCACGTCATCAACATGGATCTGTCCCATTTAGCGCCACCTTCAGGCCGATTTTTTAAAACACATTTTTGGACACTACTCCTACAGATTTTGCCCTAAAATCACGCAAATCGCTACACAGTATGTCTACACTCATGTCATCAACATGGATCTGTCCCATATAGCGCCACCATCAGGCTGATTTTTTCAAACACATTTTTGGACACTGCTCCTACAAATTTTGCCCTAAAATCACACAAATCGGTACACACTTGCTCTACACTCACGTCATCAACATGGATCTGTCCCATTTAGCGCCACCTTCAGGACGATTTTTTTAAACACATTTTTGGACACTACTCCTACAGATTTTGCCCTAAAATCACGCAAATCGCTACACGCTGGCCCTCATTTATCAATGGAGTGTAAAAAATGGTCTATTTTTTTCACCAAATTTTGCGTAGGGCAACGTGTGCACGGCATTTATCAATGCTTCCTAAACAGACACACCTGCCCTACATTTGATCCCAGCGTTGATAAATGCGCAGGCTGAAATTTAAATAACACGCCCTTAATTATTCTAGAAACGCCCCGATTTTACGACCAGAACAATCCGAATACGACCTAACAACCAAAGAAAAGCCATGTCCGCGTCCCACACAGACCACGCACACATGCACGCATGCACGCACACACCTACACACGAAACTAGGCTACTTGGAACAGCAGCATTTTGGTTTACACAGCAGTCTTTGACAGTGGAAACGTGGGATTAACCAACGGTACAATTTTTGACAAGGACGCTATAGCACTGCTGCCGACATGAATGACACAAGTCACTGCCATGAATACTTTTGGATATTCATTTAAACCATAGCCTTCCCGTGCCGTGCGTGCGCAGACAGAGCGCGTTCATTTGGTTACAAGCAATCATAATTCCCCATGGCCATGATCTCACGGCTCGCCACGTCGGGTTTCCAGCATAGTGTACAGTAGCTAGGCTACTGTATAAATTGAGAGACCCCACGGTTACGTTTTGGATATTAATTTAACCCAATTTCGGCGACGAGCTCTATGCACGTTTGAGTGCTTAAACTAGCGATCATGTAGGTGGGTCTACCGTTGCTGTGCACTGGTCTTCTCCCCGGTGGGCCGTGGACCATAGAGTTATAGCCGTGGACCCCCAAATAAATCATCCGCAGCGTGCGTGCTGAGCGTGCGGGCTGGGCACAGCCAAGCCAGGTTGGACCTTCGGTTTTATCCATATTTAAAAGGACTCACGACCCACAGCGGCGCCGCGCATGCGTTCGTATCTGTGCTTGTTCTGAGCCAGATCTCCAATCTTAAGATTTATTCTGTTAAAGCAATTAACAGTAGATTTCTTCCATATATAATTTAAATATATATAGAAGAAATCTACTGTTAATTGCTTTAACAGAATAAATCTTAAGATTGGAGATCTGGCTCTTAATGCTTGTCATTGTAACTTGAAAATAAAATCGGCGTGAATGTCCATGATGTAGCCGGTTATAGGTTATGCTTTTATAAAATGTTATATTTTCACAGGATTATTTATTATTGTGTTGGATATACATTTTCGAGTGGATACATGTGTCCATTGCCTGTCAGATAATTAAACAATGCTGCTCCGCACGTCTACAATGGAACAAAGTGGTGTAGGATGAATCCTACACCACCTCAGGACTTGACGTGAGATTTCATCCTACCCTAGACCAAAGTCAAAGTCAAGTTGAAATGATAAATGCCGAGACTTGCCTAAATTTCGGTGTACACCCAAATTTTGATCTGCACCACGTTGATAAATGAGGGCCAGTATGTCTACACTCATGTCATCAACATGGATCTGTCCCATATAGCGCCACCATCAGGCTGATTTTTTCAAACACATTTTTGGACACTGCTCCTACAAATTTTGCCCTAAAATCACACAAATCGGTACACACTTGCTCTACACTCATGTCATCAACATGGATCTGTCCCATTTAGTGCCACCTTCAGGACGATTTTTTAAAACACATTTTTGGACACTGCTCCTACACATTTTGCCCTAAAATCACACAAATCACTACACACTTGCTCTAAACTCATGTCATCAACATGGATCTGTCCCATTTAGCGCCACCTTCAGGCCGATTTTTTCAAACACATTTTTGGACACTACTCCTACAGATTTTTCCCTAAAATCACGCAAATCGCTACACAGTATGTCTACACTCATATCATCAACATGGATCTGTCCCATATAGCGCCACCATCTGGCCGATTTTTTCAAACACATTTTTGGACACTACTCCTACAGATTTTGCCCTAAAATCACGCAAATCGCTACACAGTATGTCTACACTCATCTCATCAACATGGATCTGTCCCATATAGCGCCACTATCAGGCCGATTTTTTTCAAACACATTTTTGGACACTGAGCTCCTACACATTTTGGCCTAAAATCACGCTGCGACCTGACGGTCGCTTATTTTCCGATTAGGGAGTCTTACTGGTACATTATTTTTTATTTACTAAATACATATGCTCACAGACGTTGTAGAGGCTATATATGCAGATAACTCTTATGGGCCGCTGCTGCACTCCCGTTTCGGTGGCAGCAATGATAGTGGCTATACAGTATTCATATTTGATTTGTTTTTCAAGGGGCCCCACCATGTTTTTCAAAATATATATTTTATATAAATATTGGTCCATAATACGGTTTTATACAGCTTTTAGCCTTAAAACAACCACTCGGATATTTAAATGTCATGTTCTGTCTGTCTGTAATTCCAAGCCGTTTCAAATGCACTATCAAATGCCCTTTGTTGGCAACGGGGCACTGTCTTTGGGCTAAAATTGGAACGATACAGAGAAGATTAGCATAATGAAGGCACCATGCTAATCTTCTCTGTATCGTTCCAATTTTATCACCACTTTACCCAAAAAGTGTCCAAAAATGTGTTTGAAAAAATCGGCCAGATGGTGGCGCTATATGGGACAGATCCATGTTGATGATATGAGTGTAGACATACTGTGTAGCGATTTGCGTGATTTTAGGGCAAAATCTGTAGGAGTAGTGTCCAAAAATGTGTTTGAAAAAATCGGCCTGAAGGTGGCGCTAAATAGGACAGATCCATGTTGATGACATGAGTTTAGAGCAAGTGTGTAGTGATTTGTGTGATTTTAGGGCAAAATGTGTAGGAGCAGTGTCCAAAAATGTGTTTGAAAAAATCGGCCTGATGGTGGCGCTATATGGGACAGATCCATGTTGATGACATGAGTGTATACATACTGTGTAGCGATTTGCGTGATTTTAGGGCAAAATTTGTAGGAGTAGTGTCCAAAAATGTGTTTGAAAAAATCGTCCTGAAGGTGGCGCTAAATGGGACAGATCCATGTTGATGACGTGAGTGTAGAGCAAGTGTGTACCGATTTGTGTGATTTTAGGGCAAAATTTGTAGGAGCAGTGTCCAAAAATGTGTTTGAAAAAATCGGCCTGATGGTGGCGCTATATGGGACAGATCCTTGTTGATGACATGAGTGTAGACATACTGTGTAGCAATTTGCGTGATTTTAGGGCAAAATCTGTAGGAGTAGTGTCCAAAAATGTGTTTTAAAAAATCGGCCTGAAGGTGGCGCTAAATGGGACAGATCCATGTTGATGAGATGAGTGTAGACATACTGTGTGCCGACTTGCGTGATTTTAGGGCAAAAATTGTAGGCGCAGTGTCCAAAATATGGGTTCTGCAGGAATCGGCCTCATAGTGGCGCTAAAAGAGGGCCATGTGATAATTGAGGTTGTGGTTTGGCAGGCAAGGAGTGTGTGCAAAATTTGGCATGGATCGGTGCAACGTTTGCGGAGATATGAGCAGGGCAAAAGTGTGATGTGTGACAGACTGACGGACTGACTGACAGACTGACAGACACAGACTGACAGACTGACAGACGGACACCTGGTCGAGGTTTTGATAGTAACTGCGACCTGACGGTCGCAATTAGTCCATTCACCATTGACTGATTGTGTAAGACAAGATATGGTATGGATATATTCATGTATAGCTGAACTTATAGATAAGAAAGTCCAGATAACTTACTTTTAGCAAACATGGCAACCATGCCAATGGGAGGAGGCAAAAGGTGTGATTGGCTGAGGAATTGGGTTCCTCAGCCAATGATGACGTTTGTCTACGCCCACAGTCAGAAGAGTCTCAAAAAGATTTGTATCTGTGATTTGTGTTTTGTGTTTGTGTTTTGTATTTGTGATTTGTATCTGTGATTTGTATCTGTGTTTTGTATCTGTGTTTTGTATCTGTGTTTTGTGTTTGTATTTTGTGGATTTGAATCACAGATAAAAATCAGAGATGCAAATAACAAATAATAATACAAATCACAGATACAAATCACAGATACAAATCACAAATACAAAACACAAATACAAAACACAGATACAAAACACAGATACAAAACACAGATACAAATCACAGAATCACAGATACAAATCAAAAATACAAAACACAAATACAAAACACAGATACAAAACACAGATACAAATCACAGATACAAATCACAAATACAAAACACAGAATCACAGATACAAATCAAAAATACATAACACAAATACAAAACACAGATACAAAACACAGATACAAATCACAAATACAAAACACAAACACAAAACACAGACACAAATCACAGATACAAAACACACACGAATCTGACCTTGTGGGTTTCAAATCTGGGCATGTGAGTTCAAAATGTGGGCACACAAATTACAAAACTGGAGACACACATTCATGATTATTGAGACTGATCTGGCTCCATAAAATCCCCCCTTTCTCAAGCCTTGCAGATGGCCAAAAGTGCTCATCTCAATGTCCTTAATTAGAACATCACTGCTGCAGACTCTGCTGCGGTTTGTCCTGGCTTAAAAATATATATATATAGTGTCTGCTCTTATCTGTCTGTTCAAGTCTTAGGGCGGTTTGCACCAAAAGGGATTAAATAAATCTTAGTTTAGGGTTAATCAAGGGTTTGTTGATCTAGGTTTTATTTTAAATCTAGGTGCGTTGCACCACTTAAATTTAAACATTGCTTAACAAATCTGTGATTAAACCCTTAACTTGTGATTAAAACCATAAACTGTGATTAATTCATGGTTTAAATGTCCTCCATCTTGGATTTCGATGTAAACAAACTTGAATATGCTATTGGGCTATTCTCTTGAGCCTAATATCATTAGCGTTACTTTTTTATTCACTTCTAGGAGAATGTGGGCAGGCCTATGTTAAGAAGAGCGCCTGCAGCCAAAACAAAACAAAAAATATAACGCTCCGTCATACGACGATGACGCTCGGACGCTACACAGTGCGGTGCGGTGCGGCGATGCGATGCACGGCTAGAAAGGAAGCAAGAAAAGACCACAGTTTTGATCACATTCACATTTGAGTCAATTATGAAGCGATTTCGAAAATTAAAACGTCTCCATGTTGCTTGGGAAGTCCACAAGCTTCCATAACAAATGTCTGTATTCTGTCCCTGTAAATATTTAAATGTTCGCTAATTTAAAATAGCCGATGTACAGTACTACAAGGATGTATTGAAGACAACAATATGATGAGATGTTTGTTTTCAGCTGTGAAACACTGTCTGCAGTTTACAGATGCAAGCCTGCAGGGCTGGCTGTGAGGCTTCCCTCTGTGGAGGGGGACCCCCATTCATGTCAATGGCATGTTTGCATTTAAACCACCTCTACAGCAGGTTTAAAATGAATCCCTTACTGATGTTTAAATCAAAGTTTAAAGTAGTGGTGCAACAGGATTAACAGTAATCCAGGTTTACAGTGAAAATTCAAACCAAGATTAAAAGGATGGTTTAAAACTAAGCCTGATTAATGAAAACTAGATTTAAGGTTTTGTGCAAGCTGAAAAGATAAACCTTGATTTAAACCAGTTTAAGGCTTAAACCGTGTTGGTGCAAGCCGCCCTTAGACTTACAAAAGAGAAATGTCTCAATGTATCAGTTACTGCACTATAGTCCAACAGCACAGTTGAAACCGGTTCTGGAATGCACTAATGCTCGTGTTTTCAACTGGTGGTCCGGTATAGCATGACCTAGTGACCTGGGAAGTTGGAGGTGTTGTATTTTGTAGTCCTGTTACTCCTGTCTCAAGCCTTGCAGATAGCCAAAAGTGCTCATCTTAATGTCCTTGTAGGGGAGAACCACCCATTTTCAACTTTGAACTATGTCATTAATATACCTTTAGATGTTAGATGTTGACATCACAGTGTACTTTGCAATACAAACCCCAAAATCAATCCTACAGCTACAGAAGGGGGGAGGAGACTTTTTTCTTATTTCCACATTACAACAGAGGAATACTAATGTTATTAATGACATAGTTCAACCATGATGGATTCATAAAACTGGCGTATTGATTTGTTAATTTTGCTGTTTTTATATTAGCTGCTGACATTGACGAGGCCTTCGTCACCTTACTCAAGAAGCTAAAAGAGGGTTTTTTTTCCGGACCTGGCAGATTTTGGCAGAAGGAAACAGTTGTGGGCTCTAATTCACCCAGAGGTAACATAACTGCATTGGTTTGTAAATTACAGTAATGAAGCCATGTTTTGAATTGGGTCAGTTATTTACTCCCTTGTAAATGTTTTGATCTACCAGACAAAGCTGGCCCTGCTGAAATAGGAAGTCTGCCTTCAACTAGCGTAACGGCTCCAATCCCTCTACATGCATCCACTCCTTTGCAGAAAAGCCCCTAAAAGACCCTACAGCTTCCTTGATCAAAGAAGATCCTGGAAGCATATCCATGTTTCAAGGAACTTAAACATGTAAGCCCTTGACCTTAGAGGCCCTATTTGGTGAAAACATCCAGTCAACTAGCTTGCAACCTAAATCCATAGCACTACTGTAACACTCCCCTTCCCTCAATGACCATACATGAAGCTACAGTATTTTTATGTTATTGTTTAATATTCCTATGCATTAATAGTGTTGTTGATGTACTGACATAGTATCTTGCTTATTATATTGATGTATTACTTGCTTATTGTAAGTCCCTTTGGATTAAAAGTGTCTGCTAAATGCCTAAATTGTAAATTGTATACGCTTTTGCATGCAGTCATTATTGCATTAGGTTCTATCAGAGAATCAACAGCCAGCTTTGCTGTTATTTCACAGTCACAACTGCTGTTATGACTGTCAGAACTTCTAGTATTTTGATTTCTGTTGGTGCACAGTGTTTCCAATTTGACTTTACCTGTATGGACACTCATGCTGCTGTATTTTTACTGTGCCTCTTATTGCTCATCAGCTGATGATGGGGCGGGTGATGAGGTGGGTGGGAGAGGGTGAGCAAGCTATCTGTAAAGGTGCCTCCACACCGAAAATACTACCGGAGACTCTTTCTAACTGTTCACAGACTGTAAAAAGACTAAGCACATGTAGTTACAGTAAGCAGTTGTGCGCATGCGCACTGTGTTGCCAGGTCTGCTCGTTATAAGCGACTTGGATCCTGTTTTCTTATAATGTTGCTAGTTGTGGGTTACTTTTGTTTGGGTTTGTTTCTGAAGTGTAGTTGCTTATTTGGCCTTGCTTTCAACATTCTTTTAGAAAATAGCTAATGTAATAGAGCTCAATAGGTGAAACTGGTCGTTTCTTTTGGGCTTGTTTTCATAGAAGCAGCGGAACATTTCAAGCTAAGCCTGAAAAGCATTAAAAAGCCTTCAAACCCGCTACCAACATGGCGTTCTTACGACAGTTGATGGCTTTACGAAATGGACAAGAGGATTGCCAACTTACCGACATCCAAGGATCACTTATGCTGGTGTTGGGGGAAACTTTGAGCAAATCCCAGACTTCAACGTCCTCCCTCAGAAATTAGGAGAACTGAGTGTTGTGTTCGTCCTCACAAGGGAGAATCGACGCTGCTTATATGTGGATGAGGCCGCCTTCCTTGAAGCCATTGGAGTTAGACAGGACGACCTAGATAGATGGCAAGATAAGAGCATTCCTCTACGATCATTTGGGAGTAGAGCAGTGGACCATGACCACTGGCCTGAAGTACACTGGGGAGCAATGGTTCAAATGCATGGAACTGGCCATCAAAGAAATAGACACTGACAAAAGTGATGACCTCTCTTGGTCCTTTGCAACCCCCTCCACTGCGACAGAGGAAGAAGATTTGGTCACGTCCCCTGTTTCTGCCAAGAGGCGATACAAACCTTCTCCGAGGCGAAGAGGGCAGCCCGGGCAAGGATTCAATGAGTAACTTAGGGGGAAAACACACAAGACACCAACTAAAGTCTCTTATAGTAAGCAGTGGCAATGTGAATTGCCACATTACCTTCCCCCTCTCCTGGCGCAGACGTGGTGGTAGAAATGTTCTTGCGAGGTGCATACTGTAGAAGTTTGAATGCCGTCTGAGGCCTCATGGCAACAGCAATACAACTCCCCCCTAGCCTGCTGCACACATTATCCCGATTCAGCCCCTCCTGCCGGTGTTCGGGTCGGCACTGCTGGGGTGCTGCTGGGGTCCCCACGGGGCTGGTGGATGCCGCCACGCCGGCCATGGTGTCGACGCTGGTGGATGCTGCTGTGGTACAGAGGCTGATGGATGCTGCTGTGGGGCTGGGGACGCTGGTTGGTTGGCAGCTTGAACAGCTGCCCGTATGCCCCGCCTTTCCCTCACCAGTTAGCTCTTCTGTCCTGCTGGGCACCCACCCATAAAGCGACACAGCCGATGCAACGTCTCTTCCTGGGGTGGGGCGGTATGGCGGCGCAGAGAGGACAGCCCCTCCTCATCCTCCCACTCTGGATCATAAACATCAGGCTCTGGTTCCGGTTGTAGTTGGACTGACTTTCTTTGTTTGAATTTTCTTCCCCCCCTTGGGGTCTTCCGGGTGGCCATCCCACCACTGCCACCAAATGTCACACTCTGCACTGAGTGAGGATAATGTTGACCGAAAAGGCAATTGAATTCAAACCTCAAATTGCTCTCAAGCTCAAAAAGTGCTAAAGGTTCAAGCAGCAAGTTAGAGTTCTGTTACAAAACAGTGTTTTATTCACCTTTTTCGGGTCCAAGCAAAAATGATCGAAAGGCACAGCATCAAACAAAGTATTTACAAATTCACTGGCCAGCATTGGTAACAGCTCTTTCCTCTCCCACAGTTCTCCATCAACTGCCTGAGCAGTGGCAGGTCTCCCTTCTTATAAAGGCTAAGCCCCTCCGCTTGGACCGTACCAATTCTGAATTGATTCCACAATTATAATAAACCAGTCTCCATGTCCAAGGACAGTGTTCCATGTCAATTCCATGACAATACAATTTAGACATTTAAAGTCATCAGTCATCACATTACTCAAACAATAAATAATATGCTTAAACTAAACATTAACCCAGTTGGCAATGGTTCAGCACACATGGTTTGATTGAGCACAGGTGTGCCAAACATGCTCCCTTCAATGGAGTCAATCCAATCAATGAAACAATATATCACTCAGTTAACATTCTCTGCAACTTCATGAATAGACATTAACACATTGAATGCCCCTAGATGGAGCCAGAGTTATCCCCTCTGGATGCCCAGGTCCACCACCATTGTATTGCACACGGCCCTGCTGCGTCAGTGCATGCGTAATGACGTCACTTGGTCACATGATTGTAGACAGGATGTTGTTGTGTAACATACTGTATGGGCCAGTGTAGATCATAGCTGTTGTTTGCCGATCAAAATTTGGTCATTTTGCCACAGTTGGCCACAGTTTTAGCCATAAAAAATACATCAGAGATAAAGGGCTTTAAAGATGGGGAAATGCATTGGAGTATATGGAGATAAACAGCCGTGCATGCTCTCAGCGTCCATTGGAAGCAACCCGCGGTGAATGGGCTACATCCAGGCATAGTGAGATTACAGTGAGATTTAATGTTGGTACTGTAAATACAGTAAACGCGGCAAACACGTCGTGGGCCTCCAGCGACATCAAAGAGTGTGACGCGTGGGCACCCGCTGAGTTAACAAACTTAAACCTGTGTTATGTGAAATATCAATTAAAACTTAGGGAGAAAACACACAAGACCCCAACTAAAGTCTCTTATAGCAAGCAGTGGCAATGTGAATTGCCACACCTGGTCGCTTGTTTCACTCACAGAATCTGGCAACCGGACGGGGGAAGCGGAGATTTTATTATGTGCAGTGTTTTTTTTCTGCTCTTACCAATACAACACACATCACTATTACTAGCGTTGCTTTGGAGTTGATTAGTATAGGAATTGATAGTTGAGATTGTGAATATGCTGTTTAGTAAAAATGTGCGACAGGAAAATGTATCTGACTTATTTTGGCTTGGTTTTGCAGCAGTAGCAAACTAATGGTCCATTCTACAACTCCCTCAATCCTACCGACGGCCAGGGGCGACTCAACAACACTGAGCAAGTCCAGTCTTCTCTGTCGATACCGGTCGATAGCGTTCCCGACCCGCTGCCGAAAACCTGCCGATGAGCTCCCTGTGGGCCACAGACGCTTTCCGCCGCCGATTCGTGGCCGAATCGGTTTGGTTAAAAGTGCACTTTAGAATGTATCTGTATTCTTTTCGTGTATGTATGTATGTCTTCTGTTCATGTTCTTTTTTATTTCATGTTTGTATGGGTCCCTCTTGAATTTAAGATGCTGCATCCCAATCCCTTCAATAAAAATCTGAAAAAAAAAAGAAAAAAAAATCTGAAATCAGTCACCCTAGTTCTGAGTATCAGATGGGGCTTTAAAACAGCAACTAAGTGGTAAACATCCACGATTCTAAATGTTCCCTTTGAGGTTGCATGCTTTTAAGCAGACTAGCTTTGTTTTTGTCTTTTTTTTCTCCTCTCTCTCTCTTTTCTTTTTCTCCTAAATTGGTATGCAGACAGGTTTATGGCATATATTCAGCCGCTCAAACCGGGACACGAACCACTGTTGCCTAAAACCGGGACGCTCAATACAATGCGCATGTTACCTCGCACGCGCATGCCCATTCTCTGTAACGTTTGTGCATGCACACATGCACACCGCAGGGTTGCATTCAGAATGAGTGATTGACAAACGGACTCAGCGTTGAATTCAGACACGCAATGAATTTGTTCATGTTTTCTGATTGGTTAGGTGAGCATGTTCTTTTCAATGTCTATGTAACCACTGAAATTATTTTAATTCTGGCAAAAAAAACAGGACAATTTAGGAGTGAATGTTTTTAATGGCTGTAAAGCACTTGGAACTATGTTTGGAATAGTGTTCTACAAATAAAATTCATTATTCATGCAAGGCCTAACAGGAAGACCATCCCTCTATGAAAATGATTGTACTGTCAGTGGGTCTGTATGTTGGTATAAAAGCCATGCTAGAATGGGATGTGGTTGTTTTCATGTGGACTGGATTCTTGGAAGATATAGCCGATGGACTAATGGAGATCCAAGTAAAAACTATTCAAAAGTATTGTTGATTTGATGGGTTTGTTATTTGTGTGCTCTCTCAGGCACTGCACAAGCCTGATGATGGGATGACAGTGACACCTCCATTCCAGTGTTTATATATTCAAAAACATATATATTTTGGCGGGCCTTGATGGCATTGTAATGGCAGATTTTACACTTGGTTGAATGCTGAAAATAGCCGATCTAAAGCGCATGGCACGTGAATTGTAGATCTTCTATTTTCTCTTTTACTTCTACTGGATCTCTTCTCCACAAGTCCCTCCCTCTCCAACATTTTGGTTTTTAATCTGTCGACTTAGTTTTAGTCACTATAACTTGTAATTTTTTCTCACAGTTTTGGCGACAAAATCAACACTAGGGCAGAGATTATGACAATATTTGACGCAGATACAGGGCTACATTGGCACAAACAGCACTAACTTTTCTAAGAGATGCTGCACTGACATGTGCTCACAGGTAACATGACAAACACTCACTGATACAAACAGGTGTATATATACTCAGGAGCTAACTAGACACGGGTGCAAGTCAATTGCCAATCAAACACAGGATAGGCTGGGGGCTAACTGGATACAGGTGAACAAGATGAACCATAATCGCAGTGTGGTTTGTTCTACAAAATAAAACACCAGAAACACTAGAACACAGCAAAATAAGAGATAAACATTCTGACAGTTGAATGAAGGTGAATGCTTTGATAATGTGTTTCTCTGCTGTGTTGGTTTCATTTATGTCTTAATATACTGACAATTTTGTAAAACAAAAAAACAACACAAAAAACTAGACTAAAATGTTAGGGAGGGACTAGTGGAGAAGAGATCTAGTAGAACTAAAAGACAAGTATTTTTGTGTTTGGTTGCACTAATAATTCAGCAAGGCTTGGGTAAAAAAAGAAAAAGCATTTCAACTCAAGTAGCCAATTAGCCCTATTCACGGCCCGCCCACCTACTTCCGTTTCTCAGTTTTCCTCGGGTGCTGACTTCAATTTGAAGGGGAAACTATACTGGACTTAAAGCCAACAAATCGTTATTTCTAACGGTAAAGTAAATTATAATGCTTTGTGCCGTTTACTATCTTGTGTTCTTGATCATGCTAGCCGTATTTTATACTTTACTATTCGGAAATTAAATTTGCGATTTCTGTGTTCACTCTATAGGCTATAGTAGATTTTCCCCTTCAAAACGGGACTTCAGCACCCGGGGGATGCTGAGTGGGCGGGTCGTGAATAGGGCTAATCACATGCTGATACCGCAGCAAAGCATACTTTTTTATATCCGCATTCTGAATTTCCGCCTGCCAATTGCTTTGTAGTGAACACCAGCACGCTATAATTTCAAAAACCAAAATGGATATAAGGTCTTTTTACAAAGATAAAAAAAAAAGTTATTCAGAAGTTGCCAGGATGTAACCTCGCGTCACCAGACTTTCCACCTCGGAGGAAAGGCCAGCAGCAGCAGCACGCACAACACCGGATCACCATAAGAGTAGCCTCGGGTCGGGATCCAGGCATTTCAAAGAGAAAAGCCTGGGATAGCCCCCCTGTAACTGTGGCCCTAGGGCATTCACCAAATATTCGAAAATTCGAATATTCGAATATCAAAGTCACTATTCAACGTCGTTCACCGAAGTCGAATATTCGCTTATTTCTTTTTCCTATTTCTTTTTATTTTATTTCTCTTAAAAAAAGATATAGTTTATGAAGCCTGGCTAGATAGGAAGTCATAAGAATGAGTTGTCAATGCCCCTGGTGGATGAATTTGTTAATGCTCTATACCAGGGGTTCTCAAACCTTTTTAGGTTTTAGGTTTTGGGGACCCCCACCCTGACAAGCACTGTAGGTATTACATTTAATGTGACTCTGTTCCGCAGATAAATATTGTGAAAATAGCAGATCTACATGAGCATGTAGATCGGGCTATTTTCACAATGTTCGCCTTTTGTTTACTTAATATTTGACAGTTACTATTCGAATACTTTGTGGTCGAATAATTTGAATACTAAAAATCACTATTTGTGAATGCCATAATATGTAGCCATTTACTCAAAGCGGACAGCAGCAAGAGTCATGTCCCCTGCCACATCCATTCCGAGACGTCGGAGGAGCCGGTGATATCTGCCGGGGGCATAGAATGTCCACGTTAGGTTAGACTACCGTAAGAGAGACAGACAGACAGAAAGATGGAAAGAACGACCACATCTGATTTGAAAAACCAGACCCGCCCCGCCCGTCAAAAAAAGGACCCGTCGCCCGCCCCATTAACCGTGATTACAAGCGTTGAAGTAAATAGCCTACAGCCGTGCGTGCGTTCTTCCAATGGCATCACTCTCCATTTTCACTCCATAGTTGATCCCCCTGCACGCCGTCGAAAAATGCTGTTATTAAGACTATTATTATTAATATGTGTATTATTATTTGGATGAAGTAGAACAACCTTTAAAACCAATCATAATCATTTAAAATCGTATCATGATCTGTCACGACAGCTTGTTGCTGCTGCTGCTTTCTGCCTCCGCTGCTTTGTGCAGTTGTAGCCTATTTGTCATACGATGGTGTCGCGCATTGAAAATATCAGAGCTACAAGCTCACAACATGTCGGAACTTGCAGCTTTGTGAGCTTGCATGTCTGCTATGCTCAACACGCACCGTCATACGCTGAAGCACAAATCCAGCTTTTCACAACTGAAGGGAACTCCACTCGCTGTCTGTCTGTCTTGGTTCGCTGACTTCGCTCATCACTGTTTAGGCTGTTGTAGCTCAGTGGCTTAGTGACATTATCGTTACGGAGCGGATAAAAGCGCCAAATTTTGCATGGGCCTTCTTTATGACCTACTGAAGGATTTCAGATGGGTAAACAAACATACATATTCAAAATACCCCTATAGTGCACAAAAGTTATCTTGGTCAAAAACTGCAAAAAACGCCTATACTAAAAGAGGGTTAATTCTTGCCATGTGTCCTCCTGCTGCTAGTTTTTACATCATACTTGCACAGGGTGTCTACAGGTAGTGTCCTGACATCCCTGAACAGCTAGAATGCCAATATTTGATTCCATTATGAATCATTTGGCTTTCAAATAAGGCCTCATTATAGGCGGAAATAGCAAAAAGAAAAATAGATGATGGATTTTGGATGATGATTCAAGACACAGCACATGAAGTATTATCCATCAAACCTTTAATACAATCATACTGTTCAAACTCTACTGATTGAGGCCTAAACTAAAATAAATGAAAGGGGAGAAGGATCGGGACAGGTCAGCTGGGGCGCGCGAACAGCCTGACATCAGGGTTGAGGACCAAGGGCCTGGATGACTCTCCTTACTCCACTAAGAAGTAGTCTGCAAGGGAGACAGGCAAGAAAGAGTGTGTTGTCACAATTTAAACAAATGGACATGTATATTTATGTGAAAACTTGGTGTATTGGTGTACCTTACTGTATCTGCATGGTGTCTATGTGCAGCAGTTGCATTTGCAAAGTCCAGAACAGTCGTTGCTGCAACAGTTGTTGCAGCATTTACAACTGGAACAGTCCCCTTTACACATACATGTTATCAGCTCTCTGCAGGCAATGGAGACCTCAGGAATGCTTATCCACACTGGCACCCATGACCCTGATGCATCCTTGGTCCAGCCAAAGTCCTTTGGAGAAGGAATCGCTTGCTGTGTGTCTGTGCTGGTTGCCCAGATTCCTGTCTGAAACACAGCCCGTTTTACATGCTGGAGAAGTGCATCCTGCGTGGGAGGATCTCTCCCTCCGCCGACTCTCTTGACAGAAGAGTTCCTTCCGTGTTTGATTGATGGAATTCAAAGGACTGGCTTTATTGTACATGATCACAGTCAGTCTTTCAAGCGTCTGGAAATGCTCAGGGTCAACATTTAGTTCCTGGAATGGATGCTTTGCCAGTTACACAAATGCTTCTGTAGCAGTAGCATCAACAAGCCAGCAAGGATCACGATGACATCAGTGTCCACAGTTCGCACATGCTCCATGCTTCAGTGCATGTTGTAGATGAACCACAATCCTTGTGTCTGCCTCCTCATGGTTGCAACATTCCATCATGCTACTGGAACCGAAAGCTTGTCTTGACACCGCTTGGCCTGATGTAACATATACAGCTTTGGTTGGTGGCCAGCTGAACTCTTTGATCTTAGATGTTAAACGATTTGGTGTTGCTTCAACCCTTGACTGACATCTGGGTGGCTTTTGGCATGTGAAAAAGATTCCGGTTTTATCACATAAACCACATCTGCAAAAGCCTGGAGGAACCCACATCTCGAGGTCTGCTTATGTTCCATGCATATTCAGGCTGTGACACAACATCTGCATTCAATGGAAAAGGCAAGAAGTCAGCTTGGAAGGCCTGGAAGGCCTATGATCTTGTGACGGATCTTGTGCAAACTGTGGACACTGATGTCATCGTGATCCTTGCTGGCTTGTTGATGATGCTGCTACAGAAGCATTTGTGTACCTGACAAAGCATCCATTCAGGAACTAAATGTTGACCCTGAGCATTTCCAGACGCTTGAAAGACTGACTGTGATCATGTACAATAAAGCCAGTCTTTTGAATTCCATCAATCAAACAAGGAAGGAAGTCTTTTGTCAAGAGAGTCGGCCGATGGAGAGATCCTCCCACGCAGGATGCACTTCTCCAGCATGTAAAACGGGCTGTGTTTCAGACAGGAATCTGGGCAACCAGCACAGACACACAGCAAGCGATTCCTTCTCCAAAGGACTTTGGCTGGACCAAGGATGCATCAGGGTCAGTGTGCCAGTGTGGATAAGCATTCCTCAGAAGCATTTGTGTACCTGACAAAGCATCCATTCAGGAACTAAATGTTGACCCTGAGCATTTCCAGACGCTTGAAAGACTGACTGTGATCATGTACAATAAAGCCAGTCTTTTGAATTCCATCAATCAAACAAGGAAGGAAGTCTTTTGTCAAGAGAGTCGGCCGATGGAGAGATCCTCCCACGCAGGATGCACTTCTCCAGCATGTAAAACGGGCTGTGTTTCAGACAGGAATCTGGGCAACCAGCACAGACACACAGCAAGCGATTCCTTCTCCAAAGGACTTTGGCTGGACCAAGGATGCATCATTGCATCAGGGTCAGTGTGCCAGTGTGGATAAGCATTCCTGAGGTCTCCATTGCCTGCAGAGAGCTGATAAAATGTATGTGTAAAGGGGACTGTTCCAGTTGTAAATGCAGCAACGCAAATCTCGACTGTTCTGGACTTTGCAAATGGAACTGCTGCAAACAGTCACCAGGTACAGTAAGGTACACCAATACACCAAGTTCACATAAATATACATGTCCATTTGTTTAAATTGTGACAACACACTCTTTCTTGCCTGTCTCCCTTGCAGATTACTTCTTAAGCTGGTTTTCCATACCAGACATCTCACTGAGAAGATCTATATAAAATATAGATTATTATTTCGACTCGCGACGATAGATATATGTCCGCTGTTTGTGTTGGTTAATATGTTCTTGGTGCTTTGTGGTATCTCAACTGCAGGGCTGGGGAACACAATTATGCCTAATCGCCCTCGTTATAAACAGATATATAAAACAAACAGGCTTTGCTTTTATATTTGATTTGCAGCCGTTGTGCAAGTTGTTGTGTTGAAAGACACAGCTCAGCCGTGAGACAGATTCTCCGACCAATCAGTATCAGCAGCGTGTATACGTCATGATTTGGCCTCACTTGGCCCAGCCCGGACCCACTCTAGAGTGGAGCCGTTTTAGTAACCCATTTTGTACCCCTTTCACACCACTATACCCAGTTCCTTGTAGTGGAAAACCTGACACAAGTGTGTGGTGTGGGGTGGAGTGGAGTGGGGCCATGCATATGGAAAACCGGCTTTAGTGGAGTAAGGAGAGTCATCCAGGCCCTTGGTCCTCAACCCTGATGGCAGGCTGTTCGCGCGCCCCAGCTGACCTGTCCCGATCCTTCTCCCCTTTAATTTATTTTAGTTTAGGCCTCAATCAGTAGAGTTTTAACAGTATGATTGTATTAAAGGTTTGATGGATAATATTTCATGTGCTGTGTCTTATCATCATCCAAAATCCATCATCTATTTTTTTGCTATTTCCGCCTATAATGAGGCCTTATTTAAAAGCCAAATGATTCATAATGGAATCAAATATTGGCATTCTAGCTGTTCAGGGATGTCAAGACACTACCTGTAGAAACCCTGTGCAAGTATGATGTAAAAACTAGCAGCAGGAGGACACATGGCAAGAATTAACCCTCTTTTAGTATAGGCGTTTTTTGCAGTTTTTGATCAAGATAACTTTTGTGCACTATAGGGGTATTTTGAATATGTATGTTTGTTTACCCATCTAAAATCCTTCAGTAGGTCATAAAGAAGGCCCATAAAAAAATTGGCGCTTTTATCCGCTCCGTATCGGTACGCTTATAAACGTGCGCTAAGCCACTGCACTATTGATGATAAACAGCCCAAGTTAATCTAAACCAAACCGGACCCATGATGTGACGATAATAAAAAAGGGATCGGAACTCCTAATAGTCGTGGAATCACGTGGATATTATACAAGCCCCTTTCTGATCGCAGCAATGGATGTGGTTGAATTGGACAAGTTGATTGGATTGCAGGCACGTCATCCTTCCTTACGCCCCATCATCATGACATAAAACAAACACAGTCCCTCAGACTTGTAGGTTTGCATATTAAGTTTTAATGAGATGTAGGCTAAAGCCCAGTTTGGGCAACTACAGTACATCGCGCTAGGCAAGCAGATCACTCGCGGCCACGTTATTCAGTTGTGTGTCGGTGTCCTCCTCACTGTGACTGTGTGCGCTCCAGCCGGCTGCCGCCGCTCAATGTGTGTGACTTGACGTTTAGGTGGAAACAGTGCTGTATGCATGCCGTGGTCCTGTCCTGCTGCTCACTGTGTGCGCTCTTGTGACATTGTTTTAGGCAGAAACAGTTGTCTGATTTTCACAGTAAAATGTCACCCGCCCGTCACCCACCCGTGTTTAGTCGCGCACCGCCCGTCCCCGCACCTGCACATTTACAACAGTAATTATTATTGTCGGGTACCCACGGGGCCCCGACCCGTTGCAGGGCTCTGGTCTGTGGTGGTTGTGTAGTCAGTCTACAGTTTTATATAGGTTGCCAGTTCTGGTGTAACACAGGGTGGCCAGCGGCAGCTCTGTGAAGTGAGCAGGAAGAGTGGCATGCTTGTGTCTTGTTTACATATCATTTACAGTCGTGCATGGCAGGGCTTGAGAGAGACAGAGATGGAAGCTCAGGGGAATTTGTCAAGTATGACAAAGTAGGTATTACAATATGATCAAGGGACATGATTTTTAGGAAGTGCACACACATGAAGAGGCTGATACCCTGATTCCTCATCAAGTCCTTGCCTCTGCTGCTTATGGTGCTTTGTGAGACATATGTGTTTGGTCATCCGACACTGATGTCCTCCTGCCTACCGGCTCGAAACCAAAAAATACATTTCGGGATGGCAGGGTTTCGGAATGGTGTTTCGGAATGGTGTTGTTTCGGAATGGTGTTGTTTCGGAATGGGCGTGTTTCGGAATGGTGGAGTTTCGGAATGGAGGGATGTCCCCCCGTCGGGTTGGGGAGTCAGTGAATTGTGAAACAGAGAAGGCTCTTTTTTTTACACAAAGACTCATTAATTACATAAGTTCTTCCCAGACATAATACCAAAATGTTGGAGTACGGAAGGGACACCTCTACGTAGGTAAAGTTTCTGTACGACAGATATTCTCAGACCATCAGAGATTCTCAGAGTTCATTGGTATTGTTAGTAAATGCATTATTGTATAATTCTGATGTTACAGTTTTACACTCCAATAAATATATTCCACTTATGTGTTTTGATATTGGGATTTTGAAGAAAGGTGTGTCAGTAAAATACGTAATATAGTATGTTATAACAGTTGAGACCAAGTAAGTAAGTAAATGTATTTATATAGGACTTCTCACTGAGAAATAAAAGTGCTTCACATACAATAAAAAAAGAAGAAACGCCTTTGTCGCTGCGTATTAATAATAATAATGGATTGCATTTTTATTGCGCTTTTCTAAGCAAGTTGTGAACTCGAAGCACTTTACAATGGTCAACCTGCAGCCCATTGGCCAACCTGCTCTATCCTGAGCCACAGCCACCCAAAGCCACCCACAAATTGGAGTATTGGAATGAAACTGATTGACATCGGGCAAATATTTTGACAATGCTCATTTGGTATGTCATACCAATGCCCATATATGGTGTTTTCATCAGTCAGTGATGTCGGGCATTGTTTCAGCATGCAGATGTTACCATGGCGCCACCATCACTGATAACATGGCGGCGACACTTACGGGCACGTTTCCTGGTGACTCAACCAGGCGACACTCCCTTTTCTGTGGAATATACACTATACCACGGTTTCTCAACCACTGTGCCGTGGATCTTTGGTGTGCCCTTTGAAGTATACGTGCAATTAAATGGGAACATTTCCTGGTGACTTCACCCAGGCCACACTCCCTTTTCTGTGGAAATTCTTGACTTCTGACTGCCTCATGTTTCCAAACACTGGTTCAGCAATTTTTTATGGGTCCCTTATTATTTTTTTCCTACATTTTGTTTTTAATTATTATTATTTCAAAACAAAAATAATAATAACAATTATTGAAATATTACGTAGTCAATATATACTTAACACTAGGGGTGTAACGATAAATTTTAATAGCAATTCGATACATATCACGATACATGGTTGACGATACGATACATGGACGATACTGGTTCATTCATGGTGATACGATATGATTAGATTGAATGATTTAAAATCGATATAGTAACTATTAACAAAGAAATTCAATCTGTGTGAAAGGTGTGGATAGTGCAGGTTTTTAAGGGAAACATGTATCATTATGGATATAAATAAGTTAACACAGTGTTTATCTGCCAAATACATGCATGTACTGTATATTGACAAACCTGAACCTTGACATGAACCCAGAGATTACACACATTTTAAATGTGTGTAATTGATAATATCGATAGACCAGTGTAGCTATATGGAAAGGAAAAGTAATTAAACCCCTCCTTTTATTTTTTTCTTCTTAAAGAGGCGGTACTTTTTCTGGTTTTCATTTGTCTAGGAGGTTGACAGTGCTTCATTAGACCCCCTGGTGTAGTTGTTATGAGCAATTATGTATTCTCTTTCTATTGGGGTTTTTAGCTGGAGGATGCCACCTGCTGGGTCAAAAGTGCCAGTCCAAAAACACAGATACTTATTACATCACAGAATCAACCCCTCCCCTAATTACCATTCACCCAACATACGTGGGTGTGGCTAACTTCAGCTGGGTCACCACCCACCATGACAACCACGCATACCAATGAACTGGTGGGTGTGGCCACATAAAAACATAATTTTTACTCTTTTTGTACACTTTTTTGGAAGAAATCTTCCTCCTAGTATAATCATAATAGTAGATAATCATGTTTTATAGGGGGGAAATCATGGCACCACATCTTTAAAAATGCTAAATACAATGCACAAGTAGGTAGTATCGATACCATAGATTCTTTGCAGTGCTGTGTAGAGACTCAAACTGCAATTACTGGAGATTTGATTGATTCAATGAACAGTCAACTTCAAAATCTGAGAACAGAAAATATTCAGTTGCGTTCTGATGTGGAACGTTTGTCCTCTTATTATGATCAAAGTTATTTTGTAGACATGCAAGGATGAAAAGGTTTCATTTTACACTGGTCTACCTACATGGCAGCTTCTGTTGGTAGGCTACTCTACACATACCTTTGTCCACACCTCCCTGTGAAGAAGTCACTTGGTAAATTCCAACAGCTAATGCTGACATTAATGCGACTAAGGCTTAATGTTTCTACAACCTTCCTGGCTTATCTTTTCAATGTGTCATTATCCACTGCTTCTGGGGTATTCACTGATGTTACAGATGTCATGTTTATTCACATGAAACCACTCATTATGTGGCCAGAAAGAAAATATTTGAGAAAAACCATGCCAATGCAGTTCAGGAAACATTTTGGTAAAAACATGTGTTGTTATTATTGGGTGCATTCGGAAATGCGCACTCAACACACTGGTATGCCATGTTGTCGTTTGTTTATTCGGTGCACTTGGTGCGTTGTCGTTCAGAAATTCAGTGCGCGGTGCACCGGTGTGCTGAGTACACGCACTGAGCGACCCTACCCTAACCTACCTGCAGTGCAGTGTTTTAATTGGTTGGTTTTCATGGCGGTGTCTCGCACTTCTCAGCTGTGAACAATGGCGCAGGAGATGATAACAAAATGCACCATTTGCTGCTTTATTGGTCCTTTGGGCTTCAATGTGTAAACTAACAGCAGGTAGGCCAATGTTATGAATTAAATTACATATCAATACCTAGCAACGTTACGTTAGCAACTTCTGCTTTTAAAAGTTTCCCGACCTCTTATCTGGTCGTTCGTAAACAGTGTTGCCAGATGGGAAATGTTGAATTATCGTACCGTAGGCTCAGAATTATCGTATTTGACATGAAACTATCGTACACAGCCAAAAAAGAGAAATCACCCGCGGAAAAAAGTAATTTCACCAAAGAATGCGTCTTTACGGTAGGAAACAACTTTGTTTGAGACTCCTGTGTGACAAAAACGCATCACATAGGCTGCGTGGAGGCAGGAAATGTCCTGGAGCTTACACAAATAAAAGCCTAAAACTGGTCTGGGAAGACATGACTGGTGTTTTTAATGCTTCCAAGTACAGATCTAGGGTCAGATTGACTGATTTCCTGGTAGTCTGGTAGGAAGTGGGCTCTCCCACGCACCCAAAATATTTATTTTTCTAACCTACCTTTTTAGAATCCTTAAGGTGTCTAGTTAATGAATTGTGATGTTCCCAGAGCCAATTTGTGTCCGATATATGTTTTTTTTAACCTTATGTTGTCTGTCTTGGATTTTTTATATCAACATAGCTTGTGAACTATACATCGGACAGAAACCATTCACCCCATTTCATGTTCTTCTTTTCAAGATGAATTGATTGATATGAAGATGTGCATTAAAACCCAAATAAAAACAAAAGAAAAGTTAAAATTTGCCTAAACTGGACCACAACAACTTCTCCCCCATGCACCCTATGGATATATTTTTTCGAACATTTGCATTTTTACAATCTTCAAGATGTGTAGTAAACAAATGTTGATGTTCCCCACTTGAAATATTGACACAGGTATGTTTATTCTGGCATAGTGTTTGCTATAGTGAATTTTCGCAACTGCAAAAATGCCTTGTCAAGGCCTTAACTATACATTATTCTGAGACAAATGTCCAATTTGTCTGTTTCATTTTGGCATGAGGCATTGAGGGAGATGGCTAGTGACATAATATGTACATTTATGGATCATCAGTACTCAAATAAATGCTAAAATGCAGACAATTCAATAGGCGGAAGTGGACCAGAGGATATTTACCAAATGAAGGAGTTTATTTTATTGTATTTATTTATTTCCAAATTGTTAATATGAATGCTTTAGGTGCTTGATACACACCATAGAGTTATAGCTATATAAATAGAGAGCTGACCAGCCCTGCCCCCAGCTATAATTTCAATGCAAGTTGCTCAGTGGCGTTTGAAGCAACCGGAAGACTGCAGGAGGAGCCGTTTTGGCACATAAATACGGCACCCTGATTGGTAGGTTTGGATTATGTGCCAATTTTTTGATTGGCCGAGGCCTGAGCAGGTGCACTAGGGTAAACATTAGCCTTAGCAGTTAGCATATGCACACGCAGTAGCGTTTAACTGCTGTCCCATGTTTGACTACTAGGCTAAGGCTGCTTCAATGCTCTACCGTGGCTCTGGGGGCTTGATACAAACATCCCATCCCCAATTCAAAATACAGTGCCAGGTTTTAATTTGACCCTCTGTAGGATGTACGATCATAACAATCATAACACGGTAATTTTTTTTATTGGAATTACACCACAGGGCAGTCTCTTACATATCAAATGCTTGGGGAGGATAGTTATAGTGATAAGTATATAACTGAAAACTGTGGCTTTTTGGACAAGATTCTTCCTGGTGAGTTGGTTTTAGCTGACTGGGACATTAATATTCATGCCACATTAGGGCCGGCTTTACACTGCAGTCAAATCCAGACCAAATCCGATTTGGTTCTCAAATCTGATCTTTTGGCCCGACTTTTCACACTGCATTTGCAAGTGACACAGATCTGATCAGCGCGTGATTTTAACAGCGTCAGCCCAAAGCTGCCCTGCGTCTACATATCTGCTTTGGTTACCGTGGTAACGATGTCGGTGTCATGACGTCACGCCACAACGTTGACGGTAGTTGATCACATGTTCAGGAAATGCGACATAACAGACCAGCGACAACAAAAACGTTTTCTCTCCTTTTCTTCACTCTTGTGTTTCGCTCTTCTCTCTGGTTGTATCTATTTAGCTCACGTGTTTTCTCTCTCCTCTCTTGTTTTTCTCATGTGCTCAGCGTGCTGTAATATGCGCTGTAATCAAATAGTAAATAATCGCGCTCTGTAATGACGTCGGGGCTCCGCGCTCGGGTTGCGCAGCACAAGTGACGCTTGGCCAGTTTGAAGTGGCTTGCATGTGACCTGCATATAACTCAATGGGGTGGATGTGGTTGCTGCTTTCAGACTGAGTCAGATGTCCTCAGATCCGATATGGATCGGAATTGAAACTACGTACCTCTGGATGTGGTTTTTCAAAATCGGATTTCATGTGACATGAATGTGACCTGTCTGGATTTAGACTATTTAAAAAAAATCGGATTCCACTTTTGATGTGACTCAGATCTGATTCAGGCTAGATTTCAGTGGCAGTGTAAAGCCGGCCTAGGATGCATGATGGCTCAGTTACAAATTCCAGCATTTACTTGGGGAAGTCACAGTTAGCTCCTGTTGACTTGGAGACCACAAGGTAAGGTGCTAAAGTTAGGATTCATGTTGAGCATGTGATCGGTTCCGTGGGGGGGATATTGCCAATTGAATTCTTATCCTGCAAGGATAGTGATGATTATTTTACCATAGACAAGATTGCGCTGGTCTGTTGTGCTCTGGTGAACCTTTGCCCAAAAATTGTTGATTTTGACTAGATGGTTAATTTGTAAGGATGTTGTCAATAAAGACAGACTATTTCTATAGCCTAAAGCAGGGGTCTTCAACGTTTTCAGGCTAAGGACCCCTTAGTTGAGAGAGAGATGAAGCAGGGACCCCCACAACCTTTTCATAGTTTCATCATTTGACAGCACAATCATCAGTGTATTTTGGATTCATATCAATTTGTGTTACGTAGATATTTAACCACTTGAGCTGTCATCTCTGACAAGGCGCTACAAATTAGCTTTTTTTATTCAAAATCATGCCAAGCTGTTTGTTGATCTTTCAACGTTGTTCACTGCAGGTTAAGCCAAGGGAATTAAGGAATGTACACACGGTCAACAACCAACCCATATAAACAAACATTATAGACTTGATTGAAGTTCTTGAACACCACCAAATCCTTTTCAACTCTCCGAAAGTTGCATAACATGAGCATGGACGCACTATTTGTCACCACTCGACCAGTGAGTAGTTGATTCATTGCTGGCCAAATGAATCTATCAAGCTCATGAAATGATTGCTCAGACCTAAAAGCCCCAAATCAATTATAAAAAAAGACATGTGTTGGCATGAAACATGATGCAACAGAAACACCTTGTTGTGAAAGCAATATGCGCACATGCAGACACAGCCTGAGCGATAATAGTCCAATATAATGAATTCCCTTATGCAAGATGAAGCTTTACATTTGTAATAGCCTGCTACTCCTTTACAATCAATTTGTTTTCAGTCCCAACTATGCAGTAGGCCTAATACTTTAACTGTTGCTATCGGCTATACGTTTGTGCACCTGCTTGTAATTCATGCATTAAAATGATTACGTCCGGTATTTGTGGGCTCGCCTGTAAGGCGAGCACACTTTAGATATTGTCATTATTGTGGGCTCTGAAAGGCGAGGTAGAGCTCATGCTCTGTTTGAGGGACAGCCATGAAACCTGTTTACACGTATGCGTCTCCTCATGCCGAACAACTTTTACGCTCTGACTTTTAACCTCTGACCTTTAGATCCCCCAGAATTTTTAATTATATGAAAAACAGTAAAAATCTATCTGCTCCTGGGATTTTTGCGTTACGCACACAAAACTTTTTTCACATGAACTTTGGACCAATACGGTCAAACTGTCTGGTTTTAAAGTGAAACATAATTTTTTAATAATTCAATGAATATTGCAGTTTTATGCAAATTAAATCTTCTGCCTCTAAATCATACATACAAAGTCACACGTTCATGGCATTTGGCAAAGATGTAGAGGGTTAGTCAAAATATCACTGAAAAGGATCTTATTCCAATCGGCCAAAGGGGGGCGCCATACGAAGCATTTGAAAATTCAAACTTTAAACAGGCATAAGTCATGCCTCGTTTTGTTTGAAGACATGCAACTTGCTTACATGTGTACCTTGACTCAAGTGGAAGACATCTATGTCTTTGTTAAGTAAGCTCCGCCCTTAGATTTTCTGCCATTTTGAGCAGTTTGTAAAACACTTAAACCCGCTTTTATTCCGGGATTCACGTGCACAAAACCTTTTTTTACATGAACTTTGGACCAATATCTAAAGATCTGTCGGATCGGATTTCTTTTAAATTGAAATGCAAATTTTCTTTTTTTTTTTATGCAAAATAATTATTCTTCTGCCTCTAAATCATACATGCAAAGTAACATGTTCATGGCATTTGGCAAAGATGTAGAGTATTAGTCCAAATATCACTAAAACCAATCTTACCCCAATTGGCCAAAGGGGGGCGCTATATCATTTTGAGCAGTTTGTGAAACACTTAAACCCGTTTTTATTCTAGGATTTTTTTTAGCAATTTGCATGAAACATTCTACACACAATCTAAGGACCTTTATCTAACATGCCTGTGAAGTGCACACACACACACACACACACACACACACACACACCTCAAATCATGAACACAGCCTGCGATGTGCGTGAAATCTTGCAAGCACATTCCCACTAGCACATTTTTGGAACAAAATGCCTCAAATCATGCATGCAGTGTCCGATTGCGTCAGTAACGTCAAAGAGAGCACTGCCTGCGATCTTGACATATTGTACTTTTATAGCCATTGTTTTCTGGCTTGAAGCGAGCCCACAATTGTTTCGAAGGAACAATATTTTCTAGTTTATCTGCCAGACCATTCATATCAAGTTCTCCTCAAAACTTCGGTTCCTTTCTACTCCTCCATATTTAGACAGAAAATGAAAATAAAAACATCAATGTGTTCAGCTTACAGTGGCGACGTGTGCTATTACTTTTTACAGCAATCGGCCAAATGGTGGCGCTCTAGGAAGCCTTCGAAAGTGCAAACTTTGAACAGGTATAGATCATGCTCTGTTTGAGGTACAGCCATGAAACCTGTATACACGTATGCGTCTCCTCATACCGAACAACTTTGACGCTCTGACTTTTGACCTCTGACCTTTAGATCTCCCACCAGTTTGAATTATATGAAAAACAGTAAAAATCTATCTCCTCCTGGGATTTTTGCGTTACGCACACGAAACTTTTTACACATGAACTTTGGACCGATACGGTCAAACTGTCTGGTCGGATTTTCTTTAAAAGCGAAATTTGTTTTAATAATTCAATGAATATTGCAGTTTTAGGCAAATTATTCTTCTGCCTCTAAATCATACATGCAAAGTTACACGTTCATGGCATTTGGCAAAGATGTAGAGGGGTAGTCCAAATATCACTGAAACCAATCTTATTCCAATCGGCCAAAGGGGGGGGCGCTATACGAAGCGTTTGACAATTCAAACTTCAGACGGGCATAAGTCATGATTCGTTTCGTTTGAATGAATATTGCAGTTTTATGCAAATTATTCTTCTGCCTCTAAATCATACATGCAAAGTAACATGTTCAAGGCATTTGGCAAAGATATTAGTAAAGGAAAGTAACATGTTCAAGGCATTTGGCAAAGATATTAGAGTTTTAGTCCAAATATCACTAAAAACAATCTTACCCCAATTGGCCAAAGGGGGGCACTATATCATTTTGAGCAGTTTGTGAAACGCTTAAACCCGTTTTTATCCTGGGATTTTTGAGAAATTTGCAGGAAACATTCTACACACAATCTAAGGACCTTTATCTAACATGCCTATGAAGTGCACACAAAAAAAGAAAGAAAGTTGCCAAAAACACCTCAAATCATGAACACAGCCTGTGATGTGCGTGAAATCTTGCAAGCACATTCCCACTAGGTCAAGGCCCAGATGCCACCCTTCTCACATTGGCCTGTTATAGCGCCACCAGCGGGTCAACTTTTGCATAACACATTTTTGGAACAAAATGCCTCAAATCATGCATGCAGCGTCCAATTGCATCAGTAACGTCAAAGAGAGTGCCTGTGATCTTGACATTTTGTACTTTTATAGCCATTGTTTTTTGGCTTGAAGCGAGCCCTCAATTGTTTCGAAGGAACAATATTTCTAGTTTTATCAGATGTCCAGAAATGTTTAAACTGCCAGTCATGGTAACTGGCAATTTAAAATCCTATTGACGGAAGTCTGATCATGCCAAGCTGTTTGTTGATCTTTCAACATTGTTCAGGTTAAGCCATGGGAATTAAGGAATGCACGCACGGTCAACAACCAACCCATATAAACAAACATAGACTTGTAGTTGGGGCAAATCCGATACTTCAGTGACCACGAGAGCGAAGGTCAGTTTATCATCTAGGAGGGTTATTAAACATATTTGTCCGGGGTGTGTTTTTTTTTAAATGGCGGGGAAAATGTTTGACAGCTTGGGTCATTTTCAGTCTCATTCACTTACTATATACACTACACTATAAAGGAAAAAATGACTTCCAAAAAATCTGCTTTAAGTGGGATGTGAGGGGTCAAACTATGGTTTTTTAATTATTCTGAATCCATTGCAAGCATTTATTTTGCACGAAAAACATTCCTTGGGCTAAAAACAGACCCCAAAAGACTGTGAAAATGTCTCATCACTAAACCATCGTTTTGTAGGGCCCTCTACATATTTGCCAAATGCCTTGAACGTGTTACTTTGCATGTATGATTTAGAGGCTGAAGAATAATTTGCATAAAACAGCAATATTCATTGAATTATTAAAAAAATAACGATTTAACGTACAAACCCCCCCCCCCCCCCCCCCCCCCCATAGCCTGTGTAGATATAGGTTCAAATTTCATGTGAAAAAAGTGTTGTGCGCTTAACGCGAAAATCCCAGGAGGAGATAGATTTGTACAGTTTTTCATATAATTCAAAATGGCGGGAGATCTAAAGGTCAGAGGTCAAAAGTCAAAGTTGTTCGGCATGAGGAGACGCATATGTGTGTCCAGGTTTCATGGCTGTACGTCAAACAGAACATGAGCTATACCTGTTCAAAATTCGAAGGCTTCCTACAGCGCCATCCTTTGGCCGATTGTTGTAAAAAGTAATAGCACACGTCGCCACAGTAAGCTGAATCGATTTTCGGTGAAAGTATGTAGGAGTAGAATGGTGCCAAAGTTTTGAGGAGAACTTGATATGACTTATAGACTAGAAAATGTTGCGAGTGTGGTTGCCCGCCCTGCCCCACCGCTAATCACGATGGGTGCGCCGCCGGGACCCTGAGGAAAACGGTGGGGGCCGAGGAAGACAACGTCGGGACGGATACCATCGGGGCCACTGCGTTCGTGATGTAAGGATATGGTTTCTTGTTTATAAGAAATAGGCTCCTCCCACAAGTTTCACAAAGCGTTTACGTTAACATGTCACTCCCGAGATCATTTGTGTTTCGTTTTAGAGAGGGTTGTTCCCACTGAAAAACGCGTTTTGGCACAAAACGGATACGTTTTGGCACAACACGGTTACGTTTTGCGCGTTTGTGGTGCCCCCTATGGGTCGAAGTGGAAATGCTTTTGGGGATTCGTTGAGTATACCACCCGTGACTTGTGGTTAAAATTTGGTGTTGACTGGATGTTTTGTTTGAGATTTATGGCTATTTTTTTGCTAAATGGGCCCCTCCCGCTAACTTTGGAAGCCTGTTACAGACAATTGCTTGAATATGTTTATCGGATGGGTCCAGAGATCATTTGTACCGATTTTTGTGACATTTGGAGACAATTTGTAAGAAAAGGAGTAAAGTGTGTTTTGAAGAAAATTCAAATTGTCGGAAAATCTATCCTGACGCAAATGGGCGTGGCCTATATGGGGAGATACGTCTTGACCCAAGAAATCCAGGGAAATGGAATTTTAATATTCCAACCAACAGTTCAAGAGTTATAGGCCAAAAGGTCAAGTGGGCTGTTATAGTTTTGCTCTTTTGTCCTCCGTGCTCTAAGTTTCAGTTATGTTAACAGTCATGAGAGTCATGATGTTACCCATTCAGGAGACATTTGACTTGATGTGAGAAAACAGAAGTCTCTTTAGAACACTTGTATTTGTGTCTAACTCCCCCAGAGTTAGTGTTGAAGTGTCCTTATTGCAGGACACTGAACCGATACCCATCCCTAATCAGGAGCAATTAGCTCCTGATTTGGGAATGGGTATCGTCTGCGATACTTTTAATGGTATCGTTCCATGATGTCGATACTATCGAGTATCGGTTCACGTAAAAACAAACGATACCTCGTTTTGATACTTTTGAACAATAATAATAATAATAATAAAACTTCAACAGTATCAATAGCCTATCTGTAAAAAGTGTATATTTGTATATAGTGTATATTCTATTGTAGACAAACAATATAATTAATTATACAATAGCAGCCATAACAGTAATAGTAGTCACATCAACTACTCTACTAGGCCGACTTGACATGGAAATGGCTGAATAACTGTGTGTAAAATAGCCCATAGAAAAAGGCAAATAAGAATTATAATAATAATAAATAAAAAAGTATCGAAAGTGGTATCGAAAAGGGTATCGTATCGATTCCCAGGTATCGAAAAAGGTAAAGATACCCATCCCTACTCCCGATGAGCAGGTTGGTGCCTTGCATGCATGGTTTCCTCCGCCATCGGTGTGTGAAAATGTGTGAATTTAATGCACAATCTAAAGCACCTTGGATAAGATGCTATTTAAATGCAACATTTACCATTTTATGTATTACAGAAAGGTAATGGACAGTGGAAAAAGTAGGCTACACAAACATTTCACTTAAAAGTATCGATACTGCAATATAACATACTCTGTTACAAGTAAAAGTCCAGAATTCAAAATGTACTTGAGTAAAAGTATGAAAGTGTTGGCATCAAGATCTACTTTAAACGAGTAGTTCACCCCAAATTACTTTATTGTTTCTTCTTTTTTTCGCGCCATGGAGACTTGAGTTCAATAATATCTTTTTGTATTTGTCGCATTACTAAGATAAGAATGTGATTATAGTAAATGTACCCCCATTGATTCCGGATGGGGACCAAATGCATTTGGGTCACCTCTGTATGGCATAACATTTATGTCAGATACAAGTGCTTTTACAGTAGAAAATACTATGTCAATGTCACATAATAGATTCATTATTTGAGCATAATAGTCCAGCAACTTCCTGATGGGAAACGTCTCCACACCTACATTTGATACCACTTACAGTAAAAGAATGATCTCATCTCAGAGATTGAAAAACTTCACAATGATTCCTTCTTTGGCTAAAGTCTGCATGCCTTTTATGGTGCTGACAGGGGGCGTCACCTATGCAAATGCTGAATATAACAGGGCCCCACGTCCAATTTAGTGGTACACCTGTGCCAAGCACAAATCTAGGGACAACGCATGTTTTTTTCACAGCTCTTCTATCAAGAAAAAAAGGTAAGAGTATGTGATTGAGGCCCAATGCGTGTGATAGTACTGAACAGCTTATTTATTAACCGTTACTTTGTTGCAATGATGGACCATTTGGAAATTGTTCATGATGAATTTACACCAGTTCATTTAACCCTCTAAGGCCCACGGTTGTAATATTACAACGTTTGTATTTTATCCAAAAAAAGGTTTAAATCATTTTATTTTAGCTCCCCCTACCACCTAAACACCACCATTGGATTCTATTGTTTAGTATTACAATGCCATTGGCCACAATATTTGCATATAAATACCCCCCACAGGGGCTGACATTCACACCCGCCACACCCGCTGAAATTCCAGAGTTTTGACGAACAACATCTCACTTTTTCATGGAAGCTATACCTCACAAAAACATAAGTAAAATGCCTGTACTATTTTTTTGGTGATCATTAGAATGTCTAGAACATGTACATATGTTATTATTGTGAAAAATATCCCCCATATGTAAATTAGAGCATGATTTATGATTTTTGATTTATGGCTATAAAATCTTACAAAAACATTTTTTTGAAAAAAACATTACATTTTCCTCTTAATAGGACTCCTACAACACCATCTGATTTTTTTCAATTTTTTATTTCAAGTATTTCTTAATGCGGGCCTTAGAGGGTTAAAGGTAGGATAAATGATTTTCTTTGGTTAAACATGTAAGTGTTAAATAGTAGCGGTGTAACGATACATTTTATTAGCGATTCGATACATATCACGATACATGGTTGACAATACGAACGATACGATTCGATTCGATTCAATGATTTAAAATCGATATAGTAACTATTTAGCAAAGAAATTAAATCTGTGTGAAAGGTGTGGATAGTGCAGGTTTTTAAGGGAAACATGTATTATTATGGATATAAATAAGTAAACACAGTGATTATCTGCCAAATACATGGACATTGTATATTGACAAACCTGCACCTTGACATGAACCCAGAGATTACACACATTTATCGATAGACCAGTGTAGCTACAGTATATGGAAAGGAAAAGTAATTAAGGTTAGCTAACCCCTCTTTTAAATTTGTTCTTCTTAAATACTACATACAATGCACAAGTAGGTAGTATCGATACAATCGATTCTTTGCACTGCCGATTCGATACGATAAAATCAAACGATACGATACAATTTTAGGTGTTTTCATTTCGATATACTTCGATTTTTTAAGTTAAAAACGATATTTCGATGCAGTTACTATATCGTTACACCCCTATTAAATAGCGATATATTATGTACAACTCATTGAGTGTTGGTCGGGAATGGGATACAATTGTTTTTCTCCAATCAGGATAGAGAACTCAGTCAGGATACAGATTAACCTCCAGGTACAATTGGAAGTGATGACACAGATTAACGAGCAGACACAATTAGAACTGGAACACTATGAAGCTGATAAATGGGTACTCTCTCTAGATTGGTTGAAATGTTACTTGTCACCTATACCTGCAAATGGGCTTTCTGATTAATAAAGAGCCAGAGAGATGGAGAGAACCCTGCGACTGAACAAAAACACTATAGCAATGATTACCTTCAGAATTTAATGCTTCAACCTTTCTACAAAATTGTTTTTGTTTTAACCAAAAAGTATCACTTACCTTTAAATTTTGGACAAAGTTGTGTCATATCTGTAAGCCTGTCACGATTCATGAAAAAAATGATTTAAATCGATTTAATTAGGGGACGATTCGAATCGATGTTTTAAAAAACGAATCGCGATTCGACCAACGTCTAACGTCAACGTCTACCGAGCGCGCCGAGTGTCGCGCCAACGGCAACGATGAAGGGTCAATGAAGGGTGCTCCACTGCCGACGGCAAAGGCAACGTCGGACGCTCAAGCAGGAAGGCTCACTCACTCACAGCTGCCAGCGTGCCTTGTTGCAGGAGCAGAGCTCCGCGATTTTGATTGACAAAGAGAGCAGTTGAGTGCTGTGTCTATATGCTGCTACAGAGCATAGCACTAATCAGTGCTAAGGGCTAACAACAAAAAAGCTACGTACATATGCATGTCTCTGCCACTGGTTACAATGTGGAAACAACGTTTCTAGTGAAAACAAGAATTGACACAGTCAATATATAACCAGGTTAAATGGTGGGTTAGAAAGTCAGGGACTTTGAACAGTCTATCCACAATGAGACACTAGGTTTTCACTTTGATGCAGTATTGCTTTTGAAAAGAGGGTAAGAGTTGTTGTTATGCCTTAGTTTGTGCCTGGCTTACAGTACAGTTGGCTTGCTATGCAATATAGGAAAAAGGCATTCTTTGATACAGTATTGAAAAGAGGGTAAGAGTGTTGTTTAAAAAAATAACATGATTTGACATTTAAGAATTGATAGGTTTACACTTTTCTGTCATTTGCTATTTGCTACTGTATAGAGGATAAGATAACATCTAAACAATACAGGATTCCTTGTAAGAGAAGACAAGAGAACTGAAATTTAATTGTTGTTTTTTTGTCATTTGATAGTTCTACTGTATTGAAAAGAGCATAAGAGAAAACAGTATTATTAAAAGAAAAGAAAATACTGGAATTGTAAGAATTGAGGATTTTTTGGGGGTAATTTTTCTGGAAAGTAAATTTGTGTTGAAAAAACCGTGACATCGTGAATCGTGAACCTTGAATCGTGATTCGAATCGTATCGTGAGTTGAGTGAATCGTGACAGGCCTAACAGGCCTGGAAACCAGAAATAAGTGCATTAAACAGGGTATAGGTGTTTTATCCAATTCTGCTTTGACAGACTCCTCTCCTGAGAATGTGTATGAGTGTGTGTGTGTGTGTGTGTGTGTGTGTGTGTGTGTGTGTGTGTGTGTGTGTGTGTGTGTGTGTGTGTGTGTGTGTGTGCGTGCGCGCGTGTGTGTGTGTGTGTGTGTGTGTGTGCGTGTGTGCATGTGTGTGTGTGTGGCGGCAGTAGCTAAGGGGTAGAGTTGCTGTCTTAGAATACGGAGGGTTCCCAAAGGGTTCACAGTTTGATCCCGGGCTCCCCAAGAGTTAGCGTTGAAGAGTCCTTGAGCAAGACTCTGAACCCCTAGTCGCTCCCCCTAGTTGCTCCCGGTGAGCAGGTTGGTGCCTTGCATGGTTTCCTCCGCCATCGGTGTATGAATGTGTGTGTGTGAATGGGTGAATGCAATGAACAATCTCTGTAAAGCGCCTTGGATAAAGGCGCTAGATAAATGCACCATTTGTGTATATGTGCGTGCATATAAAGTTGAGGAAATGTTTAACCCATTTAGGCCTAACCTATAGTTAGGCCCAAATCAGAAATTAGCCTACAAAAACAAATATGTTGATACATACTGTACATGTACTGTAAGCCTCTCCCATACACTAAAATGTGTACCCGGCCTGAATGGGTTAAACTTTGCGTTAATTGATGGGTATTTTAGGACTGGCTGCTGACAGTAGAACGAAAGAATAGGATGATATAGAGTAGTAACAAAAGTGAGGCATTCAGCAAATCAGTTTTACATATTTATAACTCATCTGTTGCTCAGAACACATCCATCAGCCATAGCTGGCATGTCTGAAGAGAAGCACATAGTGAAGTAAGTGCTCCTTTTGATTATTTACATGCACATGCACACACGCACACGCACGCACGCACGCACGCACGCACACACACACACACACACACACACACACACACACACACACACACACACACACGCGCACACACACACACACTATATAGTATTTACCCGTACAATGTACTGTATATGATGTAATTGCAACAATGTCAACATTGCTTTTGTGTGTGGCAAACTATAGCAACACACACACACACACACACACACACACACACACACACACACACACACACACACACACACACACACACACACACACACACACACACACACACACACACACATTGTTGTTGTCAGGTGTAAACCTTGTATGTCCAAAACCTTCCTTTTTAGTTATTTTTTAAATAGTGAAAATAGCCGATCTGCACACAACGCCTTGCATCGCGAGGCGTTGTATGCTTGTAGATCTGCTATCTTCACTACTTTAGTGCAACACTATTGTATGATGAAGTAGGGCTTTAATTCACCAAAAAATGTACACATTGAAACTTGGAGATACGAGGTAAGCATGTGTCACTAAATATCTTACATATTAAGTACAATAATGGTATGTAATGTAAATATACTCTATTATCTTAATTTGTTTCCATCTTTTCTTTTCTTTAAACCTTACTTTTTGCTTTAACCAGCACTATATGTTAATCCTCTATTCATTAGTAGACCGTGGGACACTTGCCGTCAGGTGCCAGTGGTTCATGATGAACAGACGCCTTGGAAAGTGATCAAGTTGCTTAAATTTGTCACTCTGTGTGTGGTGACACTGCTGGTGTTTGGATTGGCCATATGCAGCAAGGTACAGGATCCATAGTCAGAGAATATACAACATAAATTATGGAATTATGTTAGCTAATGTTTCATATAATATGGCAATATGCGCTAATACCCTTGGACTTAAAGGAGTAGTTCACTCAAAATATAATTATTTTCTTTATATTATATACATGAAGCCTTGAATTCATGAAGATTATATATATATATATATATATATATATATATATATATTGGGCTTGTTTTGCCTTTATTGATAGTACAGTGCAGTTATACAGGATACGTGAGACATGCAGCAAAGGCCATCGGGATCGGGACTCAAACCCACGACGCACTGTCAGTTATCATGAGCCTGTGTGGTACGTGCCTGGACCGGTAGGCCAGCAGGCACCCCAACATTATTTAGTTTTTGTCGCATTCCTAAGCCAATAATTTGATGACTGGGTCATCGGTCAGTAGGAGACTCTGTAGACTCCTGAATCCGCCGGTCATCAAATTATTGTCTCAGGAATGTGACAAAAACTAATTCAAGGCTTCATGGGGTGTGTAATTGATAGAAAAGACATATTTTTTTAGGTGAACTGCTCCTTTAATGCTCATTCTGTGATTTCAACTTCTTGTAAGATACTGTAGTGTGGAATGAGTGCTAACTAAATCACAATCTAAAAGTTTTTCTTATATATTAGCCTGTTTAATTGGAACCACTTCAACTATTATTCTAAGCTTTAACTATCAAAAAAATAGCAGATCTACAAGCTCGCAGCACAGCAATAATTTTTTTTATTGATTCTTTTTAGCAAATCTTTGAATATACTGTATATCTTTCAAAGCAAACATTTGTAACTCAAATATTTGCTTCTGGGGGGGTCCCTGATACATAATTATATGCCAAATACATATAATATTAGGGGTCCTCGACATGAAAAGGTTTGAGAACCATGGACTTAGACACATGCGTATTTCAAAAACCTTAGAAGGATTTAGAAGAGATTCATAACATCGGGTCAAACTATTCAAAGCATTAAATAATGGTTCACTAACAAGGACCACACCACAAATTGATAAACAGTTTAAGAGTTTATTAAAGATAACCAGGGAAACGAATGGAACGAAACGGATAGAAAGGCGAGGACTTGAGTCGATGATGCGGAGTGTCCGATGCCGGATTGTTGATGATACAGAGTCTTCGATGCAGAGTCGATGACGAGTGTCAGAGGCCGAGTCGCCGATGCCGAACTTGCAGAGTTGCGGAAGCTTGGAAGGGGGCCCGCCGTAGCTCCCGAGTACTTTTCCTACGGAAGGAAAGAGTAGAGAAAGGACATACAGTAGGAAAGTAGAGTGGTGGGTGGGAGGCTTGCAGAATGCGATAACGATTGGGGGAAGTGGGTTAGGTGAGCTTTTATAGGTGAGCAGATTCAACCTGATCGGAGATAGCCTGATTGTAGGTGTGGCCCTGCTCCTGAACTTTAGTTGTTCCACAACTCCACTTCAAGTACTAATGTTCACTGAAGACTCACCTCTTCAGACTCCACCTAAACCCATAGCACTACTGTAACACTCCCCTTCCCTCGATGACCACACATGACGCTGAAACATTTTTAGGTTTTAGACGTTTTTTACTGATTAGTTGCGTGGTCTACCTATGTTATTATTATTATTATTTTTAGATAGATATTCCTAGGCATTTGTGTATTGTTGTTCATGTACTGACATATTATCTTGCTTATTATATTGATGTATTACCTGCTTATTGTAAGTCGCTTTGGATTGAAAGCGTCTGCTAAATGCCTAAACTGTAACTGTAAACTTGAATGCGTTCCAGGTCTTAAAGGGTTAAAATGACTGTGTATTTTCAGACCTCCCTCCTGCTGCTCATCACCTTGTCCAGTGATGCCATGCACACGGTGCCAGCGGAGCACAAACCCTTGACCCTGCTGTGTGTGGGCTGTACCTTGGTCACTCCCAGCATCATTCTGCTGTTCAAGAGCCTCTGGAAGGCCTGCTTCAAAACCTCCAAAATACCAGCCAGAGCAACCGCTGTCTTTGTAAGAAACATTTGATATCAATACGAGTGCTTGAATTGCTTAAAGATGGGGTGCCATTATTTTACCCCCCAATAGAACATGATTATCTACTATTATGATTATACTAGGAGGAAGATTGTTTCCAAAAAAGTGTACAGAAAGAGTTAAAATTATGTTTTTATGTGGCCAAACCCACCAGTTCATTGGTATGCGTGGTTGTCATGGTGGGTGGTGACCCAGCTGAAGTTAGCCACACCCACGTAGGACCCCACAAGGTGGCAGCCTACAGCTAAAATGCTAAAATGAAGTACTGTCAACCTCCTAGACACCTGAAAACTAGAAAAAGTACAAAACTATGGCACAGCCTCTTTAACAGGTATATACAAAGGTGTTCACAGTAGAACGATGCCCTACTTGTAATAATAACGATGTATGCAGTGTTAAATAGTACAGTATCTTTTGCTGTCCTATAGTTCAAAACTTGGCGACCATACCTGTGATTAGAACTAATATACTGTAGGTCTACAAGCCGTTTTGTTGTGTTTAATCACAGGTAAATAAGACTGTGTGCACTGTGCAGGAGTTATTTATTTGATGTCAAGTCATTCTCTGACTTAATGTACTGAGTACACTAATTAGAAACGTTTTAATGTAAGATTTTATACAATTACAAAGACTGGCAAAATATTACTGACCTCCTTGTTTGATTTTCAGCCTAGGGGTCACTGTGACACTGAGTGCATACCATCTTACCCACATTTCAAATGCATTTGAATTGCAGTGAATATGGTTTATTGGGGTCCCTGTTTATAGCAAAAATATATGTGAACCCCAAGAACACTTTACCAACAAATGAGCAACATTTTTAGCCACCTAGTAAACCCAAAGCCCAAACTTGGCAGCTATTGGCAGTAATTACTGCACAGACCCCACATTTTATTCTGAAAATGTGTTTCTATAACATGCATTCTTGTCCACCTTCTTCACCTATAGTACAACCGGGGTCTTCTCCTTCTTATCGTAATATTCCTCGGATTCATGATCTTCTCTGTGTTCTTCTGATCTCTGCAGGTTCTCTTCATAGACGTCCTGGTGGCACTGGGTTCTGCTGTCCTCCTCATCGTGGTGATGCCGTCGCTGGACATCATCACCAACGTGATGCTTCTTAATAGCATTGCCCTCCTCTCCGCTGTCTTCCAGGTGGTCGCACAGTGCTCTGCCAGGGAGAGGAACCGGTTCCTGTTACCACCCATCTCTGCGTTCCTTCTCATCCTACTGGGACATGTTCTCTTTCTCCTCTCAATGCTGCTGGAGGAGAAAAGTAGAGAGATGGCTCTGTGGTCAGGCATGGCCGTCGTCGCGACCTTCTTGGTTTCACTCAACTGGTGGGAGAACTATGTCAGTTTGTTCAGCAGGAGCAGGAGCAGCGCCGCAGTGGGCACCGGTGGACCGGGCTTCTTCTACCGTCTTTCTGAAGATTTAAAACACTCCCAGAACATTCAACACATCATGTCCAGCCTCATGAGGATCCTGGTGACGGCTGCCGTGCTCGGAGCGTTTGTCCCTCTGTCCGGCAGAGACTGGACCTCGCTCGCCACCGTCCCTGGTGACGTGAAGAAAGTTGCGCTGACCCTCACCGGCGTCCAGCTTGTCTCTTCGGCCCTGTGTCACTGGTTTGCCTTGATGGCCTGCAAGTTGCACGCCGTGCGGCGGAGTTTCCTCCTGCCCATGTACCTCGCCTCCCTGGCCGTTCTGGTCCTCTTTGTTTCTCCGGTGATGGTTTCCTTTCAGAACCACAGAATGGACAACAAATTGGCCCCTAACTTCACCTTCACCAATTACTGCAATGACACTGTTCGTGTTTGGGGCCAAGATCTTCCAAGGTTCCAGCTGTTGGTTTTGGACACGGCGCACACTTTGTGTAGTCGAGACCTATCCCAGGTGACTGAGATGGTTCTGTTGGGAGGTATGAGAGTAATATTTGTCAAGAATTTGTCATTTTTTATGAAATCATAACATAAGTTTCATGTTCAAAAATACAACTAAGCCAACTTGGCTCGACTCTAATTGCCTTTTATGGTTTGTAGATCTGCTATTTTCACTAGTTTGGGTCCCGGGGAGATCTCTTTTGGGTCTCAAGCTAAAAAGTTCGGGAACCACTGGTTTGTCAGGTGGATGGCTCATGTGGAGAGACAAGTAAGACAGGCTTACATGTGGGGGTCAGCATTAAGTGAGTCTGTTCAATGATTGATGATTGGAAAACCGTGAGAAAGATATCCCGATGTCGTCAAACTTCACATCAAAGTCGATGACGAAAGCTTCAGTAGAGACGGTTGGGAGCAGGTAGAGTGGGTTTAAGGACTGCTGTACAGACTCTTGTGAATGGAGGGATGAATGAAAGTGGGAAGAGTTCACCTGGGACCTGTTTGCACAGCTTTGAAGGATTCAGATAACCAGGTAGAGTCAGTCGAGAGGGAGGGGAAGGAATCAGGAGAGGGACGTAGAGGAGAGGATAGAAGAAGAGAGAGATAGGAGGGGTTTAGAGAACTCAGGTTCCATGGAGATGTGACAGTTTGAGGTTGGGTTTGGGTGGGATTGTGGAGCGGGAGAGATGGATAAGGTTATAATGTGGTGATCTGAGACACGAGGGGGTGTATAGAGAGGTCAGAGGGATAGCAGAGAACACAAGCTCCAATTCATTACCACTGCCAGCCCTATGATAGGAGGAGAAAGAGATAAGGACAGATTGAAGACAAAAGAAAAGCAACATGAATATCTGTGGGTAGATGCCATCTTTTGGGAAGGAGCCGAAAAGAGCTATCCATTTCTTCAAGAATACAATAGATGAATGTGTTATTTTTATGAAATCATACAAGTTTCATGTTCACAAATACAACTGAGTCAACTTTACTTGGCTCTAATTGCCTTTTTTGGGGAGATCTCTTTTGGGTCTCAAGATAAAATATTTTGGAACCACTGATTTGTCAGGTCGATGACATCATGTTGTAGGGCATCAGTGGGTTTAAGGACAGGTGCCGTTATATCAATGAACATACAAGTACAAAACGTGCTGTTTCTTAATTGTTCTACTCACTTTGAAGCAGATTACGTTTTCTGTCTCTCTGAAATGTGCATCACTTTAGATTTAGTCTAGATGGTATCATGTTTTGAAGCACCTCTATTGTACTGTTGTGTAGGTTCAGCATTGGCTTGGTGGCTGGGTCTCCTGCTGTCCACCCTCTACATCAGCTCTCTGAAGCTGCAGCGCATCCAGAGGACCGAGCATCTGTTTGTCAGGAGAATGTATGAGGGAGCCTTTCTGGAGCAGTCCATGCTGCTCAACACACGCTTTGAGATAAAGAAGACTGGCACACGCAAGTTGTAAGTCTGTGTGTGTGTGTGTGTGTGTGTGTGTGTGTGTGTGTGTGTGTGTGTGTGTGTGTGTGTGTGTGAGAGAGAGTGTACAAACAATGTATGTGCATGTTCTACTAGAGCTCTTCACGCCTCCTGACTTGAACCTTATTGGACCCATGAATTATTTGTCTGAGACCCGATTGGTTCCAACATTTCTTTTAATGACAAACCTTAATCGACAGGACAGGCTAAATTCGTTTTGAGATCTGATTATTCCGAACCCCTAATTGGACCTGTGATATGGTCTGAGATGTTACAGAACCGACCCCAATTATATAGACCCGACAAACCTAATAATTACAATTACCAATAAAAATATATGGGTTCGGATAGACCCGTGAAGACGTCTGAATGTGCGTGTCTCTTGTATGTGTTTCTTGTTCTAGTTTCACAGAATCAGTGACCGTGTTCGTGTGTGCAACCATGTGGCACGAGACTTGTGATGAAATGATGAAGATTATAATATCACTATTCCGGTGAGTTATGTTATTACACAAATTTGATGAAACAATAGTCTCATGAGACAGACAATTTTCAAACGCTAAAAATGTGTGTAAAATAAAGTGGATATCCACCTCATACTGTAAGTGACTTGTGTTTTAACCTTTCTTTTGTCAACTGAATACTTTATTAACATTTTGTAAATATCACAGAGGTATATTTGTACACTGATTGTTAAAAGGATAACACAAAAATCAGATGTTGAGCTTAGAGGACTTTACTAGGACCAGTTACTAATTGCAGACACTTGCCATGGCGGTTTTAAAGGACTTGTTGGTGTCTGTTGGAAGGGCTTTCCACATTTTGATGGTGTAGTGATTCCCGGAAGTGGGGATTGAACCCGGGGCTCCTACTCGCCAGACCAACACACAACCCATCATGCCTATAGGGCTGAGCCTGATTGGCAGAGCTGTTGTGCGCTGGTTCATGGCTGTGCTACTGTAAACTATGGGGGCTACAATGGCATAGCAGTAGAACGAAATTGACCCCCATATTTGGAGTTGTGTTTTCTAACTGGAAACCAAGTTAGTCTAAGCGTATCCAGCTTTCTGCCATTTCACATGAACAGATATAACATTTGTCATGAGCATCATCTAGTACGGTATCTAATTTTTTTATTATGTTTTATCTCTGCCACTACAGGTTGGACCGGTACAGACCAAAGATGGCTCCAAAGACTGGCGACGTGAGCTTTGAATGCCACGTCTACTTTGACGATGCTTTCAAAGACGTGCCAGGAAGTCAAGGCCGCCATGTCAATGAGTATGCAGAGGTCCTTGTGGAGGTCATCAAAGAGGTTTACAGGTAAAATGTCTTCACATTTTAGTCAATCATTAAAAAAAAGGATTGTTTGACTTGTTTGACTATAAGGCGCACCGGACTATAAGGCGCACTGTCAATGAATGGTCTATTTTCGAACTGTTTTCATATAATATAAGGCGCACCGGACTATAAGGCGCACATAATAGACGCTACCGTTGCGTTATGCATCCAACAGATGGAGCTGTGCTAAAGGGAATGTCAATGTCAATGAATGATCCATATATAAGGCGCACTGTAGTTCTTTGAGAAAATTAAATGCTTTTAAGTGCGCCTTATAGTCCGGAAAATACGGTACAGTATAATTCCTACCTTCTAACACTTTCAAGATTTTTCTAAATTGTTAAAAAAATAGCAGATGTACAAGCTCTCAGGACGGCACAAAGTGACACACTGACACAGATGCTTTCCTGGGTTAAATGGGTTAAACATCAGGCATCTCAAGCCATATAGCTAACTGTCTTGATTTGATGGTCAGTATTTTCACACAGGTCAGTGGGAGACTGACCTGGGACTCTGGACAGCGGCTGCTGAGGACGCCGTACGGAGGTCGTCTGGAGGTCACCATGCCTCAGGGGAACAGCCTGGTGGTTCATTTTAAGGACAAACACCTCATACGCCACAAGAAGAGGTGGTCCCAGGTATACAGATGAAGTGTTTAGAGAGTGATGCAATCTATCCACCTTTTCATGAATTATAGAGGTGATACAATTTTGTAGTCCAGGGCAGGCCAAGGTGTCCAACTGTTAGGATAAAATATAACATAAGAGTGGTTTAGGTGTATGAGGTAAACAAATAATCCTGGATGTTACAGATAGATAAGACAAAGAAACAAGTGAAATAGGAAATGCTGTACATTTTGTCAACAAAAAAGTTTTATTTTATTTCTTGATCAATTCTGTTGGTTTATTGTTTTCTAGGTCATGTACATGTACTACCATCTGGGTTGGAGGCTGACCGCTAAATACTGGATGAATGGACATAATATGAAAGAGCTGAAGAAACAGTTGGAGGTTCGATAAGTAGAAAACATGTTCTTATATCAATATAGGAGTACGGTACATAATAATAAGACCAATACTATATTTACTGTCACGACCGTTGGCCGTGATTATTGTGGGCTCGCCTGGAAGGCGAGCACACGTATGTTATCTTCATTATTTATTTATTAGTGTGGTTGCCCTAACAGGGCAACACACTATAGTTCTAGGGAAACTTTATTTATTAGTGTGGTTGCCCAACAGGGCAACACACTATAGTTCTAGGGATACTTTATTTTTTTTTCTATACTAACTAGGGTAACCAAAAGTTTGACGGCTTTCTTCGCCCACAGTTTTTGCGCCACACACTCGCGCCATATGTCAAATCGACCGGCTTCATCGGGAATCGTGTGTTTGCATTTTGCTAAGAGAAAAGTTGTATAGTTTAATTGATATTAATTTATTAGTGAATTAATTTTCCCCATTGACTTATAATGGGAATCGCAAAAACTCACATTCAATTATTTTTCTCTCGCAAACCATAGGGGCTACAGTTTCAAAACTTGGAGAGGAGATTCATAATAATTGTAAGAATTAATCAAAAAATAATTACATCAGTCGGCCACATGGTGGCGCTATAACACCCCACTTTACGTTTTGCCCTATAACTCTTGAACCGTAGGTCGGAAAATTAAAATTCATTTTTCCCTGGATTCCTTGGGTCATGACGCATCTCCTCATATAGGCGTTTTTCAGGGGGAACGACCCTCTCAAAACGAAACACAAACGATCCCGGGAGCGACGCGACAACGCAATCGCCTTGCGGAACTCGTGGGAGGAGCCTATTTCTTAAAAACAAGAAACCATATCCTTACTTCGGGAACGCAGGATCCGACCGGCACCTTTTCTAATCGCGCGTCGCACGGCCCCGACGGTATCCGTCCCGACGTCGTCTCCCTCGGACCCCCGCGTTTTGCTCGTGGTCCCGGCGGCGCATCCTCACGACTCGCGCCGGGGCGGGGCAGGCAACCACACTCGCAATTTCCCAAATTGCACATTTTCTAGTTAGAGTTCTAGGGAAACTTTATTCCTTATTCTTTCTTTCTAGATAAACTTTTTTTCGGCGCGTTTCACAGCCCACAGTTTTTGCGCCACACACTCGTGCCATATGTCAAATCGACCGGCTTCATCGGGAATCGTGTGCTTATATTTTGCTAAGAGAAAAGTTGTATCGTTTAATTGATATTAATTTATTAGTGAATTAATTTTCCCCATTGACTTATAATGGGAATCACAAAAACACACATTCAATTATTTTCTTTCTCGCAAACCATAGGGGCTACAGTTTAAAAACTTGGAGAGGAGATTCATAATGATATCAAGGATTAAATAAAAAATAATTACATCATTTGGCCTCATGGTGGCGCTATAACAGCTCACTTTACGTTTTGGCTTATAACTCTTGAACCGTAGGTTGGAAAATTAAAATTATTTTTTCCCTGGATTCCTTGGATCATGACGCATCTCTCCATATAGGCCACGCCCATTTGCGTCAGGATAGATTTTCCGCCATTTTGAATTTTCTTCAAAACACACTTTTTGCTCCTTTTCCTACATATTTTCTCCAAATGTCACAAAAATCTATGGACCCATGCGATAAAGATATTCAAGCGATATTTCGATAGTCCATACCGTTTGTCCGGAACAGGCTTCCAAAGTTAGCGGGAGGGGCCCGTTTCGCAAAAAATAGCCATAAATCACAAACGAAACATCCAGTCAACACCAAATTTCAACCACACATTGCGGGTGGGATACTCAACAAATCCCCAAAAGCATTTCCACTTCGACCCATAGGGGGCGCCACAAACGCGCTAAACGTAACCGTTTTGTGCCAAAACGCGTTTTTCAGGGGGAACGACCCTCTCAAAACGAAACACAAACGATCTCGGAAGTAACGCGACAAAGTAATCGCCTTGCAAAATTTGTGGGAGGAGCCTAACCGTATCCTTACATCAAGAAAGCAGGATCCCTACGGCACCTTTTCGAATCACGCGTCGCACGGCCCCGACGGTATCCGTCCGGACGTCCTCTCCCTCGGGCCCCGGCGTTTTCCTCGGGGTCCCGGAGGCCGCGCCGGGGCGGGGCGGGCAACCACACTCGCAATTTCACAAATTGCAAATTTTCTAGTTTATAGTCAGTCAGTATCTCCTCAAAACTTTGGCACCTATCTACTCCTACATACTTACACCTTTCAACACCATTCAAAAAGTTATCTGTTCAGCTTAATGTGGACACGTGTGCTTGTACTTTTCATTTTGAAATGTTTTGTAGTTTTAGAGAAATTTAACCTAGAAAAGAAGAAAGTTTTAGGATCCTGATTGGTTGTGATATGTCCCTGGCAACCGGCGGCAACCAGTGGAATGGCGGACTGTCCCTTCAGGCTATAGAATTTAAGGATTTTACTGTAGGTCCCAGTGGCCTGAGGGGACAGTCAGCCATTGTGTTGGTTGTTGTTTGTTGTCAGGGAGATCAGTTGACAGGCTTTTCAATGAGGTACAGTGAGGTACAGTAGAGTACAGTAGAGTACATAAAAGTACAGTACAGTAAGGTACAGTAAGGTAGTCAGGGACAGTAGAGTACAGAACAGTAAGGTATAGTAAGGTACAGTAGAGTACATTAAAGTACAGTACAGTAAGGTACAGTAGAGTACATTAAAGTACAGTACAGTAAGGTACAGTAGAGTACATTAAAGTACAGTACAGTAAGGTATAGTAAGGTACAGTAGAGTACATTAAAGTACAGTACAGTAAGGTACAGTAAAGTACAATACAGTACAGTACGGTACAGCAGAGTACAGAACAGTAAGGTACAGCAGAGTACAGTACATTACAGTACAGTAAGGTACAGTAGTGTACAGTTAAGTACAGTAAAGTGCAGTAGAGTACAGTACAGTAAGGTATAGTACAGTAAGGTACAGTAGTGTACAGTCAAGTACAGAACAGTAAGGTACAGTAGAGTACAGCAAAGTACAGTACAGTAAGGTACAGTAAGGTACAGTACTGTACAGCACAGTAAGGTACAGTACAGTAAGGTAATGTACAGTAAGGTAGGGTACAGTACAGCACAGTAAGGTACAGTACAGCACAGAAAAGTAAGGTACAGTACAGTACAGTACAGTACAGTACAGTACAGTACAGTACATACACAGGGTATAGCTGCTCAGATTCACCGCTCCACTTCGAACAGGCCGGACCGGGCCCGTCAGTAAAATGAAAGAGAGCATTGCCTGGGACCTTGACACCTTTTACTATTATTTTTTGGGTGGAAGCGAGCCCACACTGTTTCGAAGGAACAGTATTTCTAGTTATTATTATTATTGTATATCTTGCCATTTGTGTATTGATGCAGTGGCCTTGGTGACCAGCAGTAAACCCGGCCACCGGTGATGACCGTGGGAAAGTGACGTGGGTGAACAGCTGACAGCGGCAGCGGAGCAGGGCCCGCCCCGCTGTCGATAAAAGGACTCCAACCGTTACACGAAAACAAAAGGCTGAGAATATTTTGCCTGGTAAACCAGACATTGTGTTTGATGTCGTTCGCGGACGCGCAGCAGAAAGATCCATCTTTGGCTGGCTGCTGGGAGGCAGTTCGTTTGGGTGGTGCAGACTGTGTCTTTAGCACATACAGCGGTGTCTTGGTGCGCCAGTGGCGCCCGCCTGCAGGTAGCGACGCGGAGGCGGAGTGGCAAACGGTACAGCAAATTGCTGTCCCTCAAAATCTTCGTTCCAAAATTCTGAGCTTAGCTCATGATCATTTTTCTGGTCATTTGGGCGTTCGGAAAACGTACCAACGCATCCTGCAGTATTTTTACTGTCCGGGATTGAAAGCTGCGGTGTCTCATTGTTGTCGCTCCAGTCATGTTTGTCAAATGACGGGGAAACTCAACCAAGTGATTCCGCCGGCTCCGCTGAAGCCTATTCCTGCTATAGGTGAGCCATTCGCCATTGTCATTGATTGTGTGGGTCCATTGCCTAAGATCTGGCCACTGTTTTTTGTTCACAATTATGTGTAGAGCGACGCGTTTTCCGGAGGCCGTCCCGCTCGATCACGGCGGAATCGGTGATTAAAGCCCTCGTTAATTTATTTTCCATCTTCAGGATCGCTCGTATTCTCGAAAGTGATAACGGCTCGAACTTCACGTCTTAGGTATTTGCCCAAGTTATGGCGTCCCTTGGTATCAAACACAACCGATCTTCTGCTTTTCACCCTGAGAGCCAGGGCGTTTTGGAAAGCTGGCATCAATCTGTGAAAAGTACCTTGAAAAAGTATTGTCTTGAAACGGGGAGACACTGGGACGAGGGCCTGCCTTTTATGCTGTTGGCTTTAAGGGAGTCTGTGCAGGAATCATTGGGTTTTAGCCCTGCAGAATTGGTTTTCGGCCACAATGTGCGAGGGCCGTTGTGTGTGTTCAGCAGTGTTGGGAAAGTTCACTTTAAAAATGAACTAGTTCAAGTTCAAGTTCAAAACTTCTAAAATGAACTAGTTCATTTCATAGTTCATAATTCTATATTTTGAACTAAAGTTCATGGTTCCCCAAGATGAACTAACTTAGTTCTTTTTCGTTCTTTTTTAACCATAATATTTTTTTTATACTTTTGGCTATGAAAAAAAAAAAAAAAAAAAAAGTTTAGACGTTGCTGCATGCTATTATTTGTCAAATGTATTGACACAGGCAGCCCATATAGAACCACACACAGCAATAATTTCATCCAACTTAACATTGAGGTGCCCACAATATTTAGGTGCCCAGTGCCCAGTCTTCCTGCAGCTTTATTGTGAAGGGCTGAAGGCAGAAGTTTCTAAACCTTGCATGTTTCCGCGTTGGTTGAAATAGCTGATCTACAAGCTCACGTTGTCTCGTGGATGCGACGTGTTGTGAGCTTGCAGATCAGCTATTTTCGCCGTGCAACACACATGACAAAGTATAGTCAGGCTTTACTTGCGAGACGTAACGAGGAGGAGATTCACAGTGCAGCTGCAGACAGCACCGCATATCAACGTTCACGAGGAGCTGCGTGCAGTGCGTACTATTGGAGCATGTGAATGAAAAGAGAGACGAGAGGACAGACGACCACACGGAGGCGCCGACCGCCGCATGAACGGCCGACGAACGCCGACGAACGCCGTTCATCATGAACGATCGTTCTTTGAACGCGTTCGGGTACAACACTGGTGTTCAGGGATGGTGTGCTGGATAGACCAGCCAGTCCCGCGATAAAAATATTGGATTACGTTGCGAAGGTCCGCACACGCTTGCACAAGGCTCGAGAATTGGCCCGGACTGCTTTGGGTGAGAGTCAGGAACAAATGAAAATGCATTTCGACAGGAAGGCGGTTTAGACTAGGGAATTTGCGCTTGGAGAAATGGTATTAGTTCTCCTACCGGTTCCTAGTTCAGCCTTCCAGTCCAAAATTCAGCGGACCGTATGTGGTGAAAAAAATAAATCAGTGATACTGATTATGTAATTTATACGCCAGATCGTAGAAAGAAGAGTAGAATATGCCATGTTAATATGCTCAAACCCTAAGTGAACCAAGTGCCCACGGTGCCAGTGGCAGTGGCTACTGTGGCACCGGCTTGCCCTGAGAGCGACGGCTTGCACGTAAAAAACCCTGCTGGGGTGCGGCTACAAAATTCTGACGTAATGACAAATTTGTCTTCCTTTTTAGGTCATTTGGACGAGGGTTCACGAGCTGATATTATTGCCTTGAGTGAAAATAACACTGGTTTGTTTTCAGATACGCCGAGTCGTATACGGTAATGCCTTTTGGTCTCAGTAACGCGTCGGCGACCTTCCAGCGTTTAATGCACACAGTACTGTGCGGGGTTGGAAACTGTGAGGTATATTTGGATGACGTGGTTGTTTTCAACAGTATTTCTAGTTATTATTATTATTGTATATCTTGCCATTTGTGTATTGATGCAGTGGCCGTGGTGACCTACAGTAAACCCGGCCACCGGTGATGACCGTGGGAAAGTGACTTGGGTGAACAGCTGACTGGCGAACAGCTGACTGGCTGATGGCTTTGATGTGTAATTGGCGGCAGCGGAGCAGGGCCCGCCCCGCTGTCGCTAAAAAGACAAAGCAGACCTTCCATGTTGAACTTGTGCCTCGTTACCTTGCTCCCCACTGACTCGACTTTTTCCTTTGTTAGCTTAATATTATGTTATTGACCTTCGGAAAGTCAACGTTCTATTTAGTTCGTTAGACCCTGTTTTTCGTTTCCCCTGTATACTATTTGCTTTGGTTATTTTGGTTGTTTTGGGTTCTGTAAGTAGTCCTTTGTTTTGTTTACTTGTTATATTTTGTTTGGTCCACGCCAACGCCAGGGAACGGCTCCGGCGGTCTCCCTTTACCCTTAGACTCTCTACTAACTTAATATTACAGTATTCGCCTTAACTTATTAACTTGTAGCAGCTATAGAGTTCTAGAATCTATATTTTCGCTACTGTGTTTTAATATTGTTAACAAAAGAATACCCTGTAATTGTACATACCTACTCACTTTTGGTACCAATGTCAATAAATTACACCTATTTTTGCAAACTGGTATCTGAGTGTGTAATGTTCCGACTCTTTTGAGTCTTTGGGTCGTAACATTACTACTAATACTATTGCTAATGTTAATAATAATTATCATAATATAAACGCGAAAAATCTTTGTGAGTGCATGTCCTGTAGTAGTGTAATCACATAATCGCAAGACTGTTCGACTTCAAACTATACATTACATAAGAATATAATAACAGTTTTCTAAATACAAAATTCTTTTCATTTCATTTCAGATTCATATACATTTCCACTGAACATTACAAAAGAATTAAAATAATTGATGACTAAAACCCAAGCAGTCCACATCCTAACTACCAATGTGTGTCACCCCCAGAAAGAGAAACAGAACACTTACATCCTGGCTCTAGATGGAGACACAGACTTCCAGCCATCTGCAGTGATGATGCTTGTGGATCGTCTCAGACAGTACCCACACGTTGGTGCAGCCTGTGGACGCATCCACCCCACAGGAACAGGTTGATACTTGGGAAAAATAACAAAAATACAGAAAACGTTTAGAGAAGTTCCAAGGAATTTTGGATGTTAGCTGCTGTAAAATTCACACAAGAAAAATAATCAAGACGGTTCATCAAGAATCAAAGAGTGTTTATTATTTGTCACTTACTCATAGAGTATACATACTAGGGCATTCACGAATAGTGATTTTTAGTATTCGAATTATTCGACCTCAAAGTATTCGAATAGTCGAATATTCGACAGGACTGGCTAAACTGTCAAATATTAAGTGAGCAAGAGGCGAACATTGTGAAAATAGCCGATCTACATGCTGGCGTTGTGAGCATGTGGATCTGCTATTTTTACATTAAATGTATACATTCCAAGTGCTTTTCAGGGTGCGGGTCCCCAGTTCAAATATGTTTATTTTGGGGGTCACAGCCTAAAAAGAGAACCCCTGGTATAGAGCATTAACAAATTCATCCACTAGGGGCATTGACAACTCATTCTTATGACTTCCTATCTAGCCAAGCTTTATAAACTATATATTTTTTTAAAGAGAAAACAATACAAAAATAAAAATAAGTGAATATTCGACTTCGGTGAAAAACGTTGAAAAGTGACTTTGATATTCGAATATTCGAATATTTGGTGAATGCCCTAATACATACTGTAGGTACAAGCAGCAAAATGTGTGGTATGTTCTGCAAAACTGTGCTAATCATTACGATATACACAACTAAAAAGAACAAGAAAAATAAGATATGATAAAGCAAGTTAAGAAGGTTAAATGAATGTCATAATGTCACTCAACCTCTACTGTCTCACTCCATCAGGTCCCATGGTGTGGTTCCAGAAGTTTGAGTATGCAATCGGTCACTGGCTCCAGAAGACAGCAGAGCATGTGTTGGGCTCTGTGCTGTGCAGCCCAGGCTGTTTCAGCCTGTACAGAGCAGCTGCTCTCATGGACGATAATGTGATGAAGACATATACCAGCAAGTCTACAGAGGCCATACACTATGTACGCAATGACCAAGGTAGGGGAGATGTCATAATGATGCTTATTTGTCGACTGGGGTAACCAGGCCTACATTTACATTTGTGAGCGTTTTGCTAGACTTTTTGATGATTGGTTCTCTATATCACTTTTGCCTAATGTTACAATTTAGGCATTTAGCAGACGCTCTTAATCCAGTGCGACTAAATGGTATAGTCGATCTGCCGATGCCATCATGACGTGTTCAGATAATTAACTTACAACCATGCTAAGATATGGGTTTGAGTAAAAGGTTGATTTTCAACAAGACAAACAGTGCTGGGCTGCTGGAGGCATTGATAGATGGATGGATATGGTGGATGTCTATCATGTCTGTCTATGTCGTTCATTCCACCCTTACCAGTTTTTCTGTTCCTGTTCAGGTGAGGACCGTTGGCTGTGTCTTTTGTTACTTCGGCAGGGATGGAGGGTGGAGTACAACTCTGCATCTGATGCCTATACCAGCGCTCCAGAGGGCTTCAAAGAGTTCTACAATCAGGTACGCCCATAATAAAGGCATGTCACTATGACATAATCATAAACAAACCCGATACGCCTACCCTGAATTGACATGAAATAGGAAAGCGCACTTATCCAGTATTTATTTTATAAACTAGAAGCTCTAGTCGGCAACCTGGCCAAATCGGGAACGATGTAAATAGGGAATGAATGCCCCACCCTTTAATGCAAACCCCATTATACCTGTTGTCATACGACCTGTTTTGATCATCTGTTTGCCTGTGTCCATTTATGCCCATATATGGAGATATCTGTCTGTCTGCGTCTATGTTATGCCCATATATGGAGATCTCTGTATCTGTCTGTCTGTGTCCCTTTTATGCCCATATGAAGATCTCTGCCCTTTGGGCGGCCAAGCATCTAGTCGGGTGCCGGCCTACTCTGGAACGATGTAAATAGGGAATGAATGCCCCACCCTTTAATGGAAACCCCATTATAACTGTTGTCATAGGACCCGTTTTGACCATCTGTTTGCTTGTGTCCATTAATGCCCATGTATGGAGATATCATGCCCATATATGGAGATATCTGTATGTCTGCATCCATTTCATGCCCATATATGGAGATCTCTGTATCTGTCTGTCTGTGTCCCTTTTATGCCCATATATGGAGATCTCTGCCCTTCGGGCGGCCAATCGTCTAGTTGGGGACCGGCCTACTCGGGAACGATGTAAAGGAATGAATGCCCCACCCTTTAACGCAAACCCCATTTATCTGTTTGCCTGTGTCCATTTATGCCCATATATGGAGATATATTTCTGTCTGCGTCCATTTTATGCCCATATATGGATATCTCTGTATCTGTCTGTCTTCATCTTGAGCAGTATACGCAGCCTGCTTGCTTTGCCACCCGTGGGGAATGATGCCCCTCCGGTTGTCAGGCAATACCCATCATACCCGTTGTTCAGTTACGTCATACTGTTTATCTGTTTGCCTGTGTCCATTTATGCCCATATATGGAGATATCTGTCTGTCTGCGTCCATTTTATACCCATATATGGCGATCTCTGTAGGACCCGTTTTGACCATCTGATTGCCTGTGTCTATTTATGCCCATATATGGAGATATCTGTCTTATAACTGTTGTCATAGGACCCGTTTTGACCATCTGTTTGCTTGTGTCCATTAATGCCAATGTATGGAGATATCATGCCCATATATGGAAATATCTGTATGTCTGCATCCATTTCATGCCCATATGGAGATCTCTCTAATTGTCTTCTGTGTCCCTTTTATGCCTATATATGGAGATCTCTGCCCTTCGGGCGGCCAATCGTCTAGTCGGGGACCGGCCTACTCGGGAACGATCTGTAGGACCCGTATTGACCATCAATTTGCCTGTGTCCATTTATGCTCATATATGGAGATATCTGTATCTGTCTGCATCCATTTTAAGCCCATATATGGAGATCTCTGTATCTGTTTGTCTGTGTCCCTTTATGCCCATTATGGAGATCTCTGTATCTGCCGGTTCCCCCTTTAATGCAAACCCCATTATACCTGTTATACCCCATAGGACCCGTTTTGACCATCTGTTTGCCTGTGTCCATTTATGCCCATTGACTCATGTGGTGTACGTGATGTCAGAGCCTTTTATGAAGTGATGTCACAATGAGTCAGCGCTTGCGCCGATTTCCTCAGGAACAGCCTTGATGTCAACAATCAGCTCCGCATACGGAGATTCCGAACGTTTCGCGCCGGTTCGGGAAAACCGCACGTCGTGTCGGGTCGGGTCCGCGCCGCGGCGGGGAACGCGCGTGCCGAATCTGAAGTCGGTGGGACGAACGGTTCTCGAGATACGCGGATTACATACACACACGCAGACACGCAGAGACTTCTCGCATTTATTGTAAGATACTGTGCAGTTTGATTTGGAGCAGTTGCCATGGTTGCCTTTTATTGTGACCGTAGGCCGCAGTTTACTATCAGAACCGCCATATCTTGACCGTATCTGTCTGTCTGTCTGTCTGTCTGTCTGTCTGTCTGTCTGTATGGGTAACACTTGTCTTTTTTGTTGATTGACTCTCACGCTCTGACATCACTGTGATGCCAGGGGAACCAAATCCCTTTTATGCCCATATGGAGATCCCTGATGTCATCAATATTACGCCCATATCTGTGAATATCTATGGGTACCAGGGGTCTCCATATATGGTCCGATATACATCTCTGGCAAGATGGCCAAGACATGACGCAACTCGCCCTTTAGGCGACTTACTGGTTGATATGATCTGTTATGTCATATTTGATTATAATCACCTGTTTGCGACCAAGATTTCTGTAATAGAATACCATAGAACACGAGAGGGTGTGTTATTGCTAGGGATGGGTATCGTCTAAGATACTTTTAATGGTATCGATTGCATGATGTCGATACTATGGAACTGGAATGCACCCCTGGCCGGTCGCATCGGTAACAGTTGGGCTACTGAGAGTTTAATGACTGCTTTAGTAGGCTACACTCGTTACTGTGGAAAATAACCGACAATAGCCTAGAATGTTTATTATTATGATGATTATCCAACGTCTATACTCTCCGCTCCGCCACACTGTGTGATCATTGTTAAACTTAAATAAAAAGTATAGAAAATGGTATCGAAAAAGGTATCGTATCGATTCAAAGGTGAACGATACCCATCCCTAACTATTGCAAGCTAGCATCATGCAATGATGTTATTCGAGTGTTCTATATTGCTTTTATACAGCAGAGCAGTACTAACGATGTGAAGAGACATAAAAATCTGCCTTTCGTTTCCTGTGTCTCTACACTGACCTGTCTGAATAATAAACCTCAAATAATTCTTAAAAAAAGATTATAGATTATACCAAGTACAGTACAGTATGTTATTTAGATTATAGGCTATACAGCATACTGTATATTCAGATGCTATGTTTGATGTCTTCCTGCTATCCTAGTAACGTTATTGGACTTAATATCTTTTTGGCACTACTATCCATTTAACCGCGTGGTGTCAACGTGTGATGTCGCTGGAGGCCCACAACGCGTTTGACGCGTTTACTGTATTTACAGTAACAATATTAAATCTTACCGTAAGGTCGGGGCTACCCGTGGATATTGCAGAATCACCACGGGTTGTTTCCATTAGACGCTGAGAGCATAGCGCCGCTGTTTTTCTCCATATAATCCAATGCATTTCTTAAACTGTTTTTATGGCTAAAACTGTGGGCATGGCTGGCAAAATGACCAAATTATGATCGGAAAACAATAGCTATAGGCTACACTGGCCCATACTGGGTGGAAGACAACAACATCCTGACTACGGTCATGTGACCAAGTGATGTCATCACGCATGCACTGACACAACAGGGCCATGTAGCTTACAATGGAGGTGGATGGGAGAAATTTGGTTAGCTAGAGGGGAGTTCATGCTTTTCACTCTGATCTTGCATTTTGTCACTTTGGATGAGAGTGTGTGCTAACTTTACATGTTATTATGTATTATACATTCCCAGCGTCGTCGATGGGTCCCATCCACCATGGCCAACACTGTGGATTTGATAGGCTCTGGCTTCCTGACCTCTACTAGAAACCCATCCATCTCCAGACTCTACATCTTTTACCATCTGATGAGCTTGGTTACAGCCATACTGGGGCCTGCCACTATGTGCATCATGATCGCAGGTTGAATTCGATTTTTTATTTTATTATAAGGTATTTATTGTTTAGCAAAACAATGAAGATGAAGAATGGTTTAATTCTTTCCACATCCAAACAACTGCTTGATGTAAAGACAAATCATTGGTTAAAGGAGCAGTTCACCCCCCTAATTATTATTCACGCCATGGACTCTTGAGTTCAATAATATTTCTTTTTGTGTCTGACACATTGCTAAGACAAAAATGTGATCATAGTAAATGTACCCCCATAATCTGGAATGGAGGTGAATTCATTGTAATCAAATTATTGTCTTAGGAATGCGACAAAAAACTAAAAATATTATTGAACTCAAGTATCCATGGCATGAGTAATAAATAGAAAAAAAGAAAACATTTTGGGTGAAATACTCCTTTAATTGATGACTTTACTTTAAAGAAAAAAGCCATAAAGGACAGTGTGTACAGTATAAAGGTAAAACAAACATATCAGTTTTGGGTTTACTCATGCAATTTTGACTTCACTGCATGTGTAGCATGTACCAATCAACCTATACATCATCCATTTAATCTTTTTACGTTTGAAAATTGTGTGAGTTTTTGTACAACCAAACTGTTTTTTAAATGTCTACATAATCATGTCTTTGGTTGATTGATTGAAGACTTTATTAGAAGAAGTTTGCATAGGAACAAGTACAGTTTCATGACAGTACAATTCACTGGTACAAGGTCTACTAAAAGGAGATCCTAGAAAAGACTAAGCTTATTTCCATAGGAAACCATTTAAGTATCTCATATAACATTGAATGACAGACGGAACATCGTCTGTTCTCTGGACTGATACAGAGACGTCCAAGCTCTGGTAGAGCAACACAAGCTTCAACAAATGGTGACTGTATTGTTCCCACCTGCAGTAACTCATTTGGACAGTCTGCCTTCTCAGTTAAGGGGGTAGACCTTTGGAACTCCTTGCCTACCGTTTTAAAACTAGAGACGGATGGTAATGTATTTTAGAGAGGACACAAGTTATGGTTGAAATCAAATCAACTGTGTTCACATGAATAGTTTCTGTTATTTTACCTGCTGTGTGAATTGACTGATTGTGGCTATTTATGATGTTGTATGTCCCACAACCTGAATGGTCAGATTGTGGTTCATTGTTGTTAGTTAAGTGTGCCTGCTATGCAATAGCAAAACACTTATTGTAATCCGCCATACTTAAGTCATTAATTAAGTCTTTCGCCACGAATTTCTGCACGTAATAACTGCCGCACAATTTACGCCACCGCCGCAATATATACATCAAAACGTGCGGCTCGGCCGGGAATAGGTTGCTATTACTTTTCTTTCCGATCCGCGTTACCATTGCGACGTAATTCGCAAAAAACGACGCCAAAAAACCCCATTGACTTAGAATGGGGGAAACTTCGGCACGTAATAACTGCCGCACGATTTACGCCACCCCCGCAATATATACATCAAAATGTGCGGCTCGGCCGGGAATGGTGTGCTATTACTTTTCTTTCCGATCCGCTTTCCGATTGCGATGTAATTCGCAAAAAACAACGCCCAAAAACTCCATTGACTTTGAATGGGGGACTCCGAAAAAAACCCAGAAACTTTGGCGCCACATAACTCTGCCATACTTTTGCCTAGCAACGTCATTTAAAATGTAAAATGCTCACACAACTTTGGTCTTTTTCCGACCAATAGGGATGAGCTGTAATTGATTAAGCCTCGCCCCCTCTTTAACAGGAAGTGCCCTTCACCAAACAGGAAGTGCCTCTATAACTCATGAACCGTTTGTCGTACAGACTTGCGGCTGGTGTCATACCTTTTCTTTTTTTCTCAATTTTTTTTTTCTCAAAAATTTTTTTTCTCAAATTTTTTTTTCTCAAATTTTTTTTTTCTCAAATTTTTTTTCTCAAAATTTTTTTTCTCAAAAATTTTTTTTTTCTCAAATTTTTTTTTCTCAAATTTTTTTTCTCAATTTTTTTTCTCAAAAATTTTTTTTTCTCAACATTTTTTTCTCAATTTTTTTTTTCTCAAAAATTTTTTTTCTCAATTTTTTTTTTCTCAAAAATTTTTTTTTCTCAAAATTTTTTTTTCTCAAAATTGTTTTCTCAAAATTATTTTTTTCTCAACATTTTTTTTTCTCACATTTTTTTTTCTCACAATTTTTTTTTCAAAATGTCTTTTTCTCAAAAAAGTTTTTTTCTCAAATTTTTTTTCTCAAAAAACTGTCGTTAAAGTGCGACCCGTGATAACGGCCAAAAATGCTCCAAAACGCCACTAATTAGTCGAAATGGCTGACTTCCTGTTTGGTTTCTGATTGGCTGCTGGCCTTGTGACGTGGGTAGAGCTGCGAGGGCCTGGTCATCGCTGCTTGCAGCTTTAATTCATTAATCGTCCATGACCTTAATTGGGGCCTATTTCGCCAAACAGGAAGTGCCCCTCACCAAACAGGAAGTGACCCTTGATCTCGTGAACCGTTTGTCATACAGACACGCGGGTTGCGTCAAATGAAATAACGCTAATGCTAACACCAACCGCTACACAAGGTTGCACAGACTTAGCGAGCTGCAGGCACACTTAAAATTTCTTAGAAATTTTCTCTTCTAGTTCTTATTAGTAAGCACATAGTATAATTGTTTGTACCTGACTGGGTTTTAGATTAGTATTAATGTTTATTGTACTTGATTTGGTGTTAGATTTGATTTTTGTAAAACAGAAAAGCCTCCTGTGGACAGGTGATGAGAATTAGCACTTGTGCTATAATCACTTATACCAGTAAGACTCCCTAATCGGGAGATAAGCGACCGTAGGTCACTTACTCCACAAATAGGGCAAACATTTTTTCTTCCAAAATCTTCCTGATCCATGTTGATGACATGAGTGTAGACATACTGTGTAGTGATTTTCGTGATTTGAGGGGCAAAACTGTAGGAGCAGTGGCCAAAATGTGTTTTAAAAATCGGCCTGTAGGTGGCGCTAGAAGAGGGCCATGTGAGAAATGAGGGGTGGGGTGTCCGCGTTGCCTTGGCGGACGAATAGGTACTGGCCCCGGCTCTCCCGGACACTCCTAGCCCGAGTTACGGCATTTTATGTGAGCTGCAGTGGCAGGGGGTCCTCCACTGGGGGCGCCACCGCTTTTGCATCCGTTCTGGAGCACCAGGAGTGGGTGGTCCCCAGGAATTCCCCGTGAGCAGCTCCGTTGGGGTGGTCATTTGGTAATTTTTGCACATGTGCTCATTTTTTACACTTGGGGGTCCCCCAGGGAGCTGGGGGTCCCTGGAGCTCCGGGGGTCCTTGGAGGTTGTAGTTTGGCAGGTAAGGAGTGTGTGTGCAAAATCTGGCATGGATCGGGGCAACGGTTGCGGAGATATGAGCAGGGCAAAAGTGTGACGTGTGTGTGTGACGGAGTGACTGACTGACTGACTGACTGACGGACGGACACCTCGAGCAGCTTTCTGTAGTAAGTGCGACCTACGGTCGCAATCAATGCATCTGGTTCGTCCAATGTGATTGTGATGTCCATGTCAAATAAATAAAACATAACATAACATAACATAAATCAAAACTGCAACCAATTCACTTGTAAATGTAGCCTAATGTAAACTAAACTAACTGAAGCTCACCTAAACTATAGTTGAACTAAACTGCACATTTTATTATTTTCTTTCAGGAAGTTTGACATTGATGTTAAACATAGAATTCAACAGTGCATTGATCCTGTCAGTATTGCCCCCTGCCGTCTACCTGGTTCTCTGTTTTAAGCTCAAGTCAGACACACTGGTCACTGTGGCTGCCGTCATGAGCATCTGCTATTCTATATTCATGTTGGCACTACCCATGATCTTAATAGGTAAGTAGGGATTAAAGGCCCCGCACTTAGGCTCTAATGTAGCCTGACAGCGCATTGTGGGTTCGAGTCCAGATCCTAACGATCTTTATTGCACGTCTCTCCCCAACTCTCTCTCCCTGTTTCCTATCCATCTCCATTTAGACTATCAATAAAGACAGACAGACAGAAATATTTTTTAGACAGAAATAATAAGAAAAAGTAGTGATTAGATTGCAGATTTGATACTTACGATATGTATGATGTGTGTGTAATAGGCTTTAAGAAAAGAAAGGAGAAACATTTTCTTCATACTTAAAAGAATAATAATAATAACCTCTATTTCTTGTACGCATTCTTGTTTTCAGCGGTTTTATATTCATAACCCTTCGATTACTGTTCCGACAGACACCATGATCAGGGAAGACACCATTCTGAGTCCCAGCAGTCTCTTCGCCATCTCCCTGGTGGTGGTGTCCTTTGTGACGGGCCTGATGCACCCTCAGGAGATCCACCTGTTGGGCTACGGTGTGCTCTACATCCTGAGCGCACCCAGTGCCTACCTCCTGCTCATCATCTACTCCATCACCAACATGAACAACATGTCCTGGGGAACCAGGGAGGCTGCGCCCTCTGCTGGTGGGGCGCAGAGGATTGCTGTGCCTACAGGTAGGCCTAGTTACCACAGGAACTACTTACTTAGGCCTAGAATTATTGAATGCTTTAACCAGTGAAAAATAGCAGATATGTGAGCTTGTAGATCTGCTATTTTTGAAAAAGTCGTGAAAATGGGTGCAAATCTTTGAATATATGTATTTTCAAAGCGTACGTTTGTAACTCAAATTTTGCTTCTGGGTGGTCCCTGGAACTAAATATTTGGAGATGCGGGTCCGTGGCCAAATACCTATCATTTTGGGGGTCCTTTACATGAAAAGGTTTGAGAACCACTGACATAGTAGTCTCTCAAGAACAGACTAACTGAGCTCCAGTTAAGTGAAAAGGACCTTTTCTTTGACGATGGCTGGCCAGATTGCTGACATAGAAACATAGGTTTTTCAAAAAGTCTTAGAAGGATTCAAAAGACACTTATAGAATCAGGTCAAAATTCTAATTTTCACGATAAAAAAGAAATAGCAGATCTACAAGCTTGCAGCGCGGCACTCGGTGCCGCACTGTGAGCTTGTATATCTGCTATTTTTCAATAGTTAAAGCATAAAATAATGATACAATATAATGTGTACCCGTTCTAAATGGGTTAATTACTGTCCTTTATTTTTTGGCAATGTTATATCATTAGCACACAAAGCTCACGTTAGACCATTATAAATGGGCCTTAGAATAGTCATTTGTTATTTTCCATTTCTTTTTCAGTTTCAGTTTCGGGTAGGAGATTCCTCCATGCTCTCCCAGATATAAGTACAAGATTGACCAAATGCTGTGATTGCCTCTGCTGGAAGGCTGGTAAAGAGAACATGGTGTCTATAGAGGTGGTGGTGCCTGTGGATGGTCCTCATCCCATCCTAACAAAGCACATAGAACATTCTCTGGAGGAAGAGAGGCAAGTATTCATTGTTGGATAATGGGCATTTAGGATGTAGAATAAGGGTGTTGTTTTTATCATGTATGTAATATCAATTTATATTGTTATATTTCAATGTAATATTTATTGCAGGTGAATACTATGTCACTTCCTTGTTTTTTATTGTGAGAGAAGAACCATTTTAATTATTTTGATGACATAAGGACTTAATGAATTGCTCACACAAAAGATATATATAGTCTTTTTACATTGATTGCACTGATTAGAGTAATGGATGGCAGTGATACTGTAAAGAGCTACATGTACGGTATACTGTATAGTAATATAATAACATAATACTTTAATTTATTTTTGCCTCAGGGAAGAAGATCCTCCTTTGACTCGTGTTCATCAAGGTAAGGCCACACAAATATTCCCTCTTCTTGCTTAGAAATCACATAGAATTTTGTCATAGATGTAGACAACACAAAAGGTCTTCAAATAGGCCTATCACCTTTCTTCTTTATGATGATTAATTTATACTCTTGTTTCTCCCTCATTGCCTGCAGACTGGATCATACAGTTACAGACCTTGTCTGAGGAGATGTCCCTACATGAACATACACTTGACCTAGTGAGTGGACCATTATCATTACCCCCCCCCCCCCCCCCCCCCCTCGTTTCTCCCCAATTTATGTTGAAATGATTAAATAGAAGGGCTACAGTAGATTGCAACCTTACTGTGTACAAAGACTTGCTATCTGTGCAGTGCTTGCTCCACCAAGAGCGTAGCATGGGTACTCCAGGACCCGATAACCCGAGACCCGAACCGAGACCCGAGCCGTTTCGGGTCTAAAATATTCACTTGTCCCTCGGGTTAGGGTAGGGTAGGGTCTAATTGCCTCGGGTCTGTTCGGGGCTGTCCAAAATGCAGGATCCGAAAAGGATCCGAGAGGAGATTTAAACATATATATCCTTCAACTTTAAAATATATATTGTTTTTAATGAGACATGCATTGTAATACGCTCCCAAATCCATATTATCGTCTGTTCTGGTTTATTGAGTGAGTCCCGTTCAGCGCATCCAATCTCAAGCGTTGCGCTGCTGCTGCAGTGAAAATCACGGAGGGCTTTTTTTTGCAAGGTGAAATACAAACAAAGGCCACCTGGCTGGAAGATGCAGGTTGGAACGTCATTTAGCCTATATGGAACATGTTTCTGGACATCATCTGCGGGGACGGGCGACATAAAGTCGGCGAAAATCTGTCTATCTGCAACACAAACGCACCGACGCACGCAAGCCAGCTGAGTCTCGTCTCGTCTCTGTGATCAGCCACGTGCACACATAGACATAAAAGGGGGCATGATCCCCTGCCCTTTTATCCGTCTGTAAAAAGTGCCCTCTTCAGACCATGAATGAATTTTTTTTACATTGGTAAAATAAATTCAAATGTCCCCGGGCACTTTCCATATCATAACTGAAGGCTGCATTCAAGAGAATGCAGCCTTCAGTTACATTTCTAAAAGGCCCTTTTAGAAATGTCTGCCCCTGCCTCTCTAAAATTCTCTGCACGCCCTGTCTGTGATTATTCTGACGGGCAGCCGAGAGCGCAGGAGGAGGAAAGTTGTGTGATGCGAGCTGTGGTGTCGTGGACACTACTGGACAGTAACATACTCACTGCCTGGACATGTTTGTGTTTGTTGTGTGATGTCATGTCAGTCACGGTGATTGTTGAGCTAGGGACTGAGTTCAAGATTTTCTGCATAATGCACGGCTTTGCACGCACGGCATGCGTCGCAACTCCGCCGATGGCTCGCCTATTCTGAGAGGCGGGCGAGGTGCGCTCAGCGCCGCTCACTGCGCTGTCAAGCGTCTGCTACTCTCAAAGCCTAATATTGGAAAAATAAGAATAATATAGCATCGGACATAGACGCTGCAAGATCGGGTCCGTTTTCCCCGGGTCCATTTTAGGGTCGGGGCCAATTTAATTCGGCTCTGGGTCCAATTTAATTTAGCTCCGGTTCGGATCGGATCCAACCACTATCGGATCCATTTCGGGCCGGGGCTAGAAAATCTGTAGTTTTCTCGGGGCCGGTTCGGCTCGGTCCAAATTTCCTCGGTTCCATTTCGGCTCGGATCCCATTTTTTGGACCTGTGCTACCCGCCTCCACCATCATATTAACTATTTGTTGTTATATTAGATTGTTCCTGATTAATATGCAAAAATCACAATACAGTAATATTAACTATATGATGGCAGAGCAAGCACTAGTCTGCACAGATACTGTAACAAGTCTTTGTACAGAGTAACAGTGTAACCTAACTATCATGAATATTGTGGATGTACCCTTCTATTTAATCCTTTTGGGGATGTTGATGTTGTCATCTGCCCATTTGTCGATTTGGTCAAAAGAAAATGGTTGAATAGAACTCATATTTTGGGACCATCGCTCCATTGTTCACAATGGTTTGTAATGCAGGCTGCTATCCCAGGAAGTCATGTGAACCAAGATGGCCACGGGGTCTATTGAGGAGCCCCCGCCGGGAGGACATAGAGCATTTTGTCCTACTCCTCCCGGCCCAACACTCCCTGCTGCGTGATTATGTATTCCACATGATCAGTTCTAGGATAGACCTCCCTCACCTGTGTCTTGATTGGCTCCCTGGCAGGTGTAGTTATACGTGCAGTGATATCACAGTAGTGAATTACCATCTTGTATAGTGTTTGGTTGGAATGCTGTGCCAGCTAATACTCCTCATCCACAGCACATGATTGGACACCTGACATGAAGTACAGTTAAGTACAGAACAGGGACGTGCTGGGCCCCTGATTCAGCCCGGGAAAAAAGAGTTGGAGAGGCCCTCATTTTCATTTTTTTTTTGTTATATTTTGTTGGAAACCTTAAATGTCCAAAACCGTTTGTTTTGTATTTATCATTTTAAAAATGATTTAAACTAGTGAAAACAGCCGATCTATAAGCACACAATGTGGTGCAAGGCGTTGTGTGCTTGTAGATCTGCTGTTTTCACTACTTTTGTGCAACAGCCTTGTATAATAAAGCAGGGCTTTGCTTTGCAAAAATAATTATAAATTTGAAACTTGGAGAACCATGGTTTCTGCCCGACAGTGACGATTTAGGGTCGATCCATACCGTTATAAGGAGCCTAACTAATTTCGGTTCGGCACTAGGCGAACCCAAATATGGTTCGCATCCCCCGGTTCGGGGGGGGGCGTCAACCGACTAAATTCGGCTCTACGGTGCTGACGAAATGTTGTGACCTCCCGACTTAATTTCGGTACTCATCGGTGTCTTCTCATTCATTCATCCCGGCTTCATGTTTATATTCCGGCTGTGAATCCAAGGAAACAGCCGTCGTTTGTGTGGGAGACACGCCGACTTCCAAATGCTTGTGTGGCCGTGTATTAATGGGCATCAGAGAGCGGATACATATTCAGCTGGCTCTCGCTCTGACTGGAGACGAAGAGTGGTGGACTGGGAGGCGCGCGCGCAACACACACACACACACACACACACACACACACACACACACACACACACACACACACACACACACACACACACACACACACGCCTTTGCTGCGTGTATCGCTGCTAACGCGTCGCCAACCGTTTTAAAGAGAAAAGAAGAGCTTAAACACAACTTTGCTAATTGCTAGTGTTCCGTGTTGATATGTTTTCCTTTTCCACGACGAGTTGTGACTGCGTGATGACATGCATGCAGCAAGGGAGGCGGCTACGTCTATAATGTGAGCTTGTAGATTAAATGTTTTTGACAGAGCTCGAGCCGAGCGTTTGTGAGTGTGAGTGAGAGAGAGAGAAGAGACCCCGCTGGTGCTGCTGCCTGCTGGAGCTGCTACTCACTGGACCTCCAGTCATTCAGTGTGCAGCGCGAGGGCCAGTCAGATATTTATCCGCCCTGCAACGCTCATTCATCGGCCACAAACGTCGTCATGCCACGGACCTCCAATATTTACAAGCGACTTGGGCACTAGCCGTTAAGAAAGTATGGATGAACTCCCCCCGAACCTAAATAATTTCGGGTCGGGGTGTCCTAGTTAGGCTCCTTATAACGGTATGAAACGACCCTTACTTTGTTGGCCGCACAGCCCCCAAAATGGAACGAAGGCCGACATTTTTTTTTTCTTTTTTTTTTTCTAAAGGCCGGCCTGAACCGGCCGGGAATGAACCGGCCGTTCGGGAGTTGTCCCGCTTTTCCCAATGGCCAGCACGTCCCTGGTACAGAATACATAGATGTTGCACCTCATTTAAGAGTTTCTCCACAGGAAGAGGAGGAGTTTTGGAAGGAACTACTGAAGAAGTATCTTGAACCACTGGCAGAGGACAAAGACAAACAGATGAAGATCACCAAGAGCCTCAGAGAACTCAGGAACAAGGTATGAAAATGAAGAAACAGAGTTGAAACACATTTATGGAAACATTTTTGCATTTAATATCACACCCACAATGTAGACTGAATAAATAATTTTATTTACAGTATTTTGATTGCATTATGGCACTTTTTCCTGTTATCTTACAAAGTATGAGGCTCCCATTTTTGGGGGGAATGGAACCCTGACCATGTACGCACTGTATAGGCTGGTCTGAACAGTGGCCACAAGCATAAAGATGTCATTTTGTCTTTCTCTCATGCAGGTGTCTTTTGTGTTCTTTTCCGCCAACTCCTTGTGGCTGGTGGCAGCGTTTATCCTCCAGTTCCTCCAGAACCTGAAGGTTCCGATTCCCAAGCTCAACCTGACCATGGAACACACCGGGGAGTACATGCACATCGACCCGGTAGCATTCATGTCTCTCCTCAGCTTTGCCTTGTTGTTCGGTATTCAGTTCTTGACCATGCTCTATCACAGGTGAGCACTTCTGCTTCACTGAATCAGACACATTTCTTTGTTTCGCTCTCAGTGATTATGCCCGATTCAGTGTAAAATGATCACACCTCATAAACTTTCATCTGGCATTGCGTCGGTTCATTCTATGCACGGAAGGTGTAGTACATTGCTAGCTACCCCGGATGCACATGGATTCGCTACTCCCGTTCATTCTCATTCGCTACAAGCTAACTCACATAATGCCCTCTTACCCACAGTGCATCTCAGGTGGTTCATTTAAGCAGTCCTCTATTCTTTGTTCATTCTACCGTACAACCACATTCAAAATTACGTGTTTCTTTTCTGTCCAGATTATACACACTGATCCACTATGTGGCCTTTGAGGACACAGAGTCCAAGTCGATAAAACAACAAGCTAAACAACATCTGGATTATTTACCACAGGACAATGAGGTAACAAGTACCACAACTAATGCAACTACTACACTGTATGGCAACAAGAAGTAGTAATCAAACCATTGTCAAATATCCCTGACTGTTACTGTTTATTGTTAGCCTTTGATTTTCTGATGTACCAGCTGGATGGTGAACTTTACAGATTATGTCAAGTTGGTTATCCATTATAAAATGTAAATTTAACTATTTGTTATTTGCTTGAAAGCTTCAACCATCTGTGTAATGTTTTACTACTTCAATGAATAATTTGCTAATTCTATTTGATCCAGGTCCATCCAAATCTTTCTAAGATCCTGGAATCTGACCGTGAGGATATATCTGAGGTATCATTCTAAACCTGTACAATAGCTTTTTGATGATTGAAACAGTGCAAATGAAAAATATGGACAGTATGGATTTTGTGAGATAATACAGATATATTCTGCTCTGTAGTCTAGTAACACACAGCTTATTCAAGAAAGGTTCAATACAAGTGCAGTTCAAACAGACCAAGAATGGAATTGGGATCCTTTTTTTCTTGGTTGTTTTGACTAACTTTGTCCTTAAAATATTATGTTTAGGTTAATTATGTATTTTTCCGTCTTGTTACTTAACTTGTTACTTTAGAATGGCTGTTAGTTTTAAATTGGGTTTTGTTCTGTAAAGCATTTGTTGATGCTCATCTCCTTTTCATAGATCCTGGACTCTGACTTTTACGAAGCCACCACTGACTTGTCACTCTCAAGCCACTACAGTGGGTCCAATGATGGATTGAGTATGGGGTCATCAATCATAATCAAATGAGGGTCACAAATGGCAAACCTTTGCTAGGAGCGAGGCTTAATGACTTCAACAGAAAGGCTCGATGATGATCACATCCTGTCCTGTCTTGACTTTACTTATGTGTAAACTATTATCCCAAACTTCTCCATACCAAGGAGGACGCGTCTGCTCTGCTGTCTGTCACGGTCCTCCACAACATGTGTTTACTTTTTTCCTCTTTTCTTTTCCTTCTTTTTTTGTTGGTTTAGATTAGAAATGTCCGAATCGGGGGGCACGGTGGCGCAGTGGTTAGTGGCTCGCCTCACAGCTAGAAGGTCCTGGGTTCGATTCCCGCCGGGGGACGCTGTGGGTGCTGGGGGCGTGTTTCTCCCTCCGCGTCATCAGCGCCCACACCCTAGGTGGGGTCGGCGATAGGGCCTTTCTGTGTGGAGTTTGCATGTTCTCCCCCTGTCTCCTATAGGGTTGATACCCTCACAAAAACATGCAGTAATCCTGGTCTCAATAATGCCTCCCCCTGGCCAGCTGGGGTGCTTGATGGAGGGGAAATGAACTGGTTGGAATAACGTGTTCCTTCCACGCGCTACGTCCATCCCGGGGAAAATCCCCCCTGTCAGGTGAAAAGAAACAACTTGGACTACTCATGTATTGAAGGAAGCATGAGGTCAGTCCGTTGTCTCCCCAGGCGCGGCAGAGGGAGAGCAGAGCCCAGGATTACATATGCAATTGGCACTGGGTGAAAAAATGGGTTGCAAAATTGTGGGATAAAAATTATATAGGAAAAAGAAATGTCCGAATCAAGGTTTATTGAGAAATGTCAATACATCCATGCTGTCTCATCATTCGATAAATGTAAAATGTATGCGAGTTCTTTTTTAAACGAGCAATTCACTCCTTTTTTGTATTTATCATTGCTGCACTTTCTGAGGAACGATCCACAGATTATAAATACATGTTTTTTGTATTGTTGTGCATTGATAATATTTTGTAAAACTTTATACATTTATAGCTCATATGTATACGTTCTATTTGGAACAGTAAGTATAGCACGTGCAAGGTCAGTGTAGGCTACTGTACACTATGTTTCCAATTTTGTCTGTGTTTACTTTGAATATAACTTCTCCTTATACGTAGTTTAAGGAGAAGGTGGTCACCTCTAAGCAATGTTGCACCTTGGAAAGGAGAAAAACAACTGTCAACCAGATGTTGTAAGCATACATGTATTAGATTAGAAGAAAGAAGGTCTTTGTCATACATTTTAGGGGTCGATGAAACAACCCTCAGTCTCTTGCCTGTTGCGTGATACTTGATTGTTTTTTAGCTTGTTTTATAAAACATTAATATCATATAAACTATTTGTGTCTTTTATGTTCATGCATTGGCTAATGGCTACACGTCATCATCTTATAAATCGGCATTAACACAATGATTCCGAGATGTACAATCAAATGAATAATAATTCATAAAATATAGGTATTGATGCCCACCCAGTCATTAAAGGTAGAGAAGGCCTTGAAAATATTTTTTTAGCTACTCAAATAATTACATTTATTTATGATTATGGAAATGTCTGCATTTGGATACAGTATGTTCCATAGCATTTTCAGGTCTTTCTTATGTATACCACTAGATGGCAGCAAAGACATCGTGTCAGTGTCTTTTTTGGTAGCAGCGTTTGATGAAGCAAGGCCTTTCGTTTAACCACCTCTGCAGATTACAAGAAATCAGGTGTGGCTGCGCCCCGCCCCCCTCTCTCTCTCCTTCACTCTGTTTGTCCTCACTTGACCTGCAGAACACGGAACACTATTCTCATTTTGGATAACATAACATAAATAAATTGGATATATTATACCCTTATATTATACCTGCCTCTGATAGCACCACCACGCCACGTGTTTATTTGATATGCAATCAATCAATCAATCAATCAATCAATCAATCAACCAATCAGCTACTGTCTTGTAGTTCAGCAAGGTTTGTTCAAGTTCAAGTACATTTACAAACAGTGATGTTGGTAGATATGTGAAAAGGTTAATCAGATGAGACATTTAGTAATTTTGTGTGGGGTAGAAATGATTAGGCCTTAAATGTCATCAAAAAAGTTTGTATTTGGCCCTCATATCTAAACTAAATGTAAATATAAAATGCATGTAAAATGGAAATAAATAAGTGGTTTAAAAAAAGTAGCGAGAGTTCCCAGGGGCCCTCTCTTCCAGTTTACCGATAAGTTAATATACTGTAAATAATCGAATACAATTGTTTCATTAGTGCAATATAGATTAGGCGAGTCAATCTATGAAGAAATACCACCTAACCCCCAAAAAATTGTAACAAAAGATTTTTCAATGGGTTCTGGTAGTATTGGGCAAGCTAAATAACATACTAAAAGTCTACCAAAATATACCTTCCAGAAAGCCGCCATTTTCAAGATGGCGTCCGAGATGGCGGTGGGGAGCTTAAAATGGCTATATCTCGAATGGAAAAAAAGTTGCAAATGTTTTTTCAACGGATTCTGGTACCTCTGGACATGCTTAAAACCCACTGAATGCCACCCTTTAATAGAAATCTACCAAACTGGTGCCAGCTATTTTGTTTAATTTCCCCTTTTTATGGGGGCCAATACCATATTTTGTACTTAACTTACATATACAAATCTATGCTTCTATCGAAAGCCACACTACCCCTCTTACAAAGAAAAAAGAAATATATATATATATATATATAACCCTATAGCACCCATCCAAAAATTGTGAAAATGGCCTGGCAGAGCATTGAGTGATTGTACTCTCCCAAAGTAATAAGGAATAAAAAATAAATACACATATTGGCCATTTTTACACTTTGTTAATGTTAAGCTCAGTGTCATGGAAGCCCAAAAAGAGAGTAAATTCTATGCCAGCAGCATTGTAAGCCATTTTGGCAAAATTCTGGTCGGCGCTACCCACACGTTTGGCTGTGTAGCTCATGCCTCGAATGCCCGATGCTTACAAGCTGTACCTCGTTGTAATAGTCAAGGACCCACAAGCCCAAAAGCTCAAGGAACAGGGGTGATACCTGTGATGTCTTGCCGTACTTTTTATTTCTGTTTTATCTATTAGTTTGGTCATTAAGGTCCACAGAATCACAGGCCTGCTCTGCCGGAAACATCGCAAAAAAAAGTTATGGCCATTTGTATATTCACTGTCCCATTGACTTCACTATACAGGAAAAGAAAAATATTAAAACAAATAAAATAAATGTGCTTTAAGTAGCATGTGAGGGGTCAAACTAGGGGTTCTTCATGATTCTGAATCCATTGCAAGCATTTGTTTTACATGAAAAACATTCCTAGGGCAAAATATTGGCCCCCCAAAACTGTAAACTCATCACTTTTTACAATTTTGGGGGGCCAACATTTTACCCAAGGAATGTTTTTCATGCAAAACAAATGCTCACAATGGATTCAGAATCATGAAGAACCCCTAGTTTGAGCCCTCACATGCTACTTAAAGCACATTTATTTTTGTATTATTTTCATGTATAGTGAAGTCGATGGGACAGTGAATATACAAATGGCCATAACTTTTTTTCCTCTCATTCTGTGGACCTTAATGACCAAACTAATAGATAAAACAGAAATAAAAAGTACGGCAGAACATCACAGGTCCTCTCCCATTATCAGGGACTGGGTCCCTGACTATAAAAGTGACAAATCAACGATAAAAAATGAAATAAAACACAATAGAATTTGGTATTATTAAAGGGGAGATAGAATTAATTATTAATATGTTTTCCTTTTCTTTTTGTTTCCACCTGGGTCCTCTTAGTCCCCCAGCCTATCCCAGTGTTGATTGTCAGCTGAGTTCACCTGGGTCTTGTTATACCGTGTCTATTTAAGCCCTGTGTTTGCAGAGTGCTCTTGTTGGTTAGTAGGTGTGTTGCATGAGGCTGCTCTAGTGCTTGATGCCCTCTCAGTTCTGTTATTCTTCTGCTTGGTTTAAACAAAAAAGATTGCTAGACTGAAATGTTAGGGAGGAACTAGTGGAGAAGAGATTCAATAACTAAAAGACAAGGCATTAGTTGCAATGGTGGAGCTGCCCTGAAAATGGCAGATCCACAAGCTCAAAACGCGTCACATACACTGCAACGTGCTGCTGCAGTTGTGATGAACTTGTAGATCTGCTATTTTCAGCATGCAGCCAAGTGTAAAATGAAGGTTTTACGACACAAAGGCTAACCAAACATACATTTTAGTCGTCAAAATAAGCCAACCAACATATAATTTAGTCGACAATAAACTGGATTTAGTTGGAAGAAAACACTTGACAAAAATATGACAAACAAATGACCTTTTATTCAAAAGTTGATTACCCAAATAAGGGGAAAAAAATAAATATATATCTATATATATATATATATATATATATATATATATAGCCCATATTATACCTGTCAAATTTAGCGCGCTATTAACTAGTTAACTCACAATCCTTTTAATGCCGATATTTTTTTTAACGTGCGATTAACGCAGCTGATGTTTGAGCCTCGGTGTGCTCTGTAGTATAGAGAGTGAGGAAGCGAATGCGCTGACAACAGTCAGTCAGTGTGTGATGCGGCTAGCAGCAGGGCTAGTCATAGTTTGAGACCCCATAACTCTATGTATGAGACAGACAAAACGGCGGAGATTTTTGCAGCAGACAACCACAATATCACCGCTCACGGTGTCGCGCGCATCAAATACCGATGAAACGGCACATCTGCAGACAGCGCGAGCCCCAGATACACACACGCTCCCAAGAACAGGAGCGCTCCAACTTGTACACGAGCACATAGTAGCCTACGACGTCCTTTATTATACAGTGCTCTGCCTCCCCAGACCCCCGCACCAACATGCTAACAGTGACCACCAAATGCTTGCAACAACGGCCAGAGAACCCACATACAGTGGTTAGCAGTTAAGAGTGTCACCAGTTGGCTGCCTCAGTGGCAAACAATTCAATTCAATTCAAAGGAGCTTTATTGGCATGAGAAAACATACGTTTACATTGCCAAAGCAAGTATCACAATTACAATAAAAAACAGTTGAAAATGGGGAACATATATACAGTTGGAGGGGGTACAGCATTGTGTAAACAGAGCTATGTCGCATTGTGACATTTTATATACAGGGTTTGGGCCCTGTTATGGCCCAAATCCGGCTGAAATCCGGCAAGTCTGGCTGACTATGGCTTGTGTGCCACACATCTCCAACGAGCCATCAGTGTCTCTAGTACACTCTACATCATAACAGCTGGGTTTCTCATAGTGAACTAGGGTGCCCAATAACACCAGTCCAGGGTGCCTCAGAATACTTTGATAATATTTAGAATGTATCAATATTACTTCAGTTAAACCAATTCAGACCCTCTAATGCCTCATGCTTGCTTTGTAAAACACCCCTGAGTTGCACTGTACTTGAGTTATATTTATAAACCAACTCTCTTCACCAAAAATAGCCGATCTACAAGCTCTTGTAGCATCTTGTAATGAGCTTTTAAATCTGCTACTTTTGGTGAATATCCCCTTAGAATAGGGATGCTGAGGTTTAGTGATTGAATGCCAAGTTTATTTTAAATCTCTCCTAATGAAAGATTTAAGGGAGCCTCCGCACACTCAAAAGTGTGCAAAATCATGTTCTTTATTTTCAGTTAATAAAGTGCAAGCTTTTGGTCATAGACCTTCAGGCATGCAGCACCGCGATGAGCGGTGGTCCTTTCACTATTAATCTGTCCTAATGGAAGCAGATATTTTCTCAAGTTGTTATATGTTTGTTAGGCCTATTATGGACAGTATTTGTTATTATTCCAAATAATAATAAATATGCTGTATTTGCATAAAGCAAGTAGGCTATTTGTCTACTCCCATGTTGATATGAGTATTAATATCTGTTTAAGGTAGATTTAGAACAAATACAAAATATGCGATTAATTGCGATTACTCGTGCGATTAACTATGGACAATCATGCGATTAATGGGATTAAAATTTTTAATCGCCTGACAGCCCTAATATATATGTGTTATTTGTTTATTTAACAGGGACGGGGATACATAGGCACCGCTCCGAGGAGCACACTTTTTCTCTGGAAGCCTGATTATTTTAAGCAATAAACTTAAGGCCGTACGGAAAATAGCATACCGTCGACGAAGCATATATCCATCGTCCTCCTCCTCATCAGTATATACTGTATGAGAGGCTGGTTCAACCCAGAGAGCTTCCTTTGGCCACTGCCTCCTGCAGTAAAATAAACAAATCCAAATGATATATTAAAAATAATACTACTAAAATCTAGCACCAACAAGGCATGTATGGTGTTCTAATTATGCTTAGCCTAATCTCACCTGCAGCTTTGTGGAGAGGCTCTCCACCACGCAACTCTTGCAATTTTGGATATTCGCTGTTCAGCTGAGCAGTTAGCTGGAGATGAAAATACATTGATTTCAAATGTGAAATTCAAGACATTCCATACAATGTGATGCCGTGCCAAACATGTCTTGAATAATATTGTTTCACACACATTACATTTTCACAACACATCTAGTATTATCAAAATGACAAAGTAAAGTAATGTAGATACACACAGACCCACACACCTGTGCATGATTGGCTTTTACCGCCCTCCTCCCTAAACCTGATAGCAGGAGGATATTTTTGTCTTTCGGAGCCCCTCACCGCCCTCCTTCTCCCTCCTTTTCAGAAGCAGCAGCAGCAGCAGTAGAGCGTTGAGGAGTTTAAAAACATGAAACCATCGTTGCATTGTATATAGCAGGGGTAGGCAACCTTAGGCACGGGTGCCAACACTGGCACAGGGGAGGGTGATCACTGGCACACTGGCAGAAGTGTGAGAGACAGGATTTAATTGTTTTAAGTCGATTACATTAAGTCACCTAATTTGCAGCAAATTACATCCTGCACACAATTCTACATTCATTAAAATTATGAACTTTGACTGGGGAGGGAGTCGGGGGGATAGGTCTGAGTCGCTCTGAGTCTAATGATCATTATAACAATGTCCTGACAATCAAAATGTGTCCTAATTTTGAAGCAGTCTTAAAATAAAAACATGGCACTTAATTTCAAAAAGGTTGCTGACCCCGGGTATATAGGGTTATTAGCCAAGGCTAATTTGCAAGCCATATTCAAATGCTGGATTTTGGTTGTGGAGTTTTCGTGTGCAAAGTGAAAAAGATAGTCTTGTACATTTATTGCTCAAAGAGCAATGATAGACATCTTGCACCGGAGCGCATCGTTAGCGATGCCGATGAGGATATCATTGATGATGATGGTGATGATGAAGAAGAAGATGATGTTGATGAAGGTGATGATCGAAGTAGTGAGGAGGCTAGAGTTGGGCACACTAGATGGTGTCTTTGCACCTATTGTGATTTAATGCCAACAGAGAAGGAAAGTGTTTGTTGCAAAGAGCTCAACTTTTTGTCAGATGATGTTCAAGGTAAGCATATATCAAACTCATTTTATAACAAAAACGTTTTCCAATATAAATAATGCCATAGTCATTGTCATTTAGGTTTGCCATTTTAGTGTGTGTGTTGCCAAATACATATAATTATTGGGGCCCTTGACATGACTGATGGAAACATATTTCTGTGATATAGCCTACCGTATCTCAGGTGGAAAGATGTGCATTTTTATGTTGTGTAATATGATGTAAGATTCAAAAAAATTAACAGGGTAATTCAGGAGTGCCGTGGATGTAAACTTTTTTACAGGGGTGCCCTGAGAACCCCTAGGTTAAACTACTCCCTCCCTCCATACTACGGCGGCTGGAAACGAGAAAACCGCAAGGTATCAGAAATGATCTGTGATCTTGGTGGTCTTTCTTGTGGAGCCATGATGTGTGTTCGGGACACACTTGTGCCCTGGTCTGCATCTGTCACAGGAGCTAGTGTCACAGGAGGAGAGGAGAGGACATCTTGCACCATAGCCTCCATATAGCTGTAGTCCTTCTCAACGATCACTGGTCTTGCTTTGAATTCTTGTGGACTTTGCTCCATGCAACCTTTACCCTGGGCTCACCAACACTCTCCCCATCTTGGTAAACAGCCTGTACAAGAAATGTGAAAAACAGGTTGCACTATAAGTAATCAAGAACAGTTTGGTTGAATTATTTTCAGTGTTTAAACAAAAAAATGCACTGTATGTTCATCCTTACAGTGGTGTGGTTATGTTTGCTTAAATCAATGGCCTTGCATTGTTTATGGATTTTTAGAAATAGTATACCATGCATGGTTGCATAAAATAAACACTTTTGATTGAAACATTGGGAAACTCAACAACGATCAGCATAAAATAAATATCTCTGAGAAGACACTGTAATAAAATGAACATGAATGCATCTAAAATTTGCTCGCAGGTGACAAACTGGCCCATATGTTGGCAGGCTAGAGTCAAGGAGGTAATTTACAGGTGTCCTGAATCAGTAAGTGAAAAATGAGTGACACTGTTCAATGCACTGCAATGTGTTTTCAAAATGCTGTGATATATTCAAAGTTGAATAAATGAAACAGCATTTTGAAAACATGTTGCAGTGTCACTCATTTTGTTTTGTTTTTTATGATGAATAAGGGGGAAACCATTGAATCTAGAGTTGCAATACCAACGCTCTAGGACCGTACCGTATGTTCCTCACAAAAAAGGTTCTATCTTCCCGCCTACCCAAAAGGGTCCTATATTCCCCTCTCTATGGTCCCCGCTCAACTAAAAAAATAAAAAAGGGAGGACTTCCGGGTAGGATGTAAGAGAGAGTGGACGCGCAACAGAGTGGCTCTCCACAAACTAGTTAGTTAAACTGGACTAAAACCATATATTGTGAAGAAATTTATTCGGAAGGTGATAGTTAAAGCTGCTATTTGTGCACCATGGCTCAACGGGGCGGCAAAAACTCTCAACAAGGCAACATGCGAGCTTATGTCACTCGACAACGGACAAACACTGACGGCAGAGCGGCAGAGAGCATGGTTAGCCCAGCTAGCACACCAGGAGCTAGCGCTAGCAATACTGGCTCTGGCCTCCCCCCTGACTTGGAAACCCTTCGCTTGATTCTAACTGCATCGATGGAGGAAATAGCCGAAAGGGTAATCGAGAAAGCACTTTCTCCATTAAAGAAAACGTTGGGGGAGGTGAAGACAACCATTGAGGACCACGGCCAACGCATAACCGACTTAGAAGAGGGCCTGACTGACTACTCTGAACGAGTCACCGTTCTTGAGACTCTTTGTGAACAGCTCGCAATTCAGAACGCTACCCTGACCGAACAGATGGAGGACGCTTCCAATCGTTCTCGTCGCTGCAACCTGCGAGTCACAAACGTCCCAGAAAAGAGCGCCGATGAGAAGAACGATTGTGTTCAATTCATGTCTAAGTTTTTCGCTGAGGTGCTCGGACCAGACGTGTACGCCTCTCCTCCTATCTTGGACAGAGCTCACAGACTTGGAAAGGAACGTTCGGGACCCAATGTAAGACCTAGGGTAAAGATTGTGCGCTTTCACTACTATCAGGACAAGGCTCGCGCTTTGAAAGCGGACCGTAACCAGCACAAATGGCGTGGTCGTAAGGTGCTACTGTTCCCAGACTACGCTCCTGCCACTGCAAAACTCAGAGCCTCATTCTCGAGGACAAAATCCCTAATGTACAAAAAATCTGTCCGTTTTCGTCTCGTTTTTCCAGCTGTTTTGAAAGTCGAATTCAAAAACAAGACCCACATCTTTAAAACCGCCGCAGACGCGCAAAAGTTTTATGACCAGCACATTGCTCGACTCCCAGACCGAGAGGGCTACACCGCCGCCGCCACACCTGGGGATGGAGATGTCGCCGCCGCCGCGCCGGAGAACGGAGGTGCCACCGAACCGGAGGGGGAGGATGGTGCCACTAGACCCGGCAAGGACGACGGAGACAGCGACCTGGACGAGGGAGTCAACGCGGTCATCACGAGCCGACCTGAGAGCGCTAGCGGTTCGACTAGAGATCCTGCAGAATTGGAGGATGATGATGGGGTCCACACAGCCGACGATGGAGGTAACGGCCCTGTTGAACCCGACAAAAACGGTTCTGAGGGCCGAGGTGACGACGACGATGTTGAATAATATTTTTGTCTTGGATATGGGGTAAGCGCCGCACTTTGAGTGCAATCTACACATGCATACATTCCCAGCTAACCGCTACCCTTTTAGGTTTCTTTATAGGAACGTGATCAGTTCAGACTCGGTTCATTTACTTTATTTTAGATATGGAACTAGGGGATGGGACTAATGGATGGGGAAACATGGCGATATTCTTTCAAACAAACCTGTGGACACTTGAGAGAACAGTGGACTAGTATACTTTGTTTTGCTTTTGATTCTACTCTTATCCCGTTTGACATTATTAGTATAATAGCTTTGAAGTTATTCTATCATCTTAGACTGAATGATGTTCTCATTTCTAGGTTCTCTTTTCTTTTATATATGTTTTTTGTCTCCTTTTTTCTTTCCGAGGAGGGAGGGAGGGGGGGAGGGGAGGAGCGGCAATGTAACGATAAGCAGGGCTCTTTAATTAGATATTGGATTTAATTACTATAATTATTTATATGTTTGGCCTCTTCTTTCACCTGTACATACACGAGACTATCACGCGATTCATGAACAATGACTGTGAAATGTTTGGGAGGCATCGGATCATACATGCGACTTGAGTGATGGAATGCTCAATAACAGCTTTTTTCTTTTTACATTTTGGACTTCTGGGTGAGCGTTATGATACGTTAACGTGCAAACTAAACCTGTGGATAATCTCCCCCTTAACACACGTGACAAGATGCCCCCTTTCTTTTCTTTTTCTCTCTCTGTGTGTGGTGTTTTTGTGTTTTTTTTTTTTTTTTTTCTCTCGTTTCGTTGGTGCGCTGCTGCTCCGTGCCGCCCCCACTAACTCCTGCTTATACAATTGCTTGAACCCCTGGGGTTTGTAGTTCTTCACTGTAGTTCTCACCAAGTTGTGTTCTCTGACTCCCTCTAGTGGATGCATTGCGAAGTACAATGGGAATAATATTACTACTTGGGCCTCTGGTCTTTGTAGTTCATTGCTGTAGTTCTCAGCATTTTACATTTCATGTTTTCTGTCTCCGTCTAGTGGATACTTTGCGAAGTGCAAGGGAAATGATGGACACATGCTAATTGAAGGTCTAGGTGTCTAACATTGTTAGACTATGTTACGCTAAATTTGTTAAATTCATTGTTTCTATATTGCGTCCACATGGGGGAATTGGATTAAAGGAATATATATATAAAATTGTATATGCAAAAAAAAAAAGAATAATAATTTTTTTTTTTTTTTTTTTAATTATTATTTTTTTATTATTATTACCCTTATTATGAAAAAAAAAAAAAAAAAATCTCCTTTTTCAATTAGAATCGTTAGAGGAAAAAAAAAAAAAAAAAAAAAATCTTTTCCCCCCTTTCCTATACATCCTACTCTTCCTTTCTTTTCTCTCATAGATGGTATGACTGGATAGTTGTAAGGAACATCTGCTGGATGGATGGAATGAGCGGGATTGAGACTTGATTGTTATTCCCTCTATGGTTATCTTGGTGATGTTTTTTTGGTTTTGTTTATTTGTTTATTTATTTATTATTACTGTTGCTATTTTGTATATATTGGATATGATTGACACTGTCTGTGTTTCTCCTCTTAATGGACACCATCCCTTTGCATTACTTTTGATAATTTACCGATATTTTATTTTTTATTGAGTAGTAGGGTTGGGAATGTATTCTCTAATTTACTTTTTTATCTTCATTTCGACTTGTTCTTTCTATTACCAATATTACTATTCAATTCTCTTATTTCACAATATTATGACCGCGACTTGGCTTTCGGTGGGAGCCACCCGCCATGCGATTAGAATAGGTTATGATTAGTAAGTGCGATGACTGGAAGCGTTTTGGATGTTTTTTCCCGCTGTCCTTTTCTTTTAGGAAAGCTGACTTAGGGAACGGGGTTAAGTTGTTGTCAAATGTTCTTGAAGGTTTTTCTATTGTTATTTTTTCTTATTTCACATACGATTTATTGACGCTATACTTGTCTATATGTGGGTTGCCGATGATACACACTATCGCTCAGAGCTTAATAACTTATCCTTACTCAAATGACTAGTTATTCCAATGTTAAATTTGTATCGTGGAACGTGAAGGGCCTGAATGGACCAGTTAAAAGGTCTAAGATCTTTTTACAATTAAAAAGGTTACAACCGGATGTAGCGTTTTTACAAGAAACCCATCTCCGACTTTCAGATCATGCTAGACTACGTAGTAATTGGGTGGGTCAATATTTTCACTCAAATTTTGACAGTAGGACAAGAGGGGTAGCCATTCTAATACACAAGAGACTTAATTTTACATTAACTGACACCAGGGTAGATACAGGCGGTAGGTATGTTATTCTGACCGGCATACTTTGTCAGGTACCGGTGATCTTAGTGAATGTTTATGCTCCCAATTGGGATGATGCCAACTTTGCGAATAACCTCCTATCATCCCTCTCTAACATGAATACTCACCGTCTTATTTTTGGAGGAGACCTAAACTCAGCAATTTGTCCCTCACTAGATAAATCGAACCCCAGGTCTCAACAACAAAGTGCTATGGCTAAAGCCTTTAACCTTTTTATGGAGGAGAACGGTTGTGTCGATCCGTGGAGAAATAGGAACCCCCAGAGTAGGATATTTTCTTTCTTCTCGAATGTGCACAGAACCTTCACGAGGATCGATTATTTTTTCATTGACCAGTTCTTTATGCCAGCGGTGGTGTCGTGTGACTACACGGCTATAGTTATTTCGGATCACGCAGCAGTACTTCTCGATATAAATTTCTCAGCCTGCCAAAGAGAAAGACCTCTTTGGCGATTCAATTCACTACTTTTGGCTGAAAAGAAATTCTGTGATTACATCTCTACTTCAATTGACACATTCGTGGCCACAAATAAATCAGATGACACCTCCGCCTCTCTTATATGGGAGTCACTGAAGGCATTTTTCAGGGGTCAGATTATTTCGTATTCTATCTCCTCTAATAAAGCAAAACGGCTTAAATTTGATAACTTATCCAAAGATATCGCAGAACTGGACCAACTCATAGCGTTGAACCCTGATCCAGACTTGTGCAAAAAAAGAATTGATCTTCAAAACAAAATCAGCTTGCTAACTACATCAACAGCTGAAAAAATGTTGCTAAATTCAAGGGGCAAATACTACGAATATGGGGATAAATCTAGTCGTCTTTTAGCACATCAATTAAAGCGACAAGCCGCTGCCAGATTGATCCCACAGATTAAAAACTCCTCTAACATTTTACAATCTACTCCAACTGGTATTAATCAGGCATTCACTGAGTTTTACTCTACACTATATAAATCAGAATTTCCAGCCGATACAGCGGACATGACTACCTTCCTTTCGAACCTTAATTTCCCCAAACTCGAGCCAACCAAGGTAGCAAGTCTGGATGGGCCTCTTGTTCTGAGTGAACTGGCCGACTCCATTTCATTAATGCAAAGTAGCAAGTCTCCTGGCCCTGACGGCTTCCCTTCCGAATTTTACAAAAAATTTAGTGCAAAGCTTACTCCCCTATTACTCGATATGTTTAATGAATCTTTATCTAATGGCTCCCTTCCTCCTACCCTTACACAGGCAACTATTTCTCTCATTCACAAAAAAGGTAAAGACCCGACTGAATGCGGTTCATATAGGCCCATATCTCTGTTGAACGTAGACAGCAAGATCTTAGCAAAAGCGCTTGCAACCAGACTGGAAAAAATATTACCGGAAATTATTTCGGAGGAGCAAACTGGTTTCATACAGAAACGATATTCTTTCTCTAATGTGAGGAAACTAATGAATATAATATACTCCAGGCCCTCTGTGGACGTCTCTGAGGCGGCCATTTCTATGGACGCCGAGAAGGCGTCCATAGAAACTCTAATCTAATCTAATCTAATCTAATCTAATCTAATGGAGCTACCTATTTGCGACACTCCGAGAATTTGGGTTTGGAGATACTTTTATTTCCTGGGTTCAGCTGTTATACACTGTTCCTGAGGCAAGCGTTTACACTAATAATACACGATCAGAATATTTTCCTCTAACTAGAGGGACGAGACAAGGTTGCCCCTTATCCCCTCTCCTGTTCGCAATATCCATTGAACCTCTGTCTATTGCGTTGAGGACGTCACAACTCTTTAGAGGGGTGGTGTGAGGGGGCTCAGAGTATAGAGTTTCGTTGTACGCTGACGACCTGTTATATCTTTCTGACCCTGCGGCAGCCGTCCCCCATGTACTCTCCATCCTTAAAGATTTTGGCGTTTTTTCAGGATATAAATTGAATTATCAGAAATCAGAATTTTTCCCAATTACTGACCGAGCTAGACGCATCACCCAAACAGAAATGCCGTTTCATATCTCACGCCCAGGATTTAAATATTTAGGTGTACAGATCACAGACCGTTTCTCTTCTCTGTTCTCAGCTAACTTTAAACCTTTAATGGACCAAGTGAAAGAGGACCTCTTAAGATGGGATAGTCTACCATTATCCCTGACAGGCAGAATTCAGTCTATCAAAATGACCATACTTCCAAAGTTCTCTTACCTTTTTCAATGCATTCCATTATTTTTACCCAAGAAGTTTTTTAAATCTCTAAACCAGACAATTTCCGTATTTATTTGGGCGGGTAAACAACCCAGGATTAAAAGCTCTGTTCTGCAGAGAGACCGTGATGATGGGGGTCTAGGCCTACCTAACTTTACTTATTATTACTGGGCTGCCAATGTTCAAAAAATGGCTTACTGGTTTCACTCCCCTTTAACTGACTGGTGTGTATTGGAGGCTAACTCCTGTCGTTCTGCCTCTCTTCCAATAATAGTTCACTCTAAATTGCCTCTATCTCCTGCTAAATTCTCTCAGAATCCAATTGTTATTGCTACCCTTAAGATCTGGTCACAACTGCGGTTCCACTTTAAACTTAAAGAGAGTTCTATAAATTGCCCAATTGTTCGCAACCACTCATTTCCCCCCGCCATGTTAGATTCTGCTTTTATACGCTGGAAAAACAAAGGCATTGTCACCCTCTCTGACCTTTATGAAAAAAACATATTTAACAGCTTTGAGAAGCTCCGGACCAAACACGATCTACCTAGGAATGATATGTTTAGATACTTTCAAATAAGAGACTTTGTTAAAAATCACTATCCATCATTCCCGGAAAGACCAAGAGATCAACCTTGGGAGAACCTTTTTAAGCTCCAGCCTGGACAGAGAGGTCAGATTTCAATGACCTACCACTCACTCATGAGTATGAATGATACCCCTCTAGTTAGGAACCGAGAGAAATGGGAGACTGAGCTGGGTGAAGCTTTTTTTGACGAATGGTGGGAGGGAGCTATTGACCGGGTTAACTCGTCATCTTCGTGTGCAAGATTAAGCCTTATTCAATTCAAGGTTTTCCATAGACTTCATTACTGTAAATCTAAGCTTGCCACAATTTACCCTGGAATTGACGACAAGTGCGATAGATGTGCCTTATCACCGGCAACTCACACTCATATGTTCTGGTCTTGTCCCAGACTGGTACACTTTTGGACTGAAGTCTTTGGAGTGCTATCTGAGGTATTCTCGGGTCATTTGGAGCCCTCTCCCCATATTGCCATTTTTGGAGTACCGACGGACTTCCAAATCCTGACCACAAAGAAATTGAACATATTGGCATTTGCCACCTTAATAGCAAGACGTAGAATACTGCTGGGGTGGAAATCACCAATCCCCCCCTCAGTCGCTATGTGGCTCAAAGATGTGATGGGTTTCCTAAAATTAGAAAAAATCAAATTCTCACTTAGAGGCTCAGTTGAAAAATGTTTCTCCTATTGGCAACCGTTTATTAACTATTTCGAGAACCTGGAGGCACTCCCAACAGATCAGCCTATACCTTAGACACGCTCATTGGTTTGCTCAGTATTTGTTTGATCAAATATAAGAAATATACATTGTGCAGGGACAGGATCTGTAAATGTTCCGCCAACATAATACCTGTCTACAACTTGATGAGGATATGTGTGTATCGAACAGTTCAACCCACTGATGACTTTACTGTGAATTTTTCATTTTTTTTTTTTTTTTTCTCTTTTTGTTTTTGTTTTTTTTCTATTCACCTTAAATGTTCTGTGGACTGATAGGACAATGACGACAATGGGGGGGAGGGATGGGTTGGGGAGAAAAAAGAAAAAAGAAATGTCTTGATTATACTGTAATGATGTAAACCCATTGTTTATCTGATATTGACATGAATAAAGATATTCTAAAAAAAAAAAAAAAAAAAAAAAAGGTTCCGTGTTCCGATTACCCAAATAAATGTTCCCCGCTCATCTAAAAATGCAGGAAACAATTCTAATTAATAACCGTCTAAACACACATAACATACGTTTTACATCTGTACCTGTACAAAACATTTAAAAATAAAGTACCCCTTGAACAGAACATAATGGGGAGAAATTATGAATAGGCCTAGTGGGACAGGGGGGCTCTAGGGAGAACCGGGCACCATATTTTTGGCATGACTGGACATCTAGACAAGTGGACAACTGGGCACCTAAATCTTTTTACCCCCAAACACCAAGTCAAAAGTAAAATTGTTATGGTTTCCTAATGACATTTTATAAATGTGTTTGCTATTATTATTACAGTCTTTAGTGCACAGATGATTTTAGTGCCCAGTTGTCCAACCCCTACAGCCCATACATCCAAACAGAACAGTCTTTTCCAGTTTATTTTTATAACTTTCTAAAATAACAAAATACATACAAATTATATTTCACCCACCTGTTCCCTGTTCACATTGTTGTTATGATCCAGTGCAGCAAGCATGGAGGCATGGACCATGACCTCAAATCCAAAATGGGTCCGTTTTGGAAGGTATTTCAGATACATGGAGTGGTACACCTGAAAGAAATAAACAAACAAACAAACAAAGGAATATATTAAAAGGAGATTGAGTAACATCTCGATATGAAAAAATACAAACACTTTATATTGAGGTGAAACTTCTTGAATTATGAACATACCTCAAGAGATGTTGTGTGAATGCAACGTGTCACATGCTCCAGGCCTTTCAGAAGCCGCTTGTCTTTCACAACCTTTACAAGCGCAGTGTGGGCTTCACATCCTGGACGTAACCATCGCTTTGTTCTCCGGGTCTCCTCATCAAGGGGCTCATGTAAGCATTGGTGGTAGTGCCTGTTCCCTGGCCAGTCATGTCGATTGGTAATGTGGTGAATTACTGACACCCACTTCTCTTTAAGCAACAAGGCATTGCCCTCGCACGTTTGTGCGCTCCACCAAAAATGATTTATTATGGATTGAATCCACTCTTCAAGGCCTCGACATTCCTTACGCCTGGCTGCAAGAGACAGTTTTTTTGACACAGATTTTGCCACATGCCAGGGATCAAACTCGTGATGTTTTCTTTTATGACATGTATTCATTTCTTTCACAATTTGAGGATGTCTGTCAGTGGAGATGGTAGAGACAGTCACTCCATGTTCTTCAATATTTTTAAGAGCAGCCCTGAAACCTTTTATCTCCATTGTGTTGGAGCTGGACGCTTGTGGGCGGCTTATGACCTTGAAGTCCACAACCTTCTGACTCTGCACATCCAAAAAGGTGTAGGTGCAATATTTTGCTGAGTGGCCCGGCGAGTCACAGCGCCCATCTCCACAGAGCTGAACTTCCTCTTGTGATTTCAAGCTATCCAATACTGCACTCTGCTCTTTTAGCCAGGTTTTTTCAACTACAGGAAACACAAACCTTTTTCGAAGTAGTGTATAAGTGTCTTCACTGATAGTTTTAAGGTTCACATTGCTGCAGAATCGGTCGAATTTTGTGAAGTGGATGCCACTGAAAAACACAGATGTAGCCAAAAGCAGGTTCCCTGCACCTTTGGTCCCACTCACAGAAGGCTGAGACTGCCATCTGTATGTACAGCTGTTGGCACAAGTGAGCTCCAAAGTCAGCTGTGAGCCTTCATTTTCTAGCTCTCTTATGTCATGACTAGTATCAATCAATGATCCACACTGTAAACAACGCTGTAACAACAGTTTCAACTGTTTCTCAAAAACAAGAAAAACCCTATCCTCTTTATTGTAGGTAGATGAAGCTTGTGATACCTCCTGTGTGCTTTGAGAGGCCTCAGATGAATTAACAATATAATCCGGATCAGATTGAGTTTGTGGCTGACTCTCCTCGCTAATGTCATCATCTGAGAAGAGATCCTGTGACTGAATGTCCTCTTTTTTTCCTCTTCTTGTTTTAGGTTTACATGTATAAACATGGTCCCTCGACACTGCATATTGCACACTAGTTGGAAACTGTACTGCTATGTCCGTCTGCGTTTCTGCGTCGGCCATGACTGGAGCACATTCAACACTCACGGACACCTGGAATACTGACTGCGCTGGAGGGCGATCAAGATCCTCCATGGTCGCGTCGTCCGATGGTTCGCCTACTGTGGCTGCAACTGCAGTAGCGGCCGCGGACTGGGGAGGAATATCTTCCACTCCTCCCAGGAGTGCATCCAGTGTCTCCTGCCTTTGGCGCTTCTTAGCGCGGTTTTCACTTGCTGCCCGGGGTCGGGGACGTTTTGCCTCCTTGTGAGGAAAAATAGTGGGCACGGCATCTGGTTTTAGCTTTGTCGTGTAACCAGCTCCTGTAAGCTCTTTCACCAGCTGCGCACGACCAAACGACTCAAACGCGTCCGGAGAAAAGTGCCGAGAACAGAGACGCGGGAGTTTAGGAAGTTGTTGTCTTTCACAAGCATTTTCCCATTTCTTTCGCAAGCTCTTATTTTTAGGAAAGCTGTGAAGACTCACACACTTTTCCTTGCTGTCTTTCACAGAGTAAGTACATCCAATAGCAGCACAGAGTGGCATTTTGGGACAAAGTTCTCTCAAAATAACGACAAGCTTTCAACACAACAAACTAGTAGTTTCACGTGTGCACTAGAGCAGAAACAAACAAACAACGACGCCGCCGGAAATTACCCACAGTTCATTGCGCCATAAGAAAAAGAGTTTCCAATGAATAGTAAAAGGGGCGACAGCGACGCCGCTGGTTAAATAAAGGTACTGTTAAAATGGCGGTGTAAACACATTTTAAATGTTTAATTAAACACTTTACAGGCACGGCGAAAACTCGTACTTGATATGAACAGAACAGAAAAGCATCACCCTACTTCATACAGTTAATCTGAGCTTCAAGACAACGTTTTAAATATTGTAAAGAGAACGTTGTTTTGACATTCCATATAAACTCTATGGGCCAGACCACCCAAAAAGAAGTGGTGACGTCATGATCCTTTCGACGGAGTGCAATGGCTCCCTCCATGGGTTGAACATTATACTTCTTTTTCTCAAAGGAAGATATTTTGAATGTTCTAAACCATATATTTTGGTTAAAGAGGGTTATTATAACATATTAAAGCCTACATGGTCTACTATTCAGGGATCACTTTGAGAAGAAATTAAATAAAAGTGCTAGTAAAGACAAAATCGTTTTTGAAAAATGGCATTGACATTGATATTTCAAAGACAAGATGATCCTTAATGGTCAAAACAATACCAGAAATGAATTATACATGTCAGAATTAGTTGATTTAGACCTACAGCACCTGTTTTTACTCCTAACAATGGCCAAGTTGTGGCCATGGTCTTCGGAATTACAAAATGACCTTGACCATGACCTTTCAAGGTCCAAATCACCCAAAATGGTCAAAACAATATCCGAAATGAATTCCCCACACCCAAATTAGTCCAAATGGAGGTATTACATGTGCATATACACCCAGAAACAGAAAAGTTGGATTTTTATCATAGCCGATGGTGGCCATATTTGATGTGGCCATTGTGCCATTCGTGGCACTATGGCGGACGAGCACCTCATTGATTTTTCATGTCTAGGGACCCACTGACTCAGTTCAGGTGAGAAACTCCCCTCACACCAAATTGCGAACAAGAGTATAGGCCAGATACTGGAGTACAGGACACACACCACAGTCTGCCGGACATCAATACCCCATGCGCTGCAGGAAGAGCAAGGCGGGTGGACTGGTGGACTGATGTGTGAAACGTCGCGTAGCAGTTGCTTCCTTGCAGGCAGAGAAACAAGTTGCACGTGGTGCACCGCACGCGCGTCTTCCCTACGCAGCCCTGCATCCTGCAACGCATGGTGTTCTTACGTTCCACCATCTCCGGGAGATGGAGTACAGGACACACACCACAGTCTGCCGGACATCAATACCCCATGCGCTGCAGGAAGAGCAAGGCGGGTGGACTGGTGGACTGATGTGTGAAACGCCGCGTAGCAGTTGCGTCCTTGCAGGCAGAGGAACAAGTTGCACGTGGTGCACCGCACGCGCGTCTTCCCTACGCAGCCCTGCATCCTGCAACGCATGGTGTTCTTACGTTCCACCATCTCCGGGAGATGGAGTACAGGACACACACCACAGTCTGCCGGACATCAATACCCCATGCGCTGCAGGAAGAGCAAGGCGGGTGGACTGGTGGACTGATGTGTGAAACGCCGCGTAGCAGTTGCGTCCTTGCAGGCAGAGGAACAAGTTGCACGTGGTGCACCGCACGCACGTCTTCCCTACGCAGCCCTGCATCCTGCAACGCATGGTGTTCTTACGTTCCACCATCTCCGGGAGATGGAGTACAGGACACACACCACAGTCTGCCGGACATCAATACCCCATGCGCTGCAGGAAGAGCAAGGCGGGTGGACTGGTGGACTGATGTGTGAAACGCCGCGTAGCAGTTGCGTCCTTGCAGGCAGAGGAACAAGTTGCACGTGGTGCACCGCACGCGCGTCTTCCCTACGCAGCCCTGCATCCTGCAACGCATGGTGTTCTTACGTTCCACCATCTCCGGGAGATGGAGTACAGGACACACACCACAGTCTGCCGGACATCAATACCCCATGCGCTGCAGGAAGAGCAAGGCGGGTGGACTGGTGGACTGATGTGTGAAACGCCGCGTGGCAGTTGCGTCCTTGCAGGCAGAGGAACAAGTTGCACGTGGTGCACCGCACGTGCGTCTTCCCAACGCAGACCTGCATCCTGCAACGCATGGTGTTCTTACGTTCCACCATCTCCGGGAGATGGAGTACAGGACACACACCACAGTCTGCCGGACATCAATACCCCATGCGCTGCAGGAAGAGCAAGGCGGGTGGACTGGTGGACTGATGTGTGAAACGCCGCGTAGCAGTTGCGTCCTTGCAGGCAGAGGAACAAGTTGCACGTGGTGCACCGCACGTGCGTCTTCCCTACGCAGCCCTGCATCCTGCAACGCATGGTGTTCTTACGTTCCACCATCTCCGGGAGATGGAGTACAGGACACACACCACAGTCTGCCGGACATCAATACCCCATGCGCTGCAGGAAGAGCAAGGCGGGTGGACTGGTGGACTGATGTGTGAAACGCCGCGTAGCAGTTGCGTCCTTGCAGGCAGAGGAACAAGTTGCACGTGGTGCACCGCACGCGCGTCTTCCCTACGCAGCCCTGCATCCTGCAACGCATGGTGTTCTTACGTTCCACCATCTCCGGGAGATGGAGTACAGGACACACACCACAGTCTGCCGGACATCAATACCCCATGCGCTGCAGGAAGAGCAAGGCGGGTGGACTGGTGGACTGATGTGTGAAACGCCGCGTAGCAGTTGCGTCCTTGCAGGCAGAGGAACAAGTTGCACGTGGTGCACCGCACGCGCGTCTTCCCTACGCAGCCCTGCATCCTGCAACGCATGGTGTTCTTACGTTCCACCATCTCCGGGAGATGGAGTACAGGACACACACCACAGTCTGCCGGACATCAATACCCCATGCGCTGCAGGAAGAGCAAGGCGGGTGGACTGGTGGACTGATGTGTTAAACGCCGCGTAGCAGTTGCGTCCTTGCAGGCAGAGGAACAAGTTGCACGTGGTGCACCGCACGCGCGTCTTCCCTACGCAGACCTGCATCCTGCAACGCATGGTGTTCTTACGTTCCACCATCTCCGGGAGATGGAGTACAGGACACACACCACAGTCTGCCGGACATCAATACCCCATGCGCTGCAGGAAGAGCAAGGCGGGTGGACTGGTGGACTGATGTGTGAAACGCCGCGTAGCAGTTGCGTCCTTGCAGGCAGAGGAACAAGTTGCACGTGGTGCACCGCACGCGCGTCTTCCCTACGCAGCCCTGCATCCTGCAACGCATGGTGTTCTTACGTTCCACCATCTCCGGGAGATGCCCGGCAGACACGGTGCGGACGGAGACCTCCGGGATGGGAACGACCCGGGACCTTCTGGCCGGCGGTGGGCGGCGACGGTGGCGTCCTTCCCCGGGCCTGAGGTCCAGATCTGCGAAAATTCAAAATGAGACCATGCCCAATGCATTACTCCAAATGGTTTAAAAACAACAATCAATTTACTTTGGGTACGTTGTTTATAGGCGTTTTTTGCAAATTATACAGGATTGTTAACAGGTTAAGTGGTACCGGATATGCAGCTCGGCAAATAAAGGCTGAATTGATCCCAGTGAATGACGGAGGACAATATCACGATAAATTAAATACAATAAATTAAATACTCACGATACGATTATCGTGAGTGTTTTTTATCACGATAAACGATAATATCGCGTTTAGTCCCATCCCTAGAAGATCAGCACAGTTTAGCTGAGAAATAATTATGATTAATGATTTAATTGCATTTTTTTGGCATCGGACATTTGAACATTCATATACGTAAATAAAATTACATTTGTCAGCATTTTAGTGAGTTGAATATACAAAGAAATGGCTGACAATGGTACCAATAATCAACATAAAATAATGTAACATGCCATAAACGTAAAGACATTGTGCCGTGATTTTTTTCCCTCCCTACAACATCACGTCAGGTATTATGATTATACTTGGAGGAGGGTTTTTTTTTCTTTCAAAACAGTGTACACAAAGTGTTAACATTATAAAAATGGGAGGGGAGGATATTATATCACTGTGTTTCAGTTGGGCCTTTTGACTCAAGCAGCTTTCAGCTTTCAGGAAGTAACCAAAAATACGCAGGGAAGACAGATTTGCATATTATAACCACAACTGGGGGTCTATTAGAGCAGTGTTTCTCAACCACTGTGCCTGGGGACCTTTGGTGTGCCCCTGAGAAGGGTCAAGTGTGCCCCTTGAAACTCCTTGAAAGCCAGTATTGTATTTATCAATTTAAAAATGATTTTAAACTAGTGAAAACAGCCGATCTACAAGCACACAACTCCTCACGGTGCGAGGCGTTGTGTGCTTGTAGATCTGCTGTTTTCACTACTGTTGTGAGACAGCCTTGAATGATGAAGCAGGGCTTTACTTTGCGAAGAAACGTACACATTTGAAACTGGGAGATACAAGGTTTCTTCCCGACATTGACGATATTTACACCCCCGTATTATGTTGGTGTGCCCATGGATTCTTGGGACATGAAAAGAGTGCCCATGCAGAAAAAAAGGTTGAGAAACACTGTATTAGAGTAATGTTAACCATAGACACATACAAAACAAAAGTACGCTATGGCACCACCTTTTTAATAATGATACTTTCAAGTAGGAGGGGTGTCTTTGTTTAGAAAAAAGAAATAACTACAGTGCATGTTGTGCAAAAGGAAACTTAAAAAAAATAAATAGCCCAAAAGCTCACGATGCCATTTTGAACATTTTTTCAATTTCCCTCCTCCCAAAGCCAAAAATAAGGATGCCAAGTTGGAAGTGGCATGTGGAAATAATTCATCCAGTTGGTTTTACTGTATTTACAGAACGGGTACACATTATTGTGTATCATTATTTTATGCTTTAACTATTGAAAAATAGCAGACATACAAGCTCACAGCGCGGCACCGAGTGCCGCGCTGCGAGCTTGTAGATCTGCTATTATTTATTTTTTTATCGTGAAAATTTGAATTTTGACCCCTATAAGTGTCTTTTGATTCTTCTAATGTTTCTATGTCAGCAATCTGGCCAGCCATTGTCAAAGAAAAGGTCCTTTTCACTTAACTGGAGCTCAGTTAGTCTGTTCTTGAGAGACTACTGTCAGTGGTTCTCAAACCTTTTCATGTGTATTTGGCCATGGACCCCCATCTCAAAATATTTAGTTCCAGGGACCACCCAGAGGCAAAATTTGAGTTACAAACGTTCGCTTAAAAAATACATATATTCAAAGATTTGCACATATTTTCACAACTTTTTCAAAAATAGCAGATCTACAAGCTCGCAGGCTGCAAGCTTGTATATCTGCTATTTTTCAATAGTTAAAGCATTCAATAATTCTAGGCCTGAATAAAAGGTGTGTGCACAACAGCTGCTGCTCCTAATAAGTTTAATGTGCAAAGTCTGCAAACTAACAACGTTTCAACCAGTTCTCCTCCATCTCACTGTACGACACAATAAAGACACCACAGGTTAACAAAGTAGAAAACAGTTTATTTCAAACTGTAAAGATGAGGGTATAACAACACATGTGCCAACGAAAGTGTAAACGGTTTATTTGAAGCCCGAAACATTAGCAAAAACAAAAGTGCAAACAATGCCAAATAATCACCCAAAGTAGGGGTGGGCGATATGGTGATAAATATCATTGAGACGATATTCCTTTTCAAAGATATCGTGATACAGTGAGGGAGCCTTATAAAAAAATCCTGTTGAATTGTTAATAGAGATTCATTGCAGAATGCATTTAAACCTACATTTTGGTCTAAATCAGTAGTTCTCAAACTTTAAAATGTCAAGGTCTCCCCTTAACTCTGAAGTATACAAATGAAATACAAATACAAGTGAAACCAAATTTACGGGCCCATTTGGTTTCATTTGTATACTGTCAGAGTTACATACTCGAAAGGGTCAATTCAGACCTCCCAAAAGGAACCCAGAGAGTCCCTGGAACCCACATTGAGGACCACTGGTCTAAATGGTCTGTTACTCCTTTTTCTTTTAGTTTTTGTTACCTTGTAGGTGGTTGTACTGTTAAGTAACTTGAAAAATAACCATAAAAACCAACATGAAAAAGAACCGTGAGAGTGTGTATCATGATAGAGCTAGGAAGAATATTGTGATATTGTATTTTTCCATATCGCCCACCCAAAACCCAAAGTAGTTTGTGTTTGTATGGACAGTCCGTAACACCTAAAAATGCTGCAAAGCAGTTACAGATTAAGTTGTAGTCGATTCATTTCAATGCCTGAACACAGCTGTGTAGAAAGAAAATACATTTCCCCAAGCAGCTTTTTTTTCTTCTTTCTCAGCCCAGGGGTCTTCAATAGGGGGTCCTCAGAGTTACTACCAAAATCTTCCAATCCTTTTTATATTAACAACTTGAACCCTAGTGTCCATATTCTGAGAACTGTGGCCAAAAATAGCAGATCTACAGGCTCACAGAGCTTGTAGATCGGCTATTTTTGGCAAAGAGGTTTGGTGTAGAGGGGAAAAAGAGCAGACTAAGTACAGAGTAAAAGGTCAAGTTTATTAGGTAATGACGGCTCAAGCGGTTAAACATCTGACAACAACAACATCTGAAAACACAAACTGACATGAATCCAAAATACACTGATGAGTGTGCTGTCAAACGATGAAACCACAGTATATGGAATCCCTGCTTCATTTCTCTCTCAACTGAGGGGTCCTTGGAAACGTCAAAGACCTTGTTCTGTTAGCAGTCTGTGGAGCATTATGGGAATATCTCTTTTTGCATTTCAAGTGTTTTTTTTTTATGTACTGTATGTACACTTGCACATTTGAACTGTTTGCCTCTTCCTTCATGCTGCTGCTATCTTTATTTTGATCGTATTTTATTATCTTGTTTATTTTTGTAATAAACGTTGTCAAATATACAGTATATTGTCTATTTTCATCCAAAATGTATTTCAGGTGTTTCAATAATTAACAGTTCATGTCAAACACTGTTTAGTCTACCATTAAAATCTTCCTAGGATCAAAGTTGAGCCCACTTGGATCCCACGTTTATCCCCTATGGTTCCCGCATAGAATTGCCTTGGCGGGGCCCACGCAGGGCCCATGTAGAACCCACCTAGAGCCCACACAGGCTAGCCCAAGCGGCTCCCACCTGGGTCCCATATACATTTGCCGAGGTGGGGCCCAGGAGGGCCCAGGAGATCAAAGCTCTCCATCTTGTCACAGTATTCAGTATTACGACATTGTCCTCCCACTGTCACAATCACTTGAACAAGCGGGGGAGAAGGGGGGGGGGGGGGGAGACGTAGTACATTTAAGAGTTCAAGGATACAGTATATTGTTTGTTTCATTTTGCCCCACCATCAGTTCCATCGTGCAAGCATGTGTAAGTAGGGATGGGACGATAAGCGATATTATCGTTTATCGTGATTAAAAAAAAATCACGAAAATCATATCATGGAGATTTAATTTATCGTGAAATTGTCCTCCATCATGCACTGGGTTCAATCACCCTTTTATTTGCAGAGCTGCATATCTGGTAACATTTACCCCTCGGCTCCACCGAGCGCGTTGAGCATCGTGTCAACGTCAACGCTGGGAACGCTCCCATTTTAATTAATGAAGGGAGCTCCACTGTCGACGTCGTATATCAACGACGGACGCTCAAATTCGCCCCGGTTAATTGTTTGGCACCGTCCGATGCCGTCTTTTTGGTGGAGCCCTGGCCTTAAACCCTCTATAATTGGTAAAAGGTTCTTATAATATACGTATTTGATAGTCTTTTTTTCACTCTCTATCTCTATCTGTCTTTGCCAAAAAATAGCTGATCTACAAGCTCACAACGCGTTATGAGCTTGTAGATCTGCTATTTTTTGGGCAAATGATCCGCCCCAGGATAATGTATTTTCATTATCGCGATAATATCGTAAATCGCGATTTCTTTCGTCACAATAATCGTGATATGAAATGTTCATATCGTCCCATCCATACCACTTCCATATGGTGCATGCATGTGTGAGGCAGCCATCCAGGGTACCTGTTCTCCTGCCTGGGCGTGTGGTAGCGCCGGGCTTGGGCCGGTTCTTGCCCGGGCTCCTGGCCTGCTTCCTGGCCTCAGAGATGAAGCTCTGGCAGCCCTTGAGTTCCTTCAGCTGGTCCACAGACTGACTCACAGTGTGGCGGTAGGACGGGCTGATGAGAGGCAGACGGATCTGCTCCAGCACCTTGCAGAGCAGGGACGTGCAGAAAATGTTAGAGAGGCAGGGGCTGAAATGTCTAAAAGGGCCTTTTGGTGGAAATGTTTAAAATAGCAGACCTCCAAGCTCACAACGCGTCGCCCTGCGATGCGTTGTGAGCTTGGAGGTCGGCTATTTTCGGTGCTTGATACCACAATGAACTAAGCATAATCAAGTCAATACTGGAGATGTGGCGTAACGGAATGGATTTCTACACAGAGAGGGCAATTCTTTGAAAATAAGATGCTGCACTCAAGTTCAGGAGAGTTTGGACAAGACAATTCTCTTGAATGCTGCCTTCAGGTATGGCATGGAAAGAGGGGTATTTGCATTTCTTTCAGTTTCAGCATTAGTAAAAACTGCATTCATGGTCTGGAGAGGGCACTTTTTTACAGACACATTAAAGGGCAGGGGCTCCAGCCCCCTTTGATGTCTATGTGTGCACGTGCCTGTTGCAGAGCACATAGAAGATAGAAGCCTAGTTATTTACTAGTCTGTTGTTGGAACGAGGACATTCTATGCCCCGAAAGGGCATCGCTATTGGTTCTCGCTGTTCTCCAAATCAGTCAGCACAACTCAGTTTGTTCTGCAGGGACCTTTCTAAGAGATCACTGACCTTTTCAAAGGTCAGCCTGCGGGTAGGATCCTTGTCCAACCATAACATGGCTGCCTCAAACACCATGTCCTCCTTGGGAACGTTGAGATTGTCACTGGACAGAATCTGTGTCAGTCTTTCCATAGAGAGGGAGAGGAACTCTTCCTAGTAGGGATAGAAATAAATACAGTGGAGTAGCACAGTGTTTGAGTTCATATAGCTCCTTTCAGAACCTCTCCCTCCGCTATGCAGCTCCGAGATCGGCGAGATGAGCTGTCGTCAACCAGAATTGTCCGACTGGGTGGAAGATCTGACGGTCGCGAACACTTCTTACCTTTTGTGAGTAAAGGTCCAGTGCCGGTCTCTCATCTGTTTACATCTCATGTGTGAAAGAAAATCGAAGTAACGTGTTGAAATTAAGAGTTTATATCGCTCATTTTGTCAGCCGGTTCTGTGTTTTCATCAACACGTTGCTTCGATTTTCTTCCACGCTTGAGAAGTAGACAGATGAGGCCGGCATAGGACCTTTACTTTTTGGATAGAATGTTCTCAAAAGGTAAGAAGTGTTTGCGAGCGGCAGATCTTCCCCCCAGTCGGACGATTCTGGTTGACGACAGTGAGGAACCTCATCTCGGAGCTGCATAGTGGAGGGAGAGGTTCTGAAAGGAGCTAGAGTTCATAATACACAATCATAGTTTCTGGGGGAGGACCCCCAGACTCCCTGTTAGAAGGGTGGGGGCAGTGCATGCAATCATACAGAGATATTCATTTAAGTAATGCCTGGTTATTATTAAAGAAGGGTCTTCAAATCAATTGCTGTAAGCCTACTTTTTGTGTTTTAATGGCTTAAATTGTACCCCTCACTTTCCATGCTGGTAAAGCAAGCCTGATAAAAGTATAAGACACGCACAATTCAACAGAACACAGGAAAATACATCTACTCTGTTACGGGCGGAGGACTCACAGACCCCCGCTTGGGTGCGATGGTAATAAAACAAAGTTATAGAAGATAAAGCCAACAACAGACACACAAACGATATGATCTCTCAATCACTGACCTGCTGGCAGACGTTGTTACAATCCTAAAAGCTAGGGGAATAAAGGATTGTCACATGCGGGTTGGAAAGTGAAGTCTGTTTATTGACCACTTGTTTTCTATATTTCTTGTTAGTTTTCATGAATTGACAGTTATTTTTAGACATGGGTGTTTAAAAGGGTTTTAAACATTAGTACATAGCACCTGGCGCAAACCAAAGAAATTAATAAAACAACTTCAATCTATACTTACATTAAACACTACATATACTAACATAAAATAAACATGACATGATGGGAAATCTAATCTAGACTTAGTACTCTACTCTTACCCTGAATACAAAAAATTGGCTGTTACAAAAAGCAGGCACCACAATACTAGTTTCTCAAACTGCTTTAGCATTAGCAACCACAAAGCCAGCCAAGAGCTGCTCTGAGGACTTTTAACATAGCAGGTTCAAAACATTCAAAAGGTGGACCCAAACCACCAACTATATCTGAACCATTAACAGCCTTCAGAAATACTTGCACAGTGCACCAGCAAGCTTAATGAAGGTTTAGCTTAACATGATAAATGTATATAAGCAGAACTAAAAGAGTATGGCAGGCGAGCAGGGGACAGCACTACAACAAGTACTGCCAAAGTCTTCAGGTGTTTGGCTTCTTTAAGTAGGCAAGCCCAACCAATCACAGGAAGGGCTGAAGATTGGCACCCAGTATCAGCAATCAGCAGATCGGCAGCACCTGGAAATCACTCAGACCCACTCACTAGCACACACACACCATTTCCACAACCTTTCTACTTACACACGTAACAGAAGTGTTCTAAGATGTAGTCCATGCTGTGTTTCTCCAACTTGTCACAGGAGTGAGCCTCAGCGAAGCAGTAAACGCCCACACAGTTGTCTGTGTTCAAGTGACGCTCCATGTAGTCACAGCAGGCCTCTCGGACAGCCCTGATGTCCCACAGGTTGGACGCTGCCAGCAGGCCCTAGAGACCCAATGAACAAAATACGTTTATTAACACCTGGGGAGCCAAACTCGTTCAGGGACGAGTTATGGCCACTAGGTGTCCCCCTGCCACAGGAAGTTATATCGTCCACAGACGAGGCAACAAACAGTTAACTTTTTGAGACTGCAGCTGCCCTTTGCATGACCTGAGTCCATTACGTCACCCAGTCAGTGAAGGCAGCCCCTCTGGGGAAGACATCACGGAAGGACTTAACAATGCTTTACATTCTACTTTGAAACATAAGAACGGCTTTATCTCAGAATGACATGAAAACAGCCCCATGGAAGCAGAGAACTGATTGTTTTCACGGCGACGCTTTACCGCGATTTTTGGATTTTAGTTTCGCGAGCGTTTGTAAACATATGGATTATCCTCCTCAATCTTCTCTGGACACGCACGTGCACACGCACAAAGCTTGCGAGGCATGTCAAAACAAAGCGTAAGTCAATGGTGGCAGCAGCAACAGCTATTAATGTTATAAACCTTAGCAGCCCATGTGTTAACAACCCGTTTAGGCCTAGAATTATTGCATGCCTTAACCAGTGAAAAATAGCAGATATACAAGGCGCTCTGTGCCGTGTATATCTGCCACGTGCTGTAATGACACAAATGAAGGCTCGATCTGTTCCATTCTGTGCAGTGCTCAGAACGTGAAGGCCCAACGTCATTTTTTACATTGTAGCCCAGGCACGTTCGCATTAGGGTGACCATATTCTGAATCCCCAAAAAGAGGACACTCTACCCGGCATACCGCACGCACGCACGCACGCAGGCACGCATGCACGCTTATTAGCCCAAAATAATCATGTTTAAACAAGAGACCCCTCCACCCTTACGAGCACAAACAGTTGAGGCATTACATTTTGTATAACATGGTTCTATTGAGAAAATAGCAGATATACATGCTTGGTAGATCGGCTATTTTCACAATTTCTGCCTCTAATATTTGTTTAATTTGCCATTTTAGAGGTACTCATACTGTTGAGTGAGAATACAATGTCGCACAGTAAGTTAATCATCTGGGGACCCCTCAAAATAATTTGGGGACCCCCCCTGGGTCCCGACCCACAGGTTGCCCTATACCACTAATATTATTAGTTAGTTATGTATTTATTTTTGAGGGGGTTCCAAATTGACCCTTTGCAGATCCACTGATTTAAAGTGCTCTTGACTCCTGTATGAACGTTCAGCTTTGTATTACAAAGAAACTAAATAAAATAGAGTAAAGTGGGGGAAAAGGCCCCCCTTAAGGATAATGTCTATTTTATGACCAATTAAAATACATTTTGATATAAATTCAGTATGTGTTAGCAATGCTTTACCCAATACACTTATATGGGCACCATGTTGAAACATTAGTTACATTTGATGTTATAGTACAAAAAGAAAAACATGTAAAAAGGGCCTATTGCCCCACTACTGGGGTAATAGGCCCCCCTATATGGGGTAAAAGGCCCCCCTCTATGTAGTTGAGCAGAATTCTATGGGGTAAAAGGCCCCCCTCTATGTAGTTGAGCAGAATAGGTGCTACAATCATGAAAATTGACATGAGCATTTCCATGGGTCACTTGACAAGAAAACTTGTCAGAGGAATTTGAATTTTCAAGATGGTGGCCATTTTTCAAGATGGCCTGTCACCTTAGTGGAACAGAATATGTGATATAATGGTTCATTTGGTGATACAAGTATGAAAATTGCCATGAGAAGTCTCTGTGGGTTACTTGACAATAAGCCAACCACAGCTACTTGAAATTTCAATATGGCAGCCATTTTTCAAGATGGCCACCACCTTAGTGGAGCACTAAATAAACCATTATAGCACTTAACTGCTCCACAAGGTGTCGGCCATCTTGAAAAAATTCTGCCATCTTGAAATTTCAAGTAGCTGTGGGTGGGTAATTGTCAAGTGGCCCACAGAGACTCCTCATGCCAATTTTCATGCTTGTATCTGCAAAGTAACCCATTATATCACATAACTGCTCCACTAAGGTGTCGGCCATCTTGAAAATGGCCATCATCTTGAAATTTCAAATTTTAAAAGTGACCCATGGAGACAGCTAATGCCAATTTTCACACTTGTATCATTAACTGAACGATTCTGACAAAAATAAGCAGTTATTCTCTCCATGGGGCAAAAAGCCTCCGGGGGCTTCTTACCCCACACGAGAGGGGGGCCTATTACCCCAACTCGGTCATTGCAAAAAGTGTCATCTTAAATCTTAAACCTTTTTATTTTTTTATTTTTTTTAAGTTGATAATTTATAATAAGGCCTTCCTAATGATATACAAAAAATAAGTGAAGATGTTCAACTTATTTATACAGAGATTGCAACATTTTAAGTATGACAAAGAATTAGATCAATGTATCTTAAATGTGTTTGAGCAAGACAATTATGACCTGGATTAGGTGAAACAATGAAATATTGTATCCATGAAGAGCTAAGGACGCCAGGAATGTGCTGAAATCAAATACATTACCACCTTGTAGTTCTGTAGTAAAATACAGCTGGGGGGCTTATTACCCAAGGGGGGCCTTTTCCCCCACTCTACCCTATCTCTATTGGTTTCTTCAAACCACCATATCTTCAGCTTTACAAGGTTGTACAACATATTCTGTCAATTTAGTTAGCAGAAGAGCTCTCACCTCGCACAGACTGTCTTGTACTGCAGTGTCTAAATACCTTTAGTTGTGATGGAATGGACACAGAAGTGCCAGCTTTTAATGCAGACTGCAGAGTGAACGCTCTGCTTCTCATTTGGTCACCAAGACGAAAACACTGGCACTTTTCGTGCATTTCATCAGTGTAAACCGGCATTAATTGCGTTGGCAGTGCTATCGTTTGGCTGAATCGGCTCTGCGCAGCGCAAGCTGCCGAGCTCTGCTCTGAGTCTGGTCTGAATGAGGGAGGGAGGGAGGGATCGCAGCGGAGACAGCAGAGTAGTATGAATAATACACGTTCCGGTTTGGGGTGGAAATCCGTCTTTCACGGTGTGTTTACAAACGAACCACTGAACATGCATTGTAAATGCCCATGATTTAACGCTGATATGCGCGAAACCCCGGACATTTGAAGGAATCTATAAAACCCCCCCGGACAGCCCCCTAAAAGAGGACATGTCCGGGCAAAAGAGGACGTATGGTCACCCTAGTTCACATATAGACATCAAAGTGGGCTTGAGCCCCTGCCCTTTATCCTCTGTTAGAAAGTGTCCTCTCCAGACCCGGGGAGACCCGCGTTGGGGTCCATTTGGTTACATCAACCCCATTTGTACACTGGCTGTGTTACATAGCATACTTGTAAGGGACATGTATAGTTCTTCATGTATCTCATCTCTGTTAAAGCATGGGCACTCAATAGGCAGTCAATGTGAACAGTTGGTTGGTGAATAAAAAGTTTGTTTGGTCATTTACACACTTTTTCAATTGCACACATATTATTTTACCCATCTGTAGCCACAAGCAACTTACCTGAAGCAGTGAAAACCTTCTCTCACATTCCTTGTGGTGCTGTCGATATTTATGAATCCTTTCTTCAAATCTTTTCTTTTTACGTTTGCTTTCCATCTCTTCTCGCCTCGCTGTAGCCTGCACTGCTGCAACGCTGATTGCGCACACATGCTCTGATTAGTGGTGATGGTTTGGGGGGAGGGGGGAGGGGCGGGTATACAGCACTGCACTGGCTGCAGGTAGAATGCAGTTGAAATGTGGCCTCTCCCATAGCCTATGACTTTTACTTCATTTAAGCAATCTTAAATGATGCCATGCAAACTGGTCAAACATTCGCCAAATCATCAAATAATACACAGGAAAAAGGCAGATATTGTGAAAATAGCAGATCTACAAGCTCACAACACCTAGCAAAGCGAGGCATTGTAAGCTTTTAGATGTTTTACAATGTTATCTTTGGCACTGGTTCTCAACCTGTGGGCCGGGACCCCCAGGGGGGTCCCCACATTATTTTGGGGGGTCCCCAAATATGCAACATTGTTTTCTCACTCAACAGTAAACAAACCAACATAACGTTTAAGTGTATAGAGGGTATCTGCACATTTCTAAAGTTTTTTTTAGGACTTTTTAATTCCTCTAAAATGACAAATTAAACATTGGCCAAATTGCCAAACATTAGAAGCAGAAATTGTGAAAATAGCTGATCTTAGAACCATTTTATACAAAATATAATGCCTCAACTCCTAGTGCTCGTCAGGGTGGGGTGGGTCCCCAGTTAAAATATGATTATTTGGGGGGTCACGGCCTGAAAAGGTTGAGAACCACTGATCTATGGCAGTGGTTCTCAACCTGTGGTAGGGACCCCTCTAGGGGTCCTCAAATTGATTTTGGGGGTCCTAACATGTTTATCTTAACATTGTTTTGTCACTCAACTTAGTAAACAGATCAACATACAGTATAGTTGTGGTATGTCTAAACTGACAAATTAAGGACTTTTTAGTACCTCTGGTCAAACATTAGCCAAATTGTCAATTATTAGAGGCAGCAATGTGAAAATAGCTCACAAGCATGTAGATTTGCAAGCAAGCAAGCAAGCAGACTGAGTCAAACTAATGTAATGCCAACTCCTACAATTCAAAGTACTTGTGCATGATGGGGGATCCCCAGTTGAAATGTGATTATTTTGGGGGTCAAGGCCTGAAAAGGTTGAGAACCGAGAACTGAAAATGTGTTGCCTCACCTCCTAAATTTCAAGTGTTAAGTGTAGGTCTACAACAAGTGGTTCTCAACCTTTTTCAGGCAAATTATCAAATAATCATATTTGACCTAGCGACCCCGGGGGTCGCTAGGTCAAATATGACAAACTAATTTGTTTGACTCCATTCCACAGAAAATTATTGTGAAAAAAGCAAATCTACAAGGTAACAACGCCTCGTGTTGCGAGGCATTGGGCACAGGGTGGCTTTGAGTTGACGTTGTCTGAATGCACAGGGTGGCTTTGAGTTGACGTTGTCTGAATGCACAGATCTGATTGACAGATCCGATCTGATCACTTGCAAATGCAGTATGAACGGTCGGGCTAAATGATTAAATCTGATTTGGCTCTATGTGACTGCAGTGTAAACCCAGTGTAAAACCATATTATTTTACCCATCTGTAGCCACAAGCAACTTACCTGAAGCAGTGAAAACCTTCTCTCACATTCCTTGTGGTGCTGTCGATATTTATGAATCCTTTCTTCAAATCTTTTCTTTTTACGTTTGCTTTCCATCTCTTCTCGCCTCGCTGTAGCCTGCACTGCTGCAACGCTGATTGCGCACACATGCTCTGATTAGTGGTGATGGTTTGGGGGGAGGGGGGAGGGGCGGGTATACAGCACTGCACTGGCTGCAGGTAGAATGCAGTTGAAATGTGGCCTCTCCCATAGCCTATGACTTTTACTTCATTTAAGCAATCTTAAATGATGCCATGCAAACTGGTCAAACATTCGCCAAATCATCAAATAATACACAGGAAAAAGGCAGATATTGTGAAAATAGCAGATCTACAAGGTCACAACACCTAGCAAAGCGAGGCATTGTAAGCTTTTAGATGTTTTACAATGTTATCTTTGGCACTGGTTCTCAACCTGTGGGCCGGGACCCCCAGGGGGGTCCCCACATTATTTTGGGGGGTCCCCAAATATGCAACATTGTTTTCTCACTCAACAGTAAACAAACCAACATAACGTTTAAGTGTATAGAGGGTATCTGCACATTTCTAAAGTTTTTTTTAGGACTTTTTAATTCCTCTAAAATGACAAATTAAACATTGGCCAAATTGCCAAACATTAGAAGCAGAAATTGTGAAAATAGCTGATCTTAGAACCATTTTATACAAAATATAATGCCTCAACTCCTAGTGCTCGTCAGGGTGGGGTGGGTCCCCAGTTAAAATATGATTATTTGGGGGGTCACGGCCTGAAAAGGTTGAGAACCACTGATCTATGGCAGTGGTTCTCAACCTGTGGTAGGGACCCCTCTAGGGGTCCTCAAATTGATTTTGGGGGTCCTAACATGTTTATCTTAACATTGTTTTGTCACTCAACTTAGTAAACAGATCAACATACAGTATAGTTGTGGTATGTCTAAACTGACAAATTAAGGACTTTTTAGTACCTCTGGTCAAACATTAGCCAAATTGTCAATTATTAGAGGCAGCAATGTGAAAATAGCTCACAAGCATGTAGATTTGCAAGCAAGCAAGCAAGCAGACTGAGTCAAACTAATGTAATGCCAACTCCTACAATTCAAAGTACTTGTGCATGATGGGGGATCCCCAGTTGAAATGTGATTATTTTGGGGGTCAAGGCCTGAAAAGGTTGAGAACCGAGAACTGAAAATGTGTTGCCTCACCTCCTAAATTTCAAGTGTTAAGTGTAGGTCTACAACAAGTGGTTCTCAACCTTTTTCAGGCAAATTATCAAATAATCATATTTGACCTAGCGACCCCGGGGGTCGCTAGGTCAAATATGACAAACTAATTTGTTTGACTCCATTCCACAGAAAATTATTGTGAAAAAAGCAAATCTACAATGTAACAACGCCTCGTGTTGCGAGGCATTGGGCACAGGGTGGCTTTGAGTTGACGTTGTCTGAATGCACAGATCTGATTGACAGATCCGATCTGATCACTTGCAAATGCAGTATGAACGGTCGGGCTAAATGATTAAATCTGATTTGGCTCTATGTGACTGCAGTGTAAACCCGGCCTTAGTATGTGTAGGATTGGATGGTCAGGGTGTTTTTTGTGGCCTTTAAATGGCTAACCAAGGAGCACATGCAAGTAAGAAGGATGACTAGGCACTGCATCAGGCAATCGGAACTACAGTAGAGGCATACAGACTGACACTATGGGAGCATTGCATCGGACTGGACTAGTGGGCTACCCTGGACAGGGTTGAGGAGTACTTCAAGTACATCAGGCTTGTCATCCAACCACTCACAAATAGCAAAACACATCACATTTAAAGCACAATTAAAGAGTGTGCTTAGTTGTACTCTTGTAGGCTGGTTTGCTCTTAGATATTGTCATTATTTATCTATCAGTCAGACAGTAGACGGAAACTTCGGTTCCTTTCTACTCCTACATACTCAGGCAGAAAATGAAAATAAAAACATCAATGTGTTCAGCTTATACAATGTTCATCTTATACAATGTAACTAAGTATTTGTCAATGCACATGTGAGGAAAAGAATAAGTAACAGGAACTGGCATCCCTGAAACCACTGGTGCTTATGAAATGGAATAATATTCAGGGGAGGAAAATAATGTCAAAAAGGCCAAACAAATCCAAGTCCAGGCACTCTTTTTATCGTTTGCAGGTGACCACATTCCTTCTTGTTGCCTTGCTGTTGATACCCTCTCGATATCTTGTCTTACACGCTGCTGCATGTCCATAGAGAATCTCATATTCACCTAAGTCTCTGTATTATAAATAAAATATTCATTCATTCATCTCTACAATCTCATCATTGGCTAAATTGCCCACCCCCCGCTCTTGTGTGAATGGCGTGAATAATGTCCTTCACCCAAATGATACGTCACAATGGCGAGCAAGAACAATAAGAAGGATACCATACACCTTCAGTGTTGACAGTGGATACTACATTTAGTCATATGGCGAGGCAGACGTCACCATGATTTCCTATGGCAGCCGTCTCTGGAAAGGGTGTGATACACATGCTCAGTGATTAAACTCATGGTTTGCCCTGTTGGTGTAATGGGGTGTATCAGGTGGTTACTGATGATAATGTTCAAGCTATACAGGTGAGGCGTAATGTTGATAAGGAGGATACTTCAAATAAAATAAAATCATGATTCAGCATGCTGTGCATGCCAATAAAGGAGCTTAGGGGTGTGGTGGGTTGGGGTGTGGTGGGTTGATTTTCCAATCCTGAGTATGAGCAGAATGACAGTGATACTAACTGAAATTAAGAGAGCCAATGTGTCTCATGCCCCATTGCCCCCGGTTTTGTAGCCTACCTGTGGCAGCCAAAAACCTGAATACTCAGAGGGCGTTGTTGCTCTGTTTAAACATGACATTTACAATGATGTTACTGTAATTGATCAGCTCAAGAAAAAAAATGGTTCCAACTTCAGAGTACCACTATCTGTCTCCCCCTATTTCTCTAATGTAAACTTTTCTGAAATCCATGCAAACAGGATAACACCTTTAGATATGTGGTGGTGGGTGATATGAACACTATGTGTGGAGACAAGAGTTGCTTGAAGGTAGCATTGACATGTACTATAAACCTGTTGACGTAAATATAAACTATAATGGAAAGCGTATTAGTCAAGTTTGCAAAGATAACCTGTTGGTTGTGAATAACCCACATACCATGTCTTACAACTTTCCTACTCTTCCCTCCACAAGAGAGGACTATAATGTCAACAGGACACTTCTATCGACCCTATTACAATGGCAGAAGTACAAAATGTGATTGACCAACAGCTAAAGGCTGGAAAAGGAGCAGGACCTGATGGTGTGAGCCCAGGTGTGTTGAAACTTCTGCCAGATGAATGGGTGATGTTTCAATGTACACTCAAGAACTCCATATTTATAACTGTCCATCCAATGAACTGGGCCCCTGCTAGATTGATCATGTTATTCAAGAAGGGTAACCGACTTGATTGTGACAACTACCAGGGCATAAGTGTGATCAATATTGCAGCCAAAGTGTATGACTATGTGCTTAATAACATACAGAGAGCAGGCAGGAGCTCAACCTAAAAGGAGCTGCATTGCACACATTGTGGCACTTAGGCTTCTCATCGGACATTGTGTCAGAAATAACTTTTCCAAAGCCTATGAAAGGGTCCCAAGAGGAATACTGTTCAAAGTCTTACAGAGCCTAGGATGTGGAGTTACTATGATCTTGGCCCTGATGTCAATGTAGAGTGTGACAATAAGTATCCTGGGCTCCACCACAATAACAGCATCCATCGGAGTGAGGCAAGGATCCTCCTACATCCTGCTTGCTGTTGGTGATGTTTGTCGACATGCTCATCAGAATTATGAAACAACAGTGTGGGAACCGATGGTTTCATAAAATGGCACCATGTTTTAATGCAAATGGATGACAGCTATCCTTGTAACATCAAGAGAATATGGCATGCTTTGGTAAAAGTAAAACAGTTCATGGCTATATTGGGATATGATGAAGACAGATGCAGGTGTAACCCAGGTCATGTATGCTGGTTAAGGACATGAGCAGGCCTGTCAGCCCAATCAGGCAATTCCCCAATCAGAGATCACCACTCAACTACTTGCCCCGCCCCTGGCCCTGTCTGTGCTCCATGCTCTGCTGTGAAGGCCCCATTCTAATCAGACCTGCACAGGAGAGACACAGAGAGTGCTTAAGAGACACAGAGCCTAACTAAATAACATAGTCCATGGGCCATATGAGATGTCGGTACCGGAAAGGTGGCAAAGGTTACCATGCATTTTTGAAAAGCTCTATAACTGTAGATTATATTTTGGTATGATAACCCTTTCTGAGACCCAGCTAAATTGGTGTTATCAGCCGCTAGAGTTTGTGTCCCATTAACTTTACATTACAGGGGAAAAAATAACATTTTAATCATAAGACATTGTTTAATGCATGTTTAATTACTATATATTATTCATAATGTAGCCTATGTAACAACTCAAAGCAAACACATGGTTATTTTCTGTTATATGTTATTCCAAGTACTTATTTTACTGTACATCTGACCACTATTGAAGCAGTAAATATTCCAATAAAGTGCTCTTAGCTAGTATGTCCATGTTTCTGTATATCAATTATTATGACTTCACATTTGGAAAACAATGGTAACATAAACGTTGCACAGTTGATCCCAATGTAATTTGTCCTGTAGAGTCAATTTCTACATTTTTGTATCTGCATAGGCCTATTTAATGACATAATTTGCATATTTGAGCAAATTAGTGTGAATAAGCATAATAAATTGTGTAGGTACTAGGTAGACCAATATAAGTGGTATTTAGGGCAGAACATATGCCTATTATAATTGTTATCAGATATGACATGTTTAAATTGATGAGCTATTGCAGATTTTGTATGCAAATTGCCATTGCCCTCTGGTTATGGATAATCTATCTTGCTTTTGCTTAAGATATTGTTTCAAGATAATTGCTTGTAGTTTAGACTCTACAAATATCCCTGCAAGCTATGTTTGTCAGGAAGAAGACACAAACTTTTATTGACCTTCTGTTGACACAATGATACAGCAATCTGTCCAAAAGTGCCACTGTAGAGACATGTGGTCTCTGTGCTGTGTTTTTCCATATTGGTAGCAGCCAGAGCATAGCCCTTTCTTCTGTCTGTCCAGTGTCTCTTGTGACTGATTGGTAGAGACTGGGGAGTGGCTCCAGCTGTAAGGACTCTTCTTTGTCACCATCGCCATTACTGCATCATCATCCTCCACACTTGGCTTTTCTGATGTAGGCAGGGTCAGTCAAAACAAGGATGGTAACATTCAGGACAAATTACATTGTTACCATTGTTTTCCAAGCATGTGGTTTAGAAGTCATAATAATTGATATACAGAAACAAAATGTATGGACATTCTAGCTTATTACACGAACAAAGAGCACTTTATTGGAATATGTACTGCTTCAGTAGTGGTCAGATGTACAGGAATAATTATATTTGTAAAAATAAGTACAGAAAGTAACAGAAAATGACCACGTGTTTGCTTTGAGTTATGTATGCATAATATATGCTAATTAAACAGGCATTATGCTAACTAAACAAGGTCTTATGGTTAAAATGTTATCAGATTTGGAATCCTCATGGTTGACTTGTATGAAAAAGTGTCTTCATACATGATTCAAGGTCATCAGGATCAAAAGTTCCCTTTTAGATATGGCGCCGGGCGCCATTTAGAATTTGTCCCTCTAGAAAAAATCTTTTATAAAGGGTCCATAGAGGTCAAATCAATGGCTGTTAACTATAGTCTTCTCTCAACCTGACCTGTATGCTTGCATACAGGTCAGGTTTTTTGAAGGAGGCCAGAGTTTAGGTCCACCAAGGATGGCGAGCTACTAACCCAGAATTGATTAATTAATTGATTGATTGATTGATTGGTTGGTTGGTTGGTTGGTTGATTGAGTGATTGATTGATTGATTGATTGATTGAAACTTGTATTAGTAGATTGACAGGAGAAAAACATTATGATACAGTACAGTTTACACAGCACAATACATGTTCCGTACAATTGACCACTAAATGGTAACACCTGATTAAGTTATGCAACTTGTTTAAGTCAGGGCCCACGATACTCAATCCATGGTACATTCAAATATACTATGTTCAACAAGATAGATTCATCATAAAAAGTGGAGGGGTGCAGAGGGGTGGGGGGGAATTCTTCTGGGACCAGTTTATGGTTGCAGTCACCTGTAGGTGCTCTTTCAGTGTGCATTTGAAGGAGGTTAGCGATGCACTTTCTTTAATAGCTGTTGGGAGAGCATTCCACATTGATGGAGCATAGAAGGAGAATGAGTTCAGTCTCTTATTAGTTCGAAATCTGGGTTTAACATGGTTTGTGGAGCTACCCCTGGTGTTATAGTTGTGGCGGTCTTTAACGTTTAGGAAGTAGCTTGACATGTATTGTGGTATCAGGGAGATGTAACGAATTTTGTAGACAAGGCTCAGTGCAAGTTGTTTTACTCTGTCCTCCACGATGAGCCAGCCCACTTTGGAGAAGTGGGTAGGGGTGAGGTGGGATCTGGGGTGGAGGTCTAATAGGAACCTGACTAGCTTGTTTTGGGACGTTTGGAGTCTTGCTTTAAGGGTTTTGGAGGTGCTAGGGTACCAGGAGGTGCAAGCATAGTCAAATCTTGTTTGTTGGTTGACCTTTTTGATTACCTTGGTTGCCATTTTATCAAAGGAAAGGTTTGCCTCCAGTATGGAGCCTTTCATCTTTCCTGGTGATAACGTCTCCCACTTTAATCGTGAAGTCAATGACTTTTTTAGGTTGGTTTGGGACCCAAAAAGAATGGATTCCGTTTTTGTGTGTAGGCCTATAAGAGTTCAGCGCTGAGGATTTTCTCCACCTGACTTAAGAATTGTGCTCTTATATAACTGCATGCGAGAAGTAACAAAGAAGAAACCTTGAAACTTACAACTTACAACTTCATCCATAATTAGTATAGGAAGTTATATTCAAGTATGTTCAAAAGCCATGAGGAATTGTAAATGTCTAGTCATTACATTTTTGGTTATGCCTCCTGGCAAAACATAGCTCCATAATATATGCTTAGCAATTTTGGGATCTTTTGGGTGCCGTACCGGAGAAACGCTGTAGGGGGAGCTGTGGAGCATTTCAGAAAGGTCCTCACTTTGTGTCCATAATGAGTTTGATCCGAGTCCTTAACTCGTTTTGGGCCCAAAGTGAGGACCTTTCACAACATCTGAGGAAAGCATCTATATAGTCTTAGGAGGTGATTTCAATGAAAACAAAGTGAGGACCAGCAAAATGTCCTCACTTCCCATAAATGTCCTCAATCTGTTGGTTAAAAACTCTCTCTGGTCCTCACTATGTAGCAAAAACGAACACACACACACGCACGCACGCACGCACGCACGCACGCACGCACGCACGCACGCACGCACGCACGCACACACACACACACACACACACACACACACACACACGGTTATAATATGGAAATAAGAGGTTTCTGCCTGACAGCATATTATATGAGCTGCATTTTAGATGCCTGCACTGTAGACACAGTAGCAGGATTATATTAATGCACCTTGGTAAGCTACAGGCATGAGTCATTTCCTGTTTGACAACATTCAAGTAGAGCTATCAGAAGGTAGAATAATACTTTGTTTATAGTTGTCAACCTGTTCATAGTCAATGGCAAACTCTGAGACAACATGAAATAGATATTAGCTCACATTACCTATAAGCTTGTTGACAATATTCTGAACAAGTTGTGGATAATGTATAATGGTGCTGACCAGATCCGACTTAAATATAATAACAACGGATTCAAATTCAGTAAATATTTCTCACTTTAAGATGGACTGGTTACGTACATAAATGTGAAAAACATAATATGATTACAATGACGACGACAACAACAATACTAATAATATAGCTGCAAGCAGCGATAAAGTGTCCAAGGCATAAAAAGCAGGAAAGCAAAAAGGCATCAAGGGAAAGCAAAGAAGAATATCAAAGAAAAACTAGAAGCAGTGTTCTTCCGAACAGGACTTTTTTGGCCTAGCGGTGACTCTATAATAGGCCAAAGTGAAAAGGGTGCCACGTGTTCTTGGGCCTTTCACGGCAATCGGACGCTGCATGCGGGATTTGAAGCATTTTGTTCCAAAAATGTGTTTTGCAAAAATTTACCCGCTGGTGGCGCTATAACAGGCCAATGTGAGAAGGGTGGCATCTGTTCCTTGGCCTAGTGGGAATGTGTGTGCAAAATCTCACACACATAGCAGGCTGCGTTTGAGACATTTTGTTCAAAAAGGAGCAATCCTGCAAACCTTGGAATTCAATGTTAGCCAATTAGATAGAAATATGATATCTGACAAATCCGTCATGATTACATCACTGTAGAGATACTGTGTACTGATTTGTGTGATTTTCGGATAAAATCTGAAGGAGTAATATCGAAGAATGTGTTTTACATACTGTAAGTTGGCCTTCTGGTGGCGCTATAAATGGCAGATGTGAAAAATGCAGGGCACAGGTTTTTCCTTGGCCTCTGGGAAGTGTGCATACAAAGTTTTAAACTAATCGGTGGTTATAGGTAAAAACACAAATTGGCCTCTACACAACATGTATGCAAAAGACTGTAGGCCTATATGCAACAGACATAAAAAAAAAAAAACTGTGATACTATGCACCTGGACAGTTTGATGATGTACATAGTAAGCCTTGCTGAGCTATGAAGACCATATAATAAAAAAAACTGTGATACTATGCACCTGGACAGTTTGATGATGTACATAGTAAGCCTTGCTGAGCTATGAAGACCATATGAATCAGCCAGGCTATGAATCACCTATCTCCTGTTCCTGTAGCGCAAGGTAACTTGTTGTACAAGTACACCCCCTGGACATGACACTAGTATGTCACAGGGAGTTACCCCCAATCCAACCCTAGATGTTGAGTTTCAAGCAGGGAGGAACTGGGTTCCATTTTTTAGAATCTTTGGTATGACGCGACCCAGGTTTGAACCCAGATCTCCCAGTCTCAGGGCAGACACTCAAACCACTAGACCACTGAGCTGGTACATGGTATCATTGCAATTCTTGGAAATCACAACATAGGTGTAGACATGACAGTTTGTATTATAATGCTTGTTTCAGGATTTATGTCATGGTTTTATGCTTATACAAGCCCCAGGTGGGATTCGATTCAACGAGCTTCTGCATGTAAGGCATGTGCCCTGACCACTACACTAGGCAGCCACAGGATCTGTTAACCATGTTTGTTTAAAAAAAAAGTTCTATGTAGGCTGAGTGCCTTGATTTTATTGATTTCTTTTTTATATTTTGGAGGCTTGGGGTGAAATCAATCTGAGTAAATGTAATCTGAGTATTTCTGACATTTTCGAGTGATCATATTTTCTTTTACTCAAAACGGCCGGTCGAGAAGGGCTCATTTTAAACATGAACGTGATCTGGAGTTAGATCAGACGTGTCAACATTAAAGAGTTTGACATACGCACATGCCATGGGCATCCAGGATGTTAACATCAACTCTACCCAACGTGGGGTTCGAACTCACAACCATCCGAATATCAGGCACAGGCACTGACCACTACACTACGGCAGTCACACATAATGGACCTGTCATTTAAAAAAAAAAGAAAATAAAAAATAAAAAGTTTCATGTAATGTACTTGACGCCTTCTTTCAAAATGATATAGCGCCCCCCTTTGGCCAATTGGGGTAAGATTGGTTTCAGTGATATTTGGACTAACCCTCTATAGTAGTTCATCATGAAATTTTACTTTGCATGTATGTTTTAGAGGCAGAAGAATAATTTGCATAAGACTTGCAATGTTGATTGAATTATTAAAAAAGCATGTTTCAATAAAAAAAAAAAAACGATCTGACAGATCTTTAGATATTGGTCCAAAGTTCATGTAAAAAAAGTTCCGTGCACGTGACGCGAAAGTTCCGGAATAAAAGCGGGTTTAAGTGTTTTACAAACTGCTCAAAATGTCGGAAAATCTAAGGGCGGAGCTTACTTAACAAAGACACAGATGTCTTCCGCTTGAGTCAAGGCACGCGTGTAAGCAAGTTGCATGTCTTCAAACGAAACGAGGCATGACTTATGCCCCTTTAAAGTTTGAGTTTTCAAAAGCTTCGTATAGCGCCCCCCTTTGGCCAATTGGAGTAAGATTGCTTTCAGTGATATTTGGACTAACCCTCTACATATTTGCCAAATGCCATGAACTTGTCACTTTGCATGTATGATTTAGAGGCAGAAGAATAATTTGCATAAAACTGCAACATTGAGTGAATTATTAAAAAATAATGTTTCGCTTTAAAGAAAATCCGGCCGCTGTTGGTCCAAAGTTCATGTAAAAAAAAGTTTCGCGCACGTTACGCGAAAATCCCAGGAGGAGATAGATTTTGACTGTTTTTCATATAATTCAAAATTGTGGGAGAGGTAAAGGTCAGAGGTCAAAAGTCAGAGCGTAAAAGTTGTTCGGCATGAGGAGACGCATAAGTGTATACAGGTTTCATTGCTGTACCTGAAACAGGGCATGAGCTACACCAGTTCAAAGTTTGCACTTTCGAAGGCTTCCTACAGCGCCACCCTTTGGCCGATTGTTGCGAGCTTCGCGTTTTAGCCGTTTGGCATAGTCCTCTGCCATACTGCCATGAACGTGTCACTTTGCATGTATGATTTAGAGGCAGAAGAATAATTTGCATAAAACTGCAACATTGAGTGAATTATTAAAAAATAATGTTTCGCTTTAAAAGAAATCCGCCGAGACAGATCTGACAGTATTGGTCCAAAGTTCATGTAAAAAAGGTTTCGTGCACGTTACGCGAAAATCCCAGGAGGAGATAGATTTTGACTGTTTTTCATATAATTCAAAATGGTGGGAGAAGTAAAGGTCAGAGGTCAAAAGTCAGAGCGTAAAAGTTGTTCGGCATGAGGAGACGCATAAGTGTATACAAGTTTCATTGCTGTACCTGAAACAGGGCATGAGCTACACCAGTTCAAAGTTTGCACTTTCGAAGGCTTCCTACAGCGCCACCCTTTGGCCGATTGTTGCGAGCTTCGCGTTTTAGCCGTTTGGCATAGTCCTCTGCCATACTGCCGAGTTTCGTAAAAAGCGACTGCACGGTCTAGCCGCTAGAGCAAAAGTGGCGGAAGAATAATAATAATAATAGTAAATATAGCTGCAAGCAGCGATAAAGTGGCCAAGGTAGAAAAAGTAAGAAAGCAAAAAAGCATCAAGGGAAAGCAAAGAAGAAATCAAAGAAAAACTAGAAGTAGTGTTCTTCCGAACAGGTCTCCAGCAGGTCAGGTGTTTTTTTTTTTGGCCTAGTGGTGACTATAATAGGCCAAAGTCAAAAGGGTACCACGTGTTCTTTGGCCTTTCACGGCAATCGGACGCTGCATGCGGGATTTGAGGCATTTTGTTCCAAAAATGGGTTTTGCAAAAATTGACCCGCTGGTGGCGCTATAACAGGCCAATGTGAGAAGGGTGGCATCTGTTCCTTGGCCTAGTGGGAATGTGCGTGCAGAATCTCACACAAATAGCAGGCTGCGTTTGAGACATTTTGTTCAAAAAGGAGCAATCCTGCAAACCTTGGAATTCAATGTTAGCCAATTAGATAGAATATGATATTGGACAAATCCGTCATGATTACATCACTGTAGAGATACTGTGTGCCCATTTGTGTGATTATCGGATAAAATCTGAAGGAGTAATATTGAAGAATGCGTTTTCGGCCTTCTGGTGGCGCTATAAATGACAGAGACTCTGCCGATTTTACACTAATCGGCATAGTTATTGGTGAAAGCACAAATTGACCTCTACACAACATGTATGCAAAAGACTATATGCAACAGACATAAAATAGTTCCAAAGAACTCCTCAAGGTTTTAACTCAATATCTTTATTTTCCAACTTTTTCATTAGTTGTCTTTGTTGAAGAGTTGGTCATCAGGTTGTAAACCTTCAAAACAGAGGGTTAACAACCTAGCCATTTTCAGGCATGTCTTTTAAATCACAATGTTTTCAAATAATTCAAGTAGTAAACGTCTTCAAATAAAGTTTTTAAACATTAAGTATTGTGAAGTCTGAACCCAAACCAGCACACGGAAACAGTTCTCAAGGTGAAAACGCAATAAGCGTTGTTTTATTCAATGGGGCGTTCCCCTAAAACATGAAATAAAGTTCTTCCCAAAACCGGGGCTTTTAACTCAAAATATGCTTCTTTCCAGAACTTAACAAACAGGGGTTACATTCGAAACATATGTTTCACAGTATGCCGTTGCTTCCATTAACACATGCCATTTCTCTTCCAAGACTCAGATGCAGCTCCTAATTTGCCTACAATGGGAACAGATAGAACCACCATTAGCAATGTGGCAAAATACAGAGCAAATGTGCGACAGAGGAGAACATAGTGGAGTTTTGCTTACTGCTCGATGGAAGAGTCCCTTCGAGAGCCAGCTACACAGTGAAGCAGAGCTCGGTGGTTAAGAGCAAAAACATTTGGATTGCCTGACTCGGAGAAGCTGTGTTGCGGCCAGGTGCTGACAAATCAAACTGATTGCAACAAGCAGCCATCTTAGCTGCTGCATTCTGGGAAATGTAGTTTTTCCGAAAACCAAACTAAGCCATCAGTTAGATTCAGTTCGCACGCACGCGCGCACACACACACACACACACACACACACACACACACACACACACACACACACACACACACACACACACACACACACACACACACACACCTGTGCCTAACCATTCTGCATTAGAGGTGGGATTTATGGCTCTTTGAAGTGAGACAGTACCATCGATCTGGCTCACTGAAAAGAGCCGTTCAAAAGACTGGCTCATTTGGCTCCTTGTATATTTATATATTTTTAAGAAGAATTTGTTTAAACATGAATCCACAAGGTGGCACCACATTCCTCTGCTGACAGTTGAGATCACAATTTAGTATTTACCCTTTTCATAAAATGTGTGTGTAAATTAAGCTACCTTGACTTTTGTTATTCATAAAACACCAAAAAAAAAACAAGCAGGCAACAATGAACTCGCTCCTCCACTTGTTCTCTCTCTCTCACTCACTCACTGTACTCAGTCAGTACTCAGTGGAGTAGCAAGGAGATGTTGAATTGGGGGGAGGGGGTCTCCCCCCCAAATGAACGGCTCTCTACTGCGCGAACCGGATCCCAACGTTCACTTCAAAGAGCCGTTCAAAAGATTTGATTCGTTCGCGAACGTCCCAGCTCTATTCTGCATCTAGCCTAAGGCCCAGATCATGGGAAAACCCTACTCACGTCAGGGTGGGGGGTCCCCAGTTCAAATATGATTCTTTTTGGTTTCAGTGATATTTGGACTTACCCTCTACAGTAGTTCATCATGAAAATGTTACTTTGCATGTATGTTTTAGAGGCAGAAGAATAATTTGCATAAAACATGCAATGTTGATGGAATTATTAAAAAAGCATGTTTCAATGTTTAAAAAATCCGATCTGACAGATCTTTAGGTATTGGTCCAAAGTTCATGTAAAAAAAGTTCTGTGCACGTGACGCAAAAGTTCCGGAATAAAAGCGGGTTTAAGTGTTTTACAAACTGCTCAAATTGGCGGAAAATCTAAGGGCGGAGCTTACTTAACAAAGACACAGATGTCTTCCGCTTGAGTCAAGGCACGCGTGTAAGCAAGTTGCATGTCTTCAAACGAAACGAGGCATGACTTATGCCCCTTTAAAGTTTGAGTTTTCAAACGCTTCGTATAGCGCCCCCCTTTGGCCAATTGGAGTAAGATTGCTTTCAGTGATATTTGGACTAATCCTCTACATATTTGCCAAATGCCATGAACGTGTGACTTTGCATGTATGATTTAGAGGCAGAAGAATAATTTGCATAAAACTGCAACATTGAGTGAATTATTAAAAAATAATGTTTCGCTTTAAAGAAAATCCGCCTAACTTTTCAGACCGTATTGGTCCAAAGTTCATGTAAAAAAAGTTTCGCGCACATTACGCGAAAATCCCAGGAGGAGATACATTTTTACTGTTTTTCATATAATTCAAAATTGTGGGAGAAGTAAAGGTCAGAGGTCAAAAGTCAGAGCGTAAAAGTTGTTCGGCATGAGGAGACGCACAAGTGTATACAGGTTTCATTGCTGTACCTGAAACAGGGCATGAGCTACACCTGTTCAAAGTTGGCATTTTTCAAAGGCTTCCTACAGCGCCACCCTTTGGCCGATTGTTGCGAGCTTCGCGTTTTAGCCGTTTGGCATAGTCCTCTGCCATACTGCCGAGTTTCGTAAAAAGCGACTGCACGGTCTAGCCGCTAGAGAAAAAGTGGCGGAAGAAAAACATGATGAAGTCCAATATCAATGAGTGGCCATTTCCAACTTCGTGGCCTTGGCCACTAATAATGATGAAGTCCAATATCAATGAGTGGCCATTTGCCACTTCGTGGCCTTGGCCACTAATTACTACTACTACTATGTGCAGGAGCAGGACATAATTTCTTAAGTAATTTGTGACCTCAGTTGACGTGTGTGTGCATGTGTGTGTGTGCGTGCATGGAGAGGAATTCACATATTTGGAACAGAGCCAAATAGGTGATTTGGTTGATAGGTGAGGAATGTGAGCAATGGCAGCTTACAATATGTCAGTAGAACTGTACATATTCATGAGTTGCATTTGTAGCCATGTTGAGGACAAACTGATTGGCGTAGGACAAATAAAAAAAACCCTGTGTTGGTCCTCAACATGGCCGTTTCGGACTACATGACTAATACAGTACTATAATTAATACTAATACTAATAATACAGGACTAATGCATGAATATCAGTTTAACAGTCTCCACCTGTTAAGACTGGCCACACCTCCCTACCTGTCTGCTCGCCATTGACAATCCATTACTAGGCGTGTCAATCGCTGCCTGTGTGAAAGATATTCTCATACAGCAGCTGCATTTCTCCTCACTCTGAGAGATACAACATCATGGAATTAGAGGAGATCATGTCAGGGGATAGTAAGGATAAGACTGAGTCTGGTAAGCTTTTAACAAGCAACGACTAAATAGCAGCTCTGTAATCTCACAATGTGCTGTGTAAGTATCAACGTGTTTCGACCTAAGATATGTTGTGTGGAGGGAAAAGTGATGGGACCACATATAGAAACCTGGGAACAATGGTAAACTAAGTATATGTGACCTTTGGGCACCGGCCTACTACTTAGAGACCACACAATTCAGGAATTATGCACATTGAGAACGATGCAAGTTGGGAATGCATACCTCACCTGGTTATAAACCTGTTGTACCTGCTGTTAGAGTAGAAGTGGTAGGTACTACAGTAGGCAGGGGTGAGATGCCATGGGCTCGCGTGGGCTCGGCGAGCCCACACTTATTTTGCTGCACGCACGCTCGCCTCATATGCAAACACTAATTAACAATAAAAACAGCGTGTGCGCATGACGTCATGAATTTAGAGGACCCACACTTCTAAAATCCATATCACGCCACTGACAGTAGGTACATGCAGGCATAGAGCTGTGTGTGTGTGTGCGTGCGTGCGTGCGTGCGTGCGTGCGTGCGTGCGTGCGTGCGTGCGTGTCCCTGTGTGCGTGTCCCCCGCATCTCGAGAACCGTCTGACTGGTGAACTTAACACTTAACCTGCATTCTTATTGCTAAGGACCCAAGGGAGCAATGTTTTATTTGTAAAGGCATTCATGGTCATGGGAATACATGAGCATATAGGGATAACATGCATTGCCTTGCACAATGATTTGTAATATAATTTCGACTTCAATCTTGTGTTATTAATTATCTATACGGAAACCAAAATGTTGACTTCTTGGGAGGTCTATTTCTGCAGCAGGTTTGTTCCATTGCTCATACTGTAGTAGCACTGACCCAGCAGTGAACATACTGTACATACTGTACATACAGGGAACAGCAGGACAGTAACTGTATCATAATATTCAGATACTATTTTGAAAAACATTCTTTAAAAGTTCATATAGTTTATCTACAAGTTCACTACGTGTCAATCGGCTGTTTTAACAGTTTTTTAGTTCTTTGTTTTTTCACAATAGGGATAAGGGGTAAGGCACAGACAAAAGATGACAGTGAAGTGACAATTGAAGGACTGTTAAGATTTATTTTTTTATTTTTTTACACAAAGACAGCTCAGCAACAAACAAACAGGTCTTCACAATTGACATACAAAAGATAATTTTTAAGACAGATACAAAATATATATATACTGTATGCACACATATTCACAATAAAAATAAATAAATAAAATGGTGAGTTAAAGACATGCATATCATCATAATTACAATTATGGCTCAGGACAGAATAGAAAGAGAAGGGAGCAGAGAGGGGATAAAGACAGAGGAATAAATACATTACTCTAAACAAGGCACAGAAGTTGACACTAGCCGGGGAAAAAAAAAACGCTTGAAAGTGTTGACGCGACTGTGTTATTAGAAAACCTAAGGTATGGAGCCCAAATCTTCATGAACTGTCCAGTTGAAGAGTGAAGCATACATGTCAGGTATTCGAGAGTGAAACTCCATAACTAACGTAGGGCCTATGCCAACTAGTCTTAGTGGGAGGTTTGTCACTTATCCAGGACATGAATATATTCTTTCTGGCAGTGAAAGCATGTCATACAGCTTACGGTTGCTAGCAACAATAGTTGCATCTTGAATCGTGTAACCCAGAAGCAAAGAGAGCGGGTTCATTTGTTTTAAGACATTTTCAAAACATCTAATAAAAATTGAAGACATTTTGAATACATCAAATAAAAAATATTGGCCAAATTGTCAGATGATATAAGAAAGAAGCAAACATTGTGAAAATACCAACGTAGCATAATCGTGTTGTGATCAGCTACAGTAATCAGCTACAGTATTTTCACAATATTCTGTGCCTTTATTCCAGCCTTTGAGAGGCATATCGTCTCTGTCGGGTGGAAACCTTGTATGTCCAAGATCCAAAGATCAAAACGTGCCGCTTCGCGCTGCGTTTCCAGCTTGCAGATCTGCTACTTTTGATGCTTTTGTGTGACGCTGTAGTATTGTTGGCCATACTACAGCGGCCATTAATTTACGAAAGCACACACAAACACACACACACGCACGCACGCACGCACGCACGCACACACACACACACACACACACACACACACACACACACACACACACACACACACACACACACACACACACACACGGTTATAATATGGAAATAAGAGGTTTCTGCCTGACAGCATATTATATGAGCTGCATTTTAGATGCCTGCACTGTAGACACAGTAGCAGGATTATATTAATGCACCTTGGTAAGCTACAGGCATGAGTCATTTCCTGTTTGACAACATTCAAGTAGAGCTATCAGAAGGTAGAATAATACTTTGTTTATAGTTGTCAACCTGTTCATAGTCAATGGCAAACTCTGAGACAACATGAAATAGATATTAACTCGCATTACCTATAAGCTTGTTGACAATATTCTGAACAAGTTGTGGATAATGTATAATGGTGCTGACCAGATCCGACTTAAATATAATAACAACGGATTCAAATTCAGTAAATATTTCTCACTTTAAGATGGACTGGTTACGTACATAAATGTGAAAAACATAATATGATTACAATGACGACGACAACAACAATACTAATATTATTACTACTACGTGCAGGAGCAGGACATAATTTCTTAAGTAATTTGTGACCTCAGTTGACGTGTGTGTGCATGTGTGTGTGTGCGTGCATGGAGAGGAATTCACATATTTGGAACAGAGCCAAATAGGTGATTTGGTTGATAGGTGAGGAATGTGAGCAATGGCAGCTTACAATATGTCAGTAGAACTGTACATATTCATGAGTTGCATTTGTAGCCATGTTGAGGACAAACTGATTGGGGTAGGACAAATAAAAAAAACCCTGTGTTGGTCCTCAACATGGCCGTTTCGGACTACATGACTAATACAGTACTATAATTAATACTAATACTAATAATACAGGACTAATGCATGAATATCAGTTTAACAGTCTCCACCTGTTAAGACTGGCCACACCTCCCTACCTGTCTGCTCGCCATTGACAATCCATTACTAGGCGTGTCAATCGCTGCCTGTGTGAAAGATATTCTCATACAGCAGCTGCATTTCTCCTCACTCTGAGAGATACAACATCATGGAATTAGAGGAGATCATGTCAGGGGATAGTAAGGATAAGACTGAGTCTGGTAAGCTTTTAACAAGCAACAACTAAATAGCAGCTCTGTAATCTCACAATGTGCTGTGTAAGTATCAACGTGTTTCGACCTAAGATATGTTGTGTGGAGGGACCACATATAGAAACCTGGGAACAATGGTAAACTAAGTATATGTGACCTTTGGGCACCGGCCTACTACTTAGAGACCACACAATTCAGGAATGATGCACATTGAGAACGATGCAAGTTGGGAATGCATACCTCACCTGGTTATAAACCTGTTGTACCTGCTGTTATAGAAGTGGTAGGTACTACAGTAGGCAGGGGTGAGATGCCATGGGCTCGCGTGGGCTCGGCGAGCCCACACTTATTTTGCTGCACGCACGCTCGCCTCATATGCAAACACTAATTAACAATAAAAACAGCGTGTGCGCATGACGTCATGAATTTAGAGGACCCACACTTCTAAAATCCATATCACGCCACTGACAGTAGGTACATGCAGGCATAGAGCTGTGTGTGTGTGTGCGTGCGTGCGTGCGTGCGTGCGTGCGTGTGTTCGTGCGTGTCCCTGTGTGCGTGTCCCCCGCATCTCGAGAACCGTCTGACTGGTGAACTTAACACTTAACCTGCATTCTTATTGCTGAGGACCCAAGGGAGCAATGTTTTATTTGTAAAGGCATTCATGGTCATGGGAATACATGAGCATATAGGGATAACATGCATTGCCTTGCACAATGATTTGTAATATAATTTCGACTTCAATCTTGTGTTATTAATTATCTATACGGAAACCAAAATGTTGACTTCTTGGGACGTCTATTTCTGCAGCAGGTTTGTTCCATTGCTCATACTGTAGTATACTGTATGACCCAGCAGTGAACATACTGTACATACTGTACATACAGGGAACAGCAGGACAGTAACTGTATCATAATATTCAGATACTATTTTGAAAAACATTCTTTAAAAGTTCATATAGTTGGTCTACAAGTTCACTACGTGTCAATCGGCTGTTTTAACAGTTTTTTAGTTCTTTGTTTTTTCACAATAGGGATAAGGGGTAAGGCACAGACAAAAGATGACAGTGAAGTGACAATTGAAGGACTGTTAAGATTTATTTTTTTATTTTTTTACACAAAGACAGCTCAGCAACAAACAAACAGGTCTTCACAATTGACATACAAAAGATAATTTTTAAGACAGATACAAAATATATATATACTGTATGCACACATATTCACAATAAAAATAAATAAATAAAATGGTGAGTTAAAGACATGCATATCATCATAATTACAATTATGGCTCAGGACAGAATAGAAAGAGAAGGGAGCAGAGAGGGGATAAAGACAGAGGAATAAATACATTACTCTAAACAAGGCACAGAAGTTGACACTAGCCGGGGGGAAAAAAACGCTTGAAAGTGTTGACGCGACTGTGTTATTAGAAAACCTAAGGTATGGAGCCCAAATCTTCATGAACTGTCCAGTTGAAGAGTGAAGCATACATGTCAGGTATTCGAGAGTGAAACTCCATAACTAACGTAGGGCCTATGCCAACTAGTCTTAGTGGGAGGTTTGTCACTTATCCAGGACATGAATATATTCTTTCTGGCAGTGAAAGCATGTCATACAGCTTACGGTTGCTAGCAACAATAGTTGCATCTTGAATCGTGTAACCCAGAAGCAAAGTGTCATGAACTGTCTGGTGTATGCCCTTATTTTGTAGTGTAGTCCCAGTGTTTCCTGTTTTGCCTTGTTTCCATGACCTGCCTTGTCTCACCTGTCCTGTGATTAGTAATTGTGTTCACCTGTGTCTTGTTTAGTTGTAGCCAATCATGTGTTAGTCCTGTCTATTTAAACCCTCACTTCCTTGTGTTCCCTGTGAGATTATAGATGTTTGTTATGGTGTTCTGTCCTAGTGTTTCAGTCCTGTATGTATGCTACTGTTCCTGAGTTTTGGGACAATAAATCCCTGTTCATTGGATCTGTTCTGCTTCTGAGTTGTCTATTCTGCATTTGGGTCCTACATCTGAGTCTCATCGTGACAGTATAATCACGCCAAAATGGACCCAGCAGAACAGAAACTCTTCCAGCTAAAGGTGGATGATTTTGATACTGCAGTAACTTGCCTCATTGGCTCTACTCCAAATCAGCGTGCTGAAATTGAAAAGATGATTTCGACCCAGCAGCTGTGGTTCCAGGAAAGGCCATGGGTGAGCCACTTTGTCCCTCACTTGAATGACGTCCGTGAGAGGCTAAAGACATTTATTGATTCCACTTCAGTTACCCCTGCTTCCCAACCTGCTCCTCCTGTCAGGATCGGGGCCCTGAACTTGCAATCTGCCCCACCGAAGACCCAGCCCATGGATTTGTTCAGCTATTTCCGTAGCAGTGTCAAAATCCCTGTTTATTCTGACCCGGATTCAGATGAAGACCCATACCTATGCACCAGCCTGGCTCTGGGAGGTCCCCATGGGGTAGTTGACCAGAACTTTGTCTTGGGTGGTGTTTCCACTTCTGCCAATGCCCAGGCAAAGCCTCGTAAGAGGCCTGGTCGCCGCCGCTCCCGTCGCAACCGTCACACCCAATTACCCAGCGATACACAGTCGCCCCCGCCCAGCAGCGCCAGAGAGTGTCAGCCGTCGCCCAGCAGCGCAGCAGAGGCTCAGCCGCCGCCAAGCAGTGCAGCAGAGGCCCCGCCTTCGCAGCAGAGGGCGGCAGAGGCCCCGCCTTCGCAGCAGAGGGTGGCAGAGGCCCCGCCTTCGCAGCAGAGGCCGGCAGATGTCCCGCCTTCGCAGCAGAGCGCCGCAGACGCCCCGCCTTCGCAGCAGAGCCCGGCAGAGGCTCCGCCTTCGCAGCAGAGGCCGGCAGAGGCTCCGCCTTTGCAGCTGAGCACCTCAGAGGCTCCGCAGCAGCAGCTCAGTGCCACAGATGCTCCGCCCATGCCTCCTGCTGCACCAGAACCTTTGTCACCTGACGTCCACTTGTCTGAACCCCAGTCAGCGTTCCCAACTGACATTCATTCTGAACTACCACCGGTCAACAACGCCAAAATCGACCAAACACTTCAGAGGTCAGTCTCCGCCCCTGTCCCACCGCCCATCAGCCCTTTTGTTCCCCGGAGCTCAGGGCATCAGTTTCCACAGACTGCACCCAAGCCACCTATGCTCGGCTCTAGAGCTCCATGCCCCTCTGCAAGAGGTTCAGTTGGTCCACAAACCAGCCCATTGACTGCTCTTCAGATCTGTCTGTCTGCCTGTCTCCCTTTCTGTTTGTCTGCTAGCGTGTCTGCAAGTCTGCTTGTGCGCCTGTCTACTCCCCAGTCATCTAGTCCCCCTTCCATTATGTTTAACCAACTGTTATGCCAGACCGCCTGTTTGTCCGCTTGCCTGTCTGTCTGTCAGTTAGTATGTTTGTCTTTTGGTTTGTATCACCTTGTGCCTGTGTGTTTATCTGTGTGCGTGTCTGTGTGTCTTCCCAACTGCCTTTCTGTGTGACTTTGTTTTTGCCTTACCCAAAGCCAGTCCTATGTTTTTGTTTTGACTTGTTGTTGCCAGTCTAATATTTAGTTTTGTGCCCCATTTTCCCTCCTTCCGACTCCCCTCCACCCACCCTGCTTGGCATTCTGAAATTAGTTTTTGGGATGTCTGGGATCCATCCCTTAAAGGGGGGGTACTGTCATGAACTGTCTGGTGTATGCCCTTATTTTGTAGTGTAGTCCCAGTGTTTCCTGTTTTGCCTTGTTTCCATGACCTGCCTTGTCTCACCTGTCCTGTGATTAGTAATTGTGTTCACCTGTGTCTTGTTTAGTTGTAGCCAATCATGTGTTAGTCCTGTCTATTTAAACCCTCACTTCCTTGTGTTCCCTGTGAGATTATAGATGTTTGTTATGGTGTTCTGTCCTAGTGTTTCAGTCCTGTATGTATGCTACTGTTCCTGAGTTTTGGGACAATAAATCCCTGTTCATTGGATCTGTTCTGCTTCTGAGTTGTCTATTCTGCATTTGGGTCCTACATCTGAGTCTCATCGTGACACAAAGGGAGCGGGTTCATTTGTTTTAAGACATTTTCAAAACATCTAATAAAAATTGTAGACATTTTGAATACATCAAATAAAAAATATTGGCCAAATTGTCAGATGATATAAAGAAAGAAGCAAACATTGTGAAAATAGCTTTGTAGCATAATCTTGTTGTGATCAGCTACAGTAATCAGCTACAGTATTTTCACAATATTCTGTGCCTTTATTCCAGCCTTTTGCCAACCAGCCTGGAGCATCCATGCTTGAGTGAGAGTCACATCGTCTCTGTCGGGTGGAAACCTTGTATGTCCAAGATCCAAAGATCAAAACGTGCCGCTTCGCGCTGCGTTTCCAGCTTGCAGATCTGCTACTTTTGATGCTTTTGTGTGACGCTGTAGTATGATCAGTTGGCCGTTAATTTACTAAAGAACACACACACACACACACACACACACACACACACACACACACACACATGACGCTGTGAAAGGGCAAAAAAAGCTCCTTTAGCAACAGACTGTTGCATCCAAGTTGCAAAAACGAGCGCTATAGGAGATCTTTTCTGCCCACAGCAATAAGACTGTACAACTCCTCATCTGTTTGGCTTGACCAGGCCATTTAGGATGGGGGATGTGGGATACAAGTTTTTCAGATCTCTATTAGTAATGTTTTGGTTTGGTTTGTCAGTTATTTATTAACATTTTAACTTGCTTAGATGTATTTCTTTTAGATATCTAATATTATCATGTGTTTTCATTGACGTCTTTATGAGCTGCTGTAACGCTTGAATTTCCCCTCGGGGATCAATAAAGTACCTACCTACCTACCTACACACACACACACACACACACACACACACACACACACACACACACACACACACACACACACACACACACACACACACACACACACACGTTATAATATGGAGATAAGAGGTTTCTGCCCGACATCATATGATATGAGCTGCATTTTAGATGCCTGCGCTGTAGACACAGTAGCAGGATTATATTAATGCACCTGGTAAGCTACAAGCATGAGTAATTTCCCGTTTGACAACATTCAAGTAGAGCTATCAGAAGGTAGAATAATACTTTGTTTATAGTCGTGAACCTGTTCATACTCAATGGCAAACTCTGAGACAACATGAAATAGATATTAACACGCATTACCTAAGCTTGTTGACAATATTCTGAACAAGTTGTGGATAATGTATAATTGTGCTGACCAGATCCGACTTAACATGCAAGACCATTTCATATCAAAAATATAATAACAGATTCAGTAAATATTTGTCACTTTAAGATGGACTGGTTAGGTACATAAATGTGGAAAATGTAATCCGATGACAACAACGACGACCTCAGTTGACATGTGCGTGCACGTGTGTGTGTGTGTGTGTGTGTGTGTGTGTGTGTGTGTGTGTGTGTGTGTGTGTGTGTGTGTGTGTGTGTGTGTGTGTGTGTGTGTGTGTGTTTGGCCTATATCCACTATAGGAGTCAATCAATTAATGGGGCATTAGAGTGCGATTTGCATCCTTTTGATCAGAAGTATTAAAAAACATTCTTTTGTATTTGTTGCATTCCTTGTCTTAGGAATGCAACAAATACAAACAAATTACCAGAGGATACTTAAGAGATATTTTGAGCTGATCACTATATAGGATGCAAATGGCGCAGTAACTGCCCATTAACGAGCTTGCAGATCAACTATTTTCGGCATGCAATACACACCGTCGAAGTACCGGTATAGTCAGGCGGGGAAATCTTGCTTTTTCGACGTCCCAAATGTTCGACGGCCCGCAACTTCGACGCGCCGATAGTTCGACTTAGGGATCGCGAGATTTCGGCGCCGCTGTTTCGACAGCACGTTTTTTCGAAAAAACTGACGCCGGTCTTTCGACTGGGCGGCACGCTCTTTCGACAAGGCAGCACGGTATTTCGACAATGAAAAAAACAAGTCTCTCTCACACGCGCACAGACAGACTCACAATGCCAACTAACCCAGCTTACCTCCCCGACTTTTTTGTTCTCTTTCTCGTCTCTCTCTCTCTCTCTCTCTCTCTCTCTCTCTCTCTCTCTGGATTAACATTACCTGAGGACGTGGGGTAAAGTAATCTTTACTGACGGGAAAAGCAGGGCCGTGCTTAGGGCCTAGGGGGACCCAGGCAAGGCAAACCCAGGTTTGAGGCCCCTGGCCCAATTTGGTAACCATCAAAATTGCATATATATTTTAAGTCCATGTTAATCATTGCCAGTAAAACAAACACTGCGTGCCATCTTTAAGAAGCCCCAGTAAACCCTGTAAAAAATTGATCTCATCCTGGGTGGCGCCACTTTAAAGTAGCCTAACTGTCCAGGCCCCCAAAACTAAAGGGAATTGATACACATATGTATATCAATTTAGGGGGCCTCAAAACCTTTTAAATATAAATATTTACACAGACTTTAGAAGAAATGGATCCATTCCCTGCATCCTTTAAATTAGCAGGGACGTGCACACATAGACACTAGGGGGTGCTAGAAAACCTGCCTTTTTGCCTGCCTGGATCAATGTGCCCTTTTCATAAAGTTAGTTTTTTGTATAGTGTTTGTTTGTTTTGTACAGTGCTCAGTATGTGGACCATGGTGACATCGGTCAATTCTGGATTAAAATCTTCTAATATATATATTTATGCCCCAAAATGCTCTGGAATCTTACTACACGTGTAGGCTATCTGTGATCAAAGCAGCATGTATCTATTCTGCATCTAGCTTAAGGCAAGACCCAAATTAACTAAAAACTTTGCTTCTGGGGGTCCCTGGAACAAAATATTTTGAGCAGCAGGGACGTGCACACATAGACACAAGCCTTTTTGCCTGCCTGGATCAATGTGCCCGTTTTATAATGTAATTTTTTTGTTCAGTGTTTGTTTGTTTTGTTGTTTTGTACAGTGTTCAGTATGTGGACATTATTACCCCTAATTATACCCCAAAAATAAATACTCTTGCCACATATGTAGGCTATCTGTGATCAAAGCAGCATTTATCTATTCTGCATCTAGCTTGAGGCAAGACCCGAATAAACTAAAATCTTTGCTTCTGGGGGTCCCTGGAACAAAATATTTTGAGATTGGGGTCTGTGGCCAAATACATATCATTTTGGAGGTCCTTGACATGACAAAGTTTGAGAACCACTGATTGAGGCAACATTTAGCTTGTCAGGGTGGTTGTGTTGGAGCGCCTCAGTGCGGCTGCAGAGTTCATGTATAGCCTCTCTTCCGAGTAGAGAGAGACACTAGAAACTCTGCTGGAGAGACAAAACAAACTGCTGAATTCAATTAATTATGAATTTTAACTTAGAGAAGGGAAAAAAAGGACTCATGTCCCTTTCAACTCGAAGGGACTATATGACATTATTTCTGCAAATGGTGAGTCTTTCTTAGATACATGCTGCTTGCTTGCTTGCTTGCTTGCATTCATTTCATTTCCATTTCATCATGTTGTGAAGAAAGTCTCAGCATAGCTGTGTGTATTTACCACTTGCAGAAGTAATGCCATATAGTCTTTTTTTTTTCTTCCAAAAGTTAAAATTCATATTTCATTTCATTCATCAGTTTGTTTTGTCTCTGGATGCCCAGAACATATAATATGTTTTTTGACTTTGATCTCATACATGATTTATCGATTATTCAATTAATTGATTCATGCATATCAATAGACATAGATATGTCACAGCAGGGCATGTGTGTATATCAATAAACCATTGTCTGAACATGTTAATGTAGGTGTAAGCATCGTCCACGTGACATCATTCAAATCGCGTCCCCCCAAACATTGAATCACCAATGCAACACTGTCCATCCCTAACTACTAGGCAGTTGACGGTTCCACGCGCCGCACAAGGTGCCCTTTTTTATTCACTTGAGCACCCCCTCCTCAAAATGTCTGTGCACGCCCCTGTAAATTAGTGTACATGACAACACAGAACATTCATGAAGGATCTGCTTGTGTAATCAGGGCCATTGTTATCTGGTCTCACCTTTGCGAGCCAAGCTCTTTTCAAATTCTAATGAGCTAATATATCCAAAGCAATTGTGCTTCACTCTCACATATTTTTTTTAGAGTTACAAGATTACATAATTGGAATATCAGAGTTATTACCTACAAATAACTATACCTTAATGATAATAAGAACAAGAACAACTTTAAGTGCATGTTTTGCAGTGGTTCTCAACCTTTGTCTCACACTAAATACATGTAAATGGATGTGTGTCCACAGGCAGCCTGTTAATTATATTTCAATTCATAGCTACTTCAATTATTGCCAGTAAAACAAACTAGCATGCCATCTTTAAGAAGCCCCAGTAAACCTGTTTAAAGTATTAAGTTAAACATAACATTTATGTTAAGTTGCTTACCGTTCATTATGTTGACATCATCATGGGCCCACTTCAAACTGTCAGGGGGGCCCCAAATGAGATTGAATATATATATCAATATGTGTACCTCAATTTGGTAACCCTCATATATATGTTAAGTCCATAGCTACTTTAATTAATCTCATCCTGGGGGGCCCCCATTCCCTGCATCCGGAATGGATACATTTCTTCTAAAGTCTGTGTAAATATTTACATTTAAAAAAAGTTTTGAGGGCCCCCAAATTTATATTTGTGGGGGCCCTGGACAGTTTGAAGTGGGCCCTCCAGGCCAGGATGAGATAACATTTTCACAGGGTTTATTGGGGCCTCTTAAAGATGTATGTGACATCACAGAACACACATGAAGGAACTGCTTGGGTAAATCAGGGCCATTGTTATCTGGCCTGCACCTTTGAGAGCCAATCTCTTTTCATATTCTAATGAGCTAATATGTCCAAAGCAATTGTTTCATGTTAACCCTCACTTCAACTGTTCTCTGTTCAACAGCTCAACTGGGGCCCATGCCCATATTGGTTAAAATAAATCAAAATCTCATGAGGCCCCCAGCCTGTGTGGGGTTTGCCTGTATGGATTGCACGGCCCTGTTTAAGAGTAGCCTAATGAATGACCACAGTCAGTGCGCAACAGGCTCCGCCAATCACTTATCTTACTTGTTAAAAGCAACATATTATAAAGACATGACAGTAATATGGGTGCATATAAACGTAAAATATACTCTCCTCCCTAGCTGTAGGCCTATGCACATATGAACATGTCTGTGTCCAATAGAAAGCTGCAGAGCATGGATTTTTTTTTTAAACAAGGCAGTACAAGGCAAAAATAACAGGCTATCAACACCGTCGGATAGTAGCCTACAGGATGTTAACTTGCAGATCTGTTCTTTAAGCATGCACACAGAGAGAGGGAGAGGAGAGCATGGAGGAGAGAGAGAAAGTGAGGAGGGGAGAGAGAGACAGACAGACAGACAGACAGACAGACAGACAGACAGACAGACAGACAGACAGACAGAAGATGCGCGAACACCCTTTGCTTTTTTAGCACCTCGCAAAAACACTACTGATCTAGTAGGTGTGATAAGTTCTGTCGGGTCAGTCTGGAGCATATTAAAGAGGTTATTATAGGCCTAATCGGCGATCACTCACGTGCGCGAGCGCATGCATGCGACCGCTCCAGCTAATAAATCCGTGCACAGGGCTTCTAAATGGAGACCCACTCCCCCCACAAGTTGCCACAACACCCCTGCCTACAGTTCATGCATGTCACGAATACAGGTCACTTCGCCAAAAATCCAACGCAACATAGGCTTCAAAGGAGCTTTATTGGCAAACACGGGCTTATGACAGCAGAACAAAAGTTTACATTTGGGCCATTGTGAGAAAGACAGTAACCAGTCCGCCGTGGTGTGTGTGTGTGTGTGTGTGTGTGTGAGAGAGAGAGAGAGAGAGAGAGGGGGGAGAGACGAGATCGAGACAAGAGAGAGAGAGGGAGGGAGACGAGAAAGAGAACAAAAAAGTCGGGGAGGTAAGGCTGGGTTAGTTGGCATTGTGAGTCTGTCTGTGCGTGTGTGAGAGAGACTTGTTTTTTTATTGTCGAAATACCGTGCTGCCTTGTCGAAATACCGTGCCGTCTTGTCGAACTGTTGTCGTGTCTGACAGTTGTCGTGTCGAACTGTTGGCGTCCTTTTTTTCGAAAAAGGGTGCCGTCGAAACAGCGGCGCCGAAATCTCGCGATCCCTAAGTCGAACTATCGGCGCGTCGAAATTGCGGGCCGTCGAACAAATGACACGTCGAAATAGCGACACGCGCCCCTCTCAGGCTACTTGGAAGACGTAGGGAGGAGGAGAGGAGATTCACGCAAAGAAAGATGAGAGGACGGGTGCCCAAAATATGATCTGCGTTGTATCTGCGCTGCGTTGTAAGCTTATAGATCGGCTATATTTCTGGTAAAGAGATTGTGTTTATAGAAAAAAGCAGTCAAAGAAATGTGGGTCCGTTTTTTCTGAGAATAGAGGGTTTAAGCTTGTAGATCGGCTATATTTTTGGTAAAGAGATTTGGTGTTTATAGAAAAAAGCAGTCAAAGAAATGTGGGTCTGTTTTTACTGAGAATCGAGGGACAGAATAGAGGTTTTAATAGATTCTTTTTTTAATATGCTGGTGATTCGACAACAATAAGGATGTTTGTTTTGAGTTATCTTCCATGCATTCCCTCTGTATCTGAATATGAAATGACGAGCGTGCAGTGTGAAAGATGAGAGGATGAGATATATATGAACCAAATATGAACCAACAATCATTGTAATCATGTAATAATTAGTAATGCAGTAATGGACGTTTCATGATGAGACAGAATCACAGTGGCTGTTATAATGACTGGAGGGTGAGATCTCCAATTTCAAGGTCGACATCTCCTAGACTGGAGTGAAATTTTGTGGGTGAGATTTCTATGACTGGGGATGAGATTTCCAAATTTCGAGGACGGGATTGTCCTAGGTCATTAATTAGGTCATTAATTTGTATATTTTTCTGCGGGTTACGGCAAGGCGAGTTACGTTCTGTGCGGGCTGTGGGCGGTGCGGGTTATGAAAAAACCTGACCCGCGCATCACTAGTACTTTATGGAATACTTTTGAACAAACGTCTTCATCAATGGGGCGTGGCATGAAGCTGGTCAGCCTGTGGTACTTCTGAGGCGTTATGGAAGCCTAGGTATGCTTTGATAGAGGTCTTAAGCTCATCTGTGTGGTTGAGTCTGCATGGTGTCTCTCATCTTCCTTTTGACAACACAACACAGATTCTCTGTGGGGTTCAGGTCAGGCCAGTTTGCTGGTCATTTAAGGCCAGTATTACCGTGGTCAGTATACCAGTTACTAGTAGTGTTGGCTCTTTGGGCAGGTGTCAAGTGCTTCTCAATTCAGGCGAGAAACTCCTAACACCAAATTGCAAACGGGTCTACAGGCCAGGTACTGTACTAACAGTGATACCTGAGGACAAGATCAGATCATGAAGGTGAACAGGTGTAGTATGTACAGTATGTTGATGAGGAAGTCTTACAACATTAGTGTGGTTGATGGAACAATGGGAAAATAATGTGTGTGTCAAAACAGATGCATAGCTGATGAATGATTAGATAATGAAGGCCATGGTAGGATCCAGAGGAATGCCGTTTCACAACTATCAGACAGTCAGGTTGACAGCAGACTTTGTACAGAGACAAACAGAGCTTATGTTGTATCTAGATCAGGGGTCTTCAACGTTTTCAGGCCAAGGACCCCTTAGTTGAGAGAGAGATGAAGCAGGGACCCCCACAACCTGTTCATACATACCATAGTTTCATTGTTTGACAGCACAATCATCAGTGTATTTTGGATTCATGTCAATTTGTGTTTTCAGATATTTAACCACTTGAACCGTCAATACTTAATACACTTGACCTTTCACTCCGCACTTAGTCCGCTCTTTTCCCCCTCTACACCAAAGCTCTTTGACAAAAATAGCCGATCTACAAGCTCACAACGCCTCGCGCTGCGAGGCGTTGTGAGCTTGTAGATTTTTTGGCTAAAGTTGTCAGAATATGGACACTAGGGTTCAAGTGGTTAATATAAAAAAGGAGAAAAAAAAAGTTTCTATGATTCAAAGATTTGGAGGACCCCCTGTAGTAACTCTGGGGACCCCCTTGCGGTACCGGACCCCCTGTTGAAGGCCCCGGATCTAGACATATTGGACCCCTTTCCGTCCAGCACAGCTCTGGGCACATAGTCTTTTTTTGGGGGGGAGGAGTGCTGTATCACCTATTTACAATGCTGTTTCGTTTGACATTGCTGTTACCTAATATGAAGTGCGAGAGAGGTAAAGAGAGAGAATATGACTTGTGTACATTTCAAGTCGTGCATTTTGATTATTTTGAAAATGGCTGATGATAAAACAATAACTGCGACAAGTAAATCATTATCAGACTTCATCCGTTTGCAAAGACAGTTTGAATGACAGACATGCACTCAGAATTACAGAAGGAGGTTTGCCCTCCCACCTTTGCACGATATGGGTTGCAGAGGTTATGCAGTCATTGAAGCTAGAAAGAGAGGATCTAGTTCCAAATTCGACACCACATCCTAAACTTTGTCAAGAAGGTGGCTCCCCAATTAGAGACTGACAATGATCAGCTCTCCATGTAGGCCGAATAATCTCTTGTCTAATTTTTCTCTTTATTGTTTTCCTCAACTTAATTTCTTTTCTCTTTTTGTCTCCACCAGCTGAAGGCATGGGGGAGAGTATGTTTTCGCCCCTGTCCGCCGGTCCGTCCGCCCGTCCGTCCGTCCGTCCGTCCGTCCGTGCGTCCGTCCGTCCGCCTGTCTGTTACCAGCTAATCTCCGGCGCCGTTCGCTTGTTCTCTGCCAAACTGTGCACACACTCTCCCTGGATGCCAATTCAGAACCTCTGCCCCACATTTTTCACATGGCCCTGTTCTATTGCCACCATGAGGCCGATGTTTGCAAAACACATTTATGTACACTACTCATAGAGATTTTGTCCACAAAACATGCAAATCGGTAGACAGTATCTCTACAGTCATGTGATCAACATGGATCTGATTTTCCATATTCCATCATGATTGGCAACAATTGGCTTCCAAAGTTTGCAGGATTGCTCCATTTTGAACAAAATGCCTCAAATCATGAACACAGCGTGCAATCTTGATGAAATTGGGCACATATCACTTCATGGTGGCGCTATAACAAGCCAATTTGTGTTTTTAACATTAACTCCACCGATAAGTGGAAAACTTTGTATGTGCATTCCCCAGAGGCTAAGGATAAAACTTTGCCCTAAATTTCTCACAATTTGCATTTTATAGCGCAACCAGGAGGCCAACTTATGTAAAACACATTCTTTGCTATTACTCCATCAGATTTTCTCCAACAATCACGCAAATCAGTACACAGTATCTCTATAGTCAAGTGATCAAGACCATTCCATCTGCTATTTCATATTCCATCCTAAATTGACTAATATTGGCTTCCAAAGTTCGCAGGATTGCTCCCCTTAAAAGAAAAAAAAATCCCTCAAATCATCAACGCAGCTTGCAGTTACTGTGATATTTGCCACACATATTCCCACAAGGTAAATGCTACCCTTTTCACATTGGCCTGTTATAGCACCATCAGCAGGTAGACTTTAGAAAAACACATTTTTGGAGCACAATGCCTCAAATCATGCATGCAGCGTCCGATTGCCAGGTCTAAGATTTACGAAGAACACATACCACCCGTTTTACATTGGCCATAGCGCCACCAGGACGCCTGCCCTGGTGGAGACTCTATTATGAGCTCTATTCTGAGTTCCCAAGCACCCAGGGGAATCGGGGCCTGTAGGTGACCACATAGATACGGTCACCAGAGCACTGCTTTCACTGGATGAATCCATTACCACGGACCAGATTTGAATAAAGTTGGTTGAATGAATCCAACGTGATCCAAATCAGGTCTGAATTGGATCTGTAGAATTACGGATTTGGTGTGAGAGGAGCTTTAGAACAGTGGGGTCGGGACCCTCAGGGGGGTCCCCACATGATTTTGAAGGGGTCCCCAGATGACAGTGAAGTGACAATTGAAGGACTGTTAAGATTTTTACACAAAGACAGCTCAGCAACAAACAAACAGGTCTTCACAATTGACATACAAAAGATAATTTTTAAGACAGATAAAAAAGAATATATATACTGTATGCACACATATTCACAATAAAAATAAATAAATAAAATGGTGAGTTAAAGACATGCATATCATGATAATTACAATTACGGCTCAGGAGAGAATAGAAAGAGAAGGGAGCAGAGAGGGGATAAAGACAGAGGAATAAATACATTACTCTAAACAAGGCACAGAAGTTGACACAACAATTAGCTGGGAAAAAAAGAAAAACGCTTGAAAGTGTTGACGTGACTGTGTTATTAGAAAACCTAAGGTATGGAGCCCAATCGTTATGAACTGTCCAGTTGAAGAGTGAAGCATACATGTCAGGTATTCGAGAGTGAAACTCCATAACTAACGTAGGGCCTATGCCAACAAGTCTTAGTGGGAGGTTTGTCACTTATCCAGGACATGAATATATTCTTTCTGGCAGTGAAAGCATGTCATACAGCTTGCGGTTGCTAGCAACAATAGTTGCATCTTGAATCGTGTGACCCAGAAGCAAAGAGAGCGGGTTCATTTGTTTTAAGACATTTTCAAAACATCTAATAAAAATTGTAGACATTTTGAATACATCAAATAAAAATATTGGTCAAATGATATAAGAAAGAAGCAAACATTGTGAAAATAGCAACGTAGCATAATCTTGTTGTGATCAGCTACAGTAATCAGCTACAGTATTTTCACAATATTCTGTGCCTTTATTCCAGCTTTGCCAACCAGCCTGGAGCATCCATGCTTGAGTGAGAGTCACATCGTCTCTGTCGGGTGGAAACCTTGTATGTCCAAGATCAAAAGATCAAAACGTGCCGCTTCGCGCTGCGTTTCCAGCTTGCAGATCTGCTACTTTTGATGCTTTTGTGTGACGCTGTAGTATGATCAGTTGGCCATTAATTTACGAAAGAACACACACACACACACACACACACACACACACACACACACACACACACACACACACACACACACACACACACACACACACACACACACAAACACACACACACACACACACACACACACACACACACACACACACACACAAGTTATAATGAGATATGAGGTTTCTGCCCGACAGCATATGATATGAGCTGCATTTTAGATGCCTGCGCTGTATATTAATGCACCTGGTAAGCATGAGTCATTTCCCGTTTGACAACATTCAAGTAGAGCCATCAGAAGGTAGAATAATACTTTGTTCATAGTTGTGAACCTGTTCATAGTCAATGGCAAACTCTGAGACAACATGAAATAGATATTAGCTCGCATTACCTAAGCTTGTTGACAATATTCTGAACAAGTTGTGGATAATGTATAATGGTGTTGACCAGATCCGACTTAACATGCAAGACCATTTCATATAAAAAAATATAATAACAACGGATTCAAATTCAGTAAATATTTGTCACTTTAAGATGGACTGGTTACGTACATAAATGTGAAAAACATAATCTGATTACAATGACGACGACAACAACAATACTAATATTACTACTACTACGTGCAGGAGCAGGACATAATTTCTCAAGTAATTTGTGACCTCAGTTGACGTGTGCGTGCACGTGTGTGTGTGTGCGTGCATGGAGAGGAATTCACATATTTGGAACAGAGCCAAATAGGTGATTTGGTTGATAGGTGAGGAATGTGAGCAATGGCAGCTTACAGTCTGTCAGTAGAACCGTACATATTCATGAGTTGCTTTTGTAGCCATGTTGAGGACAAACTGATTGGCGTAGGACAAATAAAAAAAACCCTGTGTTGGTCCTCAACATGGCCGTTTCGGACTGCATGACTAATACAGTAGGCTACTATAATTAATACTAATACTAATAATACAGGAATAATGCATGAATATCAGTTTAACAGTCTCCACCTGTTCAGACTGGCCACACCTCCCTACCTGTCTGCTCGCCATTGACAATGCATTACTAGGCGTGTCAATCGCTGCCTGTGTGAAAGATATTCTCATACAGCAGCTGCATTTCTCCTCACTCTGAGAGATACAACATCATGGAATTAGAGGAGATTATGTCAGGGGATAGTAAGGATAAGACTGAGTCTGGTAATCTTTTAACAACCAACGACTCGCCATTCTTTAGCGATGGTGTGAGGAGGATCGATTTTGTCCTGGTCTACGAGAAGGATGATGCAGAGGAAAATAAAGAGAGGGTGAGAGCTTGTAGTTTGTTTGTCTAATAACTGCCATTGGGGTGTACCTTTGTCTACCTTGACCTTAATGTGTTTCTGCAAAACAAAACCTCACTCGGAAGTAGTATTACTTTTGGACCTCATTTTAGAAAATAACTCCCCAACCTCTGTCTTGTGCAGCACATTTGTACAAGATAAGAAAAGTCTGTATTTTACTTTCTGACCTTACCCCACCAGATATATGTTTGGCCTGTTTAAAGGCTGAACATGAACACATTCCCAATTTCAATAAAAGAGGATAACGTTTTTGCAAACAAAATGTTTTATTGCTGATGATGATTGAATAATAAAACAATACGAAAATATTTTGGCGATTAGACTCCATTAACATTACAATTATAAGATTAGCTTTTAATAGGGAGAGCCCCCCAATGGGGGGAAATCTTGCTTTTGCGAACGCCCATCATTTCGACAGGAGGGTTAGCGACTCACTCCACGGAGGTTAAGGTTAGGGTGAGGGTTAGAGTCGGGTGTCGAAAAGTTGACATGTAGTAACAGCCACACGCTCCCCCCAATGGAGTCTAGACGCTGTTGGTGACAGTGCAGATGACCTCCTTCTTAACTCTAAACGATTGAGACAAGGTGGAGTTGGGGATGGAGGTGGGTTGCTTGTTGCATGCTGAAAAGAGAATAGGGAATTTAATTAAGGAGTCCGTTTCTACTACCGCAACGTGAGGCGGGACTATGGCTGCGGTCCAAATCGCTAAGCAAACAGCCGCCGGCGACGGGTTCCCACTCTTTTACTGAACACTTTGGTTCCCATGGCGACGCGTCCATACAGCAGAGGTTTTAGTAAAGTTGCGGGGGGCGTGGCCAACTAAACTGATACCAGCCGGCTGTGTTCTTCTTCATGTGCTGTATTTCGGGAGGCTCCGACCACATTCTCCCATGTATCCCTGCGGTTGCACGTGACCGTTGGCAGCCAATAGCATCCTCCGGTGCCTTTACAATCTATGATGGCAACTCCCATGCCAAGGACCCATATTGTGTCATTTGCGCTGCAGAGAAACCAATGGCTTCGCTTTGTCCATATCTTTTATACAGTCTATGCGTAGTACAGACAGCTGAGCGCTGATCATTTCCGGTTACCGTTGTCATCTGCCGTAGCCGTCCAAAGTTTAAATAGTCTAATGACAAGGATCAGAGGCAGTGATATTTAAAGACTGAGTCCAATCGCCTGATTGGCCAACTGCAGATTGGATAGAAGTGCACACGCTTTTAGCTGTGAATGACAACGTACATTTCTTAATGTTCCTTACTGACATGCATATCGTTCATATCACAATTTTAGATGTAAAATGCTCAGTGCACAATTAACTCAGAGATTGTAAAACCCATACAGGTCCATCACATTTGTTTACTGGTAATGTGGTTCTTGTATACTACGTCACTTTTAGTAACTACTAATAACAGATCTACACTATACAAGCTCAAGTGTCATAATTCAAGGTGTTGTGAGTTTGGTTCCATTTGTACAAAATATACATACTTAAATACATACATAAATGAATATGCTCTAAGAATTAATTTAAAGCTGCAATATAGAACATTTTTTATTGAATAAAACATTATTTGAACTGGGGCTGTCACGATTTGCCTAATCCACGATTCAATTCAACTTTCGATTCTAAGGTCTCGATTTGATTTGATTCAATTTTCGATACGATATACTATTAAAGCCTCATTTTTTCAGCACTGAGAGAAATATGGCTATACATTTAGGCAATTGTCTTGATTTGTAAAGAAAACACTTTTGTCTCTCAATAACTCACTTTTATTTGTATAGCCTAATAACATGAGAATGAGAATAACAAAGTTTGAGGGTGCGACACCCCCTCATGCACCCCTGTGCCGCTGAGCCAGATTTTTGCAATCTTGGCATCATTGAAAATGAGGGCACTGCTCTCAATCTATTTTCGAGAAAATAAATTAAGTTTAAATGGATAAGTAAAATTCAAGCTACTGTATAGTGAAAGTTAGAAGAAGTTAGAACTCAGAAATGAACTGCTCTGGCTGCTGCTGCAGTGCTGCATGCACTAACAGAGAGAGTGAGCAAGCCGATCGAGGCTCGTTCAGCAAGGCGGTCACTCAGTGATGAAAAAAGTACTCACATGTTTTACTTAAGTAAAAGTAAAAATACTCAGTTAAAAGTCCCATGTTCGAAATGTAGGCCTACTTGACGTTTTGGTAATCAAAATGTAGGCTGTAGCCTATAAATAAAACGTAGCCTAGACATTATGCAGAATGTCCCATTTCACAGGTTTTCACAAATGTAGCCTATCATTTGTAGAAGACATTTTAGCAGATCTAAGCTCACAATATGCGTCACATTTTGAGCTTGTATTTTTCAAATGGCCTTTATATGTAGGGCTGGTGGTTAATCATGTATACATTAACTGTTAATGTATTCCTTTATAATAATCGAAATTTGCAGTAACTAACCGTTTTTAAAAAGTTGTAGTGGAGTAAAGTAGCCTACACTATTTGCCTAGATGTGGTGGAGGAGTAGAAGTAGGCTACTTGAGTAAATGTACTCAGTTACTTTACACCACTGATCTGCATGGGCGTTCAGCAGGGCAGACATAGAACCGGTTGAACATGTTTAGCACAAAGACTTGTGTATTGGAAGCAATTAGCATGCCGGGGGTTGCCGGTCGCGCCAACCTCAAGACAATGACAACGTAATTGGGACTATGGTGCCGATTGAGGGAAAAAAGAAAGACAAAAATATAGAAAAATAGGTCTATAGCATGAAAAGTGGAGGGACAGTCGGGACCAAAAAGACCTGGCTCCGGCGCCTATGCCCGTCAAGTGCACTCATACAACTAACAAGAAAGACAAAATATTTCCACACTTTTGACCTGTATGAAGCGGGAGGGTTTTCCAATTCTTCCGTGGGGTTATCAATCATCATCACACGCTGACTGCAGTCTGGCAGTGGTAGGGTGACCAGACGTCCCGTTTTACCCGGGACAGTCCCGTTTTCAAGCTGCGTGTCCCGGTGTCCCGACAAATATCTTTAAAACACTGATATGTCCCGCTTTTCAACATTCACTGCAAAATTGTCCCGGTTTTTTATAAATAATAAAATTAAAATAATAGTAGCTGTTTTCAGTGGTTGCAATAGACATTTGTTATGTTCTTTTCATGAAAACATGCTCACCTAACCAATCAGAAAACAGGAACAAATTCATTGCGTGTCTGCATTCAACGCTGAGGCTGTTTGTCAATCACTCACTCACTGCCTGTTTGCAACCCTGCGGTGCGTGTGTGCGCGTGCACGAACGTTAGAGAATGGGCACGTGCGTGCGCGGTAACGTGCGCATTGATTTTAGGGTCCCAGTTTTAGGCAACAGTGTTTTGCGTCCCGGTTTGAGTGGCTGGAAATATGGTCACCCTAGGCAGTGGCCATAGTGAAGTTCGTACGTAACGTAACACTCTCTCTCTCTCTCTCTCTCTCTCTCTCTCTCTCTCTCTCTCTCTCTCTCTCTCTCTCTCTCTCTCTCTCTCTCTCTCTCTCTCTCTCTCTCTCTCTCTCTCTCTCTCTCTCACTGCGAGTCTCTGCTGTTTGCGGTCTGTACGTGCTCAGTCAGTGTGTGTATCTGTCGCCTGTCTTTTTTTTCCCTCTCCTCCGTCGGAAGCACGCATGCACGCCCACACGCGAATCGCGATTCGAGTTGTTATTACGATTCACTGAATCGAACATAAATTTCGGTTTGATTCGCGATTCCAGTCGGAATCGTGACAGCCTTAATTTTAATCTAGTTGAATGGTAGAGCACATAAACGCTGGCATTCCTGCTCTGGGCATGTCATAATAGATGAACATTCAGCGAAAATAGCAGCTCTGTAATCTCCCAATGTGCTGTGTAACTATGTGCTGTGTGTGTGTGTGTGTGTGTGTGTGTGTGTGTGTGTGTGTGTGCGCGTGTGTGTGTGTGTGTGTGCGTGTGTGTGTGTGTGTGTGTGTGTGTGTGTGTGTGTGTGTGTGTGTGTGTGTGTGTGTGTGTGTGTGTGTGTGTGTGTGTGTGTGCACGTGTGCGTGCGTGTCCCCGCGTGCGTGTCCTCCGTATCTCGAGAACCGTCTGACTGGTGAACTTAACACTTAACCTGCATGCTTATTGCTGTGAGGACCCAAGGGAGCAATGTTTTATTTGTAAAGGCATTCATGGTCATGGGAATACATGAGCATATAGGGATAACATGCATTGCCTTGCACAATGATTTGTAATATGATTTCAACTTCAATCTTGTGTTATTATCTATTCTGAAACCAAAATGTTGACCTCTTGGGAGGTCTATTTCTGCAGCAGGTTTGTTCTATTGCTCATACTGTAGTATACTGTATGACCCAGCAGTGAACATACTGTACATACTGTACATACAGGGAACAGCAGGATACTATTTTGAAAAACATGTTTTAAAAGTTCAAATAGTTGATCTACAAGTTCACAACGCGTAGATCGGCTGTTTTATTTTTTTTAGGCGATAGTGAAAACAAAAATGGAACAAGGTTTAGTGACTGGGGGTAAGGCACAGACAAAAGTAGTGCCCAATGACTCACTCAGACCACTTCCTGTGTGCTTTCTTCTTCCTCTGCAGGAACAATATGAAGACAGCCTGAAGGCTATGGGGATGGAGCTAGAACACTGTGAGTGCACAGTAAGTGCACAGTGGTTTTAAGATGGTTCGATTAATGTGATTTTTTTAAATTGGCTGATAAATACAATTATCACTCAAAAACACAAAGTTTGCCAAAATGTTAGGTTATAACACACACACACACACACACACACACACACACACACACACACACACACACACACACACACACACACACACACACACACACACACACACACACACACACATACACACACACACACTAATATATATATATACATATAGGCCTACATATGCAAATTAGGGTTATAGACACACCCAATCATAATGATAAGCATTCCGATATGTTTGTAATGGTCAAAAACATGAAATAGACACCAAGTTTGCATTTGTAGCTCATTTGATTCAAAAGCTACGGTCAAAACCATTTATAGCTGGCGACCCCGAAGGTCCCCGGCTCGGGCACAATAGTTAAGTTATTAGAGCACAGGCTAAATCTGGAGAAAAGAAAAAAAAAACGGGGGAACATTATTTAATTTCAAAGTCAACTTGCACTTTAATTTATGTATCGCTTTATTTAATTTTTTTCTTTCTTTATTCTTCATTCATTTTGACCAAATGTTGTCCAATAGTTTTATTACTGGCGATAATAATCATTAAGTTTACCTTCAGAGTGATCCCAAGCTGGTGTTTGTGAAGATCCACATGACATGGGACTTGCTGTGCCGTACCGCAGAGTGGCTCCACATCAAGCTGCCCATCAGACTGTCCGATAAGGAAAAGTCCAACAAGCACTTGCTTGGCAAATGTGCAAATTTGCTCCACGGATGGCTGCCCAGCGAGTTTCTCTTCAAAAAGAAACGTTTCACTGCCCCCTTCGAGGATCACTTAAAGGGCCACTTCGACATCGACTGCAATAATGATGAAACCTTCACACCGTCCATGAGGATCAGGATGGTGAGGTCCTGATCATTTAAGTGGATGAAAGCATATGCTTAATTATGCCATTGGATGTTCCAATACTCATTTTACCATCATAGCCTCACACAGTTCGGATCATATTAGTGTACAATGCAATGCAATGCAATGCACCAGTAAGACACCTAAGGGCACAGCTGTGTGCTGTGAGACCCTAGACATGCATCTGTGCGTGTCAGTATCTGTCTCTCAGTCCTTGTTCCCTTTTATGGGCATATTGGTTGGATCGGTGGTTCTACTGAAAAATGTTGTTTTGTACAACTGTACATCAGGGATCTCCATATATGGGCATACAAGGGACCAGGACAGAATGTGATGTCACAATGTGATGTCACAGATATCCAGGGTTTGATCTTTGATGAGGTGATGTCACAACGATGTGATGTCACAATGTCAACAATGTGACAACAGCTGTAGACTAGTATAGACATTGAAGCGTTACAGAAGGACATACGGAGGTGTGACGGTTCTCATAGGTAACTGTGACCTGCGGTTGCAATAATTGCGACCGAAGGTCGCAGTACCATGAGACATGTCACAGCTTGTCCGTGTCCGTGTAGAAGTGTACACATTTTTCTATTGGTAAACCTTAAAAATGTGTCTTCATGATGTCATCATGCTCTGATGTCACTGTGATGTCAGGGGAACCACTTTCATGCCCATATATGGAGTTCCCTGATGTCATCAATATTAATGATGCCCTGTTAGAGAGATCCCTGTGATGCCAGGGGGAACAAATCACTTTTATGCCCATATATGGACATATGGAGATCCCTGTGATGCCAGGGGAACAAATCCCTTTTATGCCCATATATGGAGATCCCTGATGTCCACAACCCTGATGTCCACATCACTTGTCTTACTAGTATATAGGCCTACAGTTCTAAGCACTTTTGCTTAGACGCATGATTTCCACATAAACATTTCTGAAATATTACAGGTGCTAAACTTCCTGCTAAAAAAATTCAAATAAAAACAATAGACATTTTTTTACATTAAAAATGAATGGGAATAAACATGAATAAGAGTTTACTCATATAAACATGGCATCAGGGGCGGAGCTATAGGGGAAGCAGCCGATGCAGTCGCATTAGGGCCCGGAGGCATTAGGGCCTGCCACCGCTCCGGGGAATAAAAAAATAAAAAATAAAAAATAAAAATAAAGAAAACTTTTATTTTGAAATGCTTACCGGATTGAGAAGACACTCTATTGCTCTTGACAAGTGCTACTGATTACTCAATGTGATCCAGACTAGTTGCTTTGAGGACAGCTGTTTCCTGTTTACTTTTTAGCAGCAGGCATGAAGAATCTTCTCTTTGCCGTCTGTTTTGGCGTTTAGGGCTGTTATCGGTAATTTCTACAGAATGGCTCTGAAACTAATATCTGATTTCTTTGGTGGGGCCCGCCACCCCAATTAAAAAAATAAAAGAGTTGTAGGCTACAGAAGCAAGTGGATATTATTGACATGTTCTGCAGTCCGTGACTCAATCAGAGGAGGAGGATTAGGGAACAGAATTTCCACTCAAAGGTAATTAATACCATTTATTCCAGGGGTCTTCAACAGGGGGGGTCCTTAGACAGAGTTACTACAGGGGGTCCTCCAAATCTTCCAATGTTTAATATTAACCACTTGAACCCTAGTGTCCATCCATATCCTGAGAAACTGTAGCCGAAAATAGCCGATCTACAAGCTTGTGAGCTTGTAGATATGGAATCTATGAAAAGGTTATGGTGGTCCCTGCTCCATCTCTCTCTTAACCAAGGGGGTCCTTGGCCTGAAAAACGTTGAAGACCCCCTAGCCTAAACTTCGGCACGCTACTAGTCCCCGCACCATTTACGCCACCCCCCCGCAATATATGCATCAAAAACGTGCGGCTCGGCCGGGGAATGGTGTGCTAGTAACTTTCTTTCCGATCCGCCTTACAATGGCGACATAATCGGCAAAAAACGACGCTGAATTGTCCCCATTGACTTATAATGGGACAATGCAAGACATCACATTCAAGTATTTTTTCTCTCGCAAAGCATAGGAGCTACAGTTTCAAACCTCGGAGAGGAGATTCATAATGATTTTAAGAATGAATCGAAAAATAATTACATCACTCGGCCTCATGGTGGCGCTATAACGGCCCACTTTGCGTTTTGCCCCGTAACTCTTGAACCGTAAGACCGGAAAATTAAAATTCTTTTTACCCTGGATTCCTTGGGTCAAGACGCATCTCCCCATATAGGCCACGCCCATTTGCGCCAGGATAGATTTTCCGCCATCTTGAATTTTCTCCAAAACACACTTTTTGCTCCTTTTCCTACATATTTTCTTCAAATGTCACAAAAATCGGTACACAATGATCCTGGGTGACCAGATAGGTGCTGTTGAGTCTAGCCTGCCCTGAGCATCAACTGCAATACACACACACACACACACACACACACACACACACACACACACACACACACACACAGCTCCACTTCGAACAGAGGTTCGATTTTTTTTAAATGTTTCCACACAGTTTTAGCCCATTCTTGGATTTGAGCAGACACATCCGTAGGCAGAGATTCTGATTTTGTTGTCTTTTTGCCCAAAGCATTGCAAACAATAGATTATAATACACTACAGTGCAAGACTGCGGTTCCAAACGCCTAAATGGCCACACATAGGTCGCAATAGGTGTCACCAAACATATGTTGCCAAAAATACATATGAAAATGAATGTTACGTCGCATTACTTTAAGGCCCTCTTACATCGAACAACTTTTAAAAAGATTTTGGAAAGATTTGGAAAGATTTCTAAAAGACCCCCTCACACTAAGATTTGAAAAAAGACTTTCCAAAGACTGAATGATGATTTAAAAAAAAAAAAATCAAGACTGAATGATGATTTAAAAAAAAAAATCAGTTGTTAGATCTAAAGATTTTGCAAAGACTGATTCAAGATCCCCCCCCCCCCCCCCCCCCACACACACACACACACACAGTGGTGTAAAGTAGCTAACTAAGTAAATTTGAGGTATTTCCAGTTTTCAGTACTTTTACTTCTACTCCACTACATCAGAGGAAAATATTGTACTTTTACTACACTACTTTGAAAACGTCAGTTACTACTTTGCAGATATAAATTATAATCTATCTATAAATGCGAGAAGTCTGTCTGTCTGTCTGTAATCCGCGTATCTCGAGAACCATTCGTCCCACCGGCACGCGCGTTCCCCGCCGCGGCGCGGAGTGCAGTGCCGGGCCTCGACCCGATCCGACGCGCGGTTTTCCCGAACCGGCGCGAAACGTTCGGAATCTCCTTATGCGGGGCTGATTGTTGACATCAGGCTGTTCCGGTGCAAGCGCTGACTCATTGTGACATCACATCATAAAAGGCTCTGAGATCACGTACGCCACACGAGTCAACAAAAAATGCCATGGTTACGTATTCTGATGTTCCTATATGGGCATAAAAGGACACAGGCAAACAGATGGTCAAAACGGGTCCTATGACAACAGGTATAATGGGGTTTGCTTTAAAGGGGGAACCAGCACTGTGTCTGCAACACAGTCGGAGGCACAGACAGATACAGAGATCTCCATAATGGGCATAAAGGGACACAGACAAACAGATACAGAGATCTCCATATAAGGGCATGAAATGGATGCAGACAGACAGATACAGATATCTCCATATATGAGCATAAATGGACACAGGCAAACAGATGGTCAATACAGGTCCTACAGAGATCTCCATATATGGGCATAAAATGGACGCAGACAGACAGATAACTCCATATATGGGCATAAATGGACACAGGCAAACAGATGGTCAAAACGGGTCCTACAGAGATCTCCATATATGGACATAAAATGGACGTAGACAGATAGATATCCCCATATATGGGCATGAATGGACACACGCAAACAGAAGGTCAAAACAGATCCTATGACAACAGGTATAATGGGGTTTGCATTAAAGGGCGGGGCATTCATCCCCTATTTACATTGTTCCCGAGTTGGCCACGGCGCCGACTAGACGCTCGGGCGGCCGAGCTTCTAGTATTATAAAACATTAACCACTTTAGCCCTATTGGGCTAAATGAAAATAGCCAATCTACAAGCTCACAACGCGTCGCATCGCAGTATTGATACTTTTACTTGAGTAAAGCATGTGAGTACTTTTTCCATCACTGCATGCACAGATTGCACACACACCGAGCTCCGCCCTCCGGCCTCCTCCCTCAGCCCTCTCTTCTCCCGTTCTCTCCTCTCCTCTCCATAGCCGGCACAGATTGATCCTATCAACTTATTATCAACTTTGAATGTTTGGAATAATGTGCTATTATGATAAGCAGTGAAATAAAGGGCTGCCGCACCAACAGCTAAAAATTTAGTCGGACTACTACCTCACATTTAACGAATGAGTAACGACTGAATCACAGGAGCGCGCCGCGACTCACCTCGATTTTATTATGACTGAGAAATATTTTCAGAGTTGTTAGGTGTAAGGCTAGCTTTAGGTGTTTAACACTTCAAAATAGTGAGAAGAAATATAAAAGAAACAACAACAACAACAATTCATTATTAAACATTAATATTAAACATACTGTACTAATCAGATGTTTCATGTTGTAGGCTTACTACATCCTCAACTACAAGGATTCAAAAAAGTTGCTGGCTACAGGAGTGTACGAGGATGCTTATCCTGTTCATGATGTGAGTTGACTCAGGATTTATTCACTTACAAACATCCCTTTCTGGGTCTTAACTGACCTGGGATTGTGTCGCTCCCAAGCCTCAGTTATACTCTGAATCTTCTATAATAAGGCTAAAAAGAAGATACTAAAGCCCCTATCATAGTAAGCACCGCGGTGATAAGCTATCCACCGCGGTGTAGTCTTTTTAAGTCATAAAACGACAACATTACGTCATTACTCACAGTGAAGAGCTATCCACCGCGAACCCCGACATACAGTATCTCTCTGTTTTTGAAGTGGTTTTGTCTGTCCCATACATGTTTTTTTTTAGGATTCCCATAGATTCTCAAGGAGTGGCTTTGTCTGTCCCGTACATGTCCCTACATGTCCCGTGCATGCAGAATTGAGGATTGGTCAAGCTTCACATGACAACTTGGCCCTCCAGACAAAATCATTCATTCATTCAGAATTCATACTATACTTTTTTGAAAATATAGATCTAGAACACAGAATGTATAGATCTAGAACACAGATTTCATAGCTCTAGAACACATAGAATAAAAATTCACCGCTTCACTTCGAACCGAGGTTTGATATTTGAGGATTCCCATAGATTCTCAAGGAGTGGCTTTGTCTGTCCCGTACATGTCCCGTGCATGCAGAATTGAGGATTGGTCAAGCTTCACATGACAAGTTGGCCCTCCAGACAAAATCATTCAGAATACAGAATTCATAAAAATATAGAACTAAAGAACATAGAAAGTATAGATCAAGGACACAGGATGTATAGATCTAGAACACAGATTTCATAGCTCTAGAACACATAGAATAAAAATTCACCGCTTCACTTCGAACCGAGGTTTGATTTTTACTATCAGACAGATCGGACCATCACCCCGTTCACTGATTGGTCGATCTAGACCAGTCAGTCACAGTGATAGGACTTCACCGTGACTGACTATGATGGCCTCCACTTGTTTTCTCACTTCTTGTTTTCTCACTTTAGGTGGATAGCTTATCACCTAAAATGTGCAGTGATAGGCTCTTCACCGCAGACTCTGATAAGGGCTTAAGGAGACAATTCACTTGCTTATTCTCCATTATGTGTGAGAAGACCTGGACCTGACCCCAATATAATATGAACAACTGACTACCTGGAGTTAGCATAACATAGCCAATGCCCCAAAGCCCCAAAGACACCCGAAATAATATTGTGAAAGGAAAAATATGATTTAAAATAAAGGAAACCTGTTTTAGCCAACGTTATACCCATTTTAGCCGACTTTTTACCCGAAAATACCAGAAATTTTGTGTGCTCCCCCTAGTGGGGACAGAGTTAGGCGCCGGTGTTCTATTGCATATAGGCTACAGTGTGTTGAAATAAAGAGTTCACTATTTCCCCCCACTGTGCCCCTGTGTTGCCTCAAGGTATTGTATTGATGACAACCCAACGGTGGCGGCTGGTGATTTTTTTTCCCCAGGTGGTGCTACACCAGTTAAGGCAACAATGTACTATGTTATCACACACACAGTTTAATTTGATAGGCCCTGGCCTAGTTTAGGCCCAGCCATTAATCTGTGGAAGACAGCCATAACTAATAGCATTAGCAAAACAATATGATTAAGTAGGCTAATATACATTTGTGTACTTTTAGGCTAATAATACAATGCTGCTGTATTATTATATGATTCATATCCATTCACTGCAATAACCGACAACAAGTAGATTTGTTAGGCTATATCATTTTACATAAGCATTTTGGTTTGAAAGACATCAATACATCCAAACCGTGTGTCATACAAACCAAACACAGAGTTGTGTTGCTTTTCATGGCTCAATACGTTTGGTTTATACTTTGACGTATGCCGGTACGAGACGCTCGTCATTAACACACATTAGGCCCTTTTTTTGTCCATGCCTTACCTCTATCCCTAAACTTATTTGCTTTTTAACTATTTTGAAAATATGTTTAAATAGTTCAAATAGCTCATCTACAATTCCACAACGTGTCGATGTAGACCGGCTATTTGAAGTATTTCATTATTTATTTATTTTTTTATTTATTTTTAGTAAAAACAAGGCAAAGAAGTTTGGGAACAAGGGGTAAGGCATGGACAAAAATATAGCTGATTGTGTCAGACAGTCTCTGTTATGATGTGTATGCTGCCCCCAAGAGGTTGGTGGTATGTATTAGCTTGAAGAGGAGTGCACTGCCCATGACCAACTTAAAGCCAGAGGCAATATGTACAGATCCATGTGCACACACACATGACAGCCAGGAACTTATCAGTAAGGTTATACAACGTAGGAAGTTTTTAATCAACATTTGACATTTAATGGCAGATTATACCTTTTACTCACTATTATATAATATTAACCTTGCTGGCTTGCTCATTTTAAATAAATTACAGGCTTCAGTAATTTTGCCTCAGAGGGAGGGCCGCAGCTGCAACCCAAGCACCACTCCAAAGGTCAATGAGAGGCTTAAACTCTACCAAGACTGGGCTCACCTCAAAAACCTCTTCACGATCCAACCGCTTGATCGCATTAGGTAAAAGCCTCATTCACACCTGAATACCCAGAATGTAATGTTGCTGCCAATTTGATGTTATTTACACAATACTATTAATAGTTCATGATATGTATACTTTTGTACATTTGAAGGAACATTTCTCTCACATGTTATTGCGACCGTCAGGTCGCACTTACTATCAAAACCTCCACCAGCTGTCCGTCAGTCAGTCCGTCCGTCAGTCAGTCCGTCTGTCTGTCACACGTCACACGTCACACTTTTGCCCTGCTCATATCTCCGCAACCGTTGCCCCGATCCATGCCAAATTTTGCACACATACTCCTTGCCTGTTAAATCACAACCTCCACCCATCAATTCACACATGACTCTCTTCTAGTGCCACCATGAGGCTGATTCTTGCAAAACACATTTTTGGACACAGCTCCTACAATTTTTGCCCTAAAATCACGCTAATCGGTACACAGCATGTCTACACTCATGTCATCAACATGGATTGGTCCCATATAGCGCCACCTTCAGGCCCCTTTTTTAAAACACATTTTTGTACACTGCTCCTACAGATTTTGCCCTACAGTCACGCAACTCGGTACACAGTATGTCTACACTCATCTCATCAATATGGATCTGTCCCATATAGCGCCACCAACAGGCCAATTTCTTCAAACACATTTTTGGACACTGCTCCTACACATTTTGCCCTAAAATCACGCTGCGACCTGACGGTCGCTTATCTCCCGATTAGGGAGTCTTACTGGTTTCTACTAAACATATTTTATGTGGTTTCAGCAAACCCACACAGTTTCTACATTATTTTCTTTCCTAGTTTATATACATTATTGGGAAATTATTCTAAAGTTGCAACTAGTCATATCTCCGCCACCGTTGCCCCGATCCATGCCAAAATTTCCACACAAACTCTTTGCCTGCCAAACCACAACCTCCAGGCATCCCCGGAGCTCCAGGGACCCCCAGGGACCCCCTGGCGCCAGAGCCCTGCAACGGGTCGGGGCCCCGTGGGTACCCGACGGTACCCGTGTTTGACGGGCGGAGACGGGCGGAATATTTACTAAATTTATAAATGTGCGGGTACGGGGACGGGCGGTGCGCGACTAAACACGGGCGGGTGACGGGCGGGTGACATTTAACTGTGAAATTCATACACCTGTTTCTGCCTAAAACAACGTCACAAGAGCGCACACAGTGAGCAGCAGGACAGAACTACGGCATGCATACAGCACTGTTTCCACCTAAACGTCAAGTCACACACATGGAGCGGCGGCAGCCGGCTGGAGCACGCACACTCACAGTGAGGAGGACACCGACACACAACTGAATAAAGTGGCCGCGAGTGATCTGCTTGCCTAGCGCGATGTAGTTGCCCAATTGATCTGGGGTTTAGCCTACATCTCATTAAAACTTAATATGCAAACCTACAGGTCTGAGGGACTGTGTTTGTTTTATGTCATGATGATGGGCCGAAAGGAAGGATGACTTGCCTGCAACCAACTTGTCTGCTGCGGCAGAAAGGTGCATGATTGTATAATATCCACGTGATTCCGCGACTATTAGGAGTTCCGATCCCTTTTTTATTATCGTCACATCATGGGTCCGGTTTGGTTTAGATTACCTCGGGCTGTTTATCATCATAACCGTAGCCAACAGTGATGAGAGAACCAAGACAGCGTTCCCTTCAGCTGTGAAAAGCTGGATATGTGCTTCGCCGTATGACGGTGCGTGTCGAGCATAGCAGTCATGCAAGCTCACAAAGCTGCAAGTTCCGACATTTTGTGAGCATTTAGCTCTGATATTTTCAATGCGCGACACCATCGTATGACAAATACAACTGCACAAAGCAGCGGAGGCAGAAAGCAGCAGCAGCAACAAGCTGTCGTGACAGTGTCACTCAGATCATGATCAACTATGGAGTGAAAATAGTGCGATGCCATTTAAAGAACGCACACACATGGCTGTAGGCTATTTACTTCAATGCATGTAATCACGGGTAGCGGGTGATCGTGCCCCTGCCACTGCAGCGCACATAAAATATGTATGTAGGTATCTCCGCCACCGTTGCCCCGATTCATGCCAAACTTTGCACTCACACTCCTTGGCTGCCAAAGCATAACCCCCACCTTTCTCACATGTCTCACTTCTAGCGCCACCATGAGGCCGATTCTTGCAAGACAAATTTTTGGACACTGCTCCTACAGATTTTACCCTAAAATCACGCAAACTGGTACACAGTATCTCTACAGTCGTGTCATCAAAATGCATCTGTCCCATCTAGCGCCACCATCTGGACGCTTTTTTAAAAACCCATTTTTGGACACTGCTCCTACAGATTTTGCCCTAAAATCACACAAACCGATACACAGTATCTCTACAGTCATGTCATCAAAACGCATCTGTCCCATCTAGTGCCACCATCTGGACGATTTTTGAAAAACACATTTTTGGACAGTGCTCCTACAGATTTTGCCCTAAAATCACACAAACCGATACACAGTATCTCTACAGTCATGTCATCAAAACGCATCTGTCCCATCTAGTGCCACCATCTGGACGATTTTTGAAAAACACATTTTTGGACAGTGCTCTTACAGAATTTGCCCTAAAATCATGCAAACTGGTACACCATATCTCTACAGTTATGTAATCAAAATTCATCTGTCCCATCTAGCGCCAACATCTGGACGCTTTTTGAAAAACAATTTTTGGCCTATTTCTGTATTCAAATAGATAAGCGACCTAACGGTCGCTTATCTCCCGATTAGGGAGTCTTACTGGTTAGCAAATACTTTACAAGTCATTAGTTAGTAGATTACTAATATCTTGCCACTGTGAGGCTGATTCTTGCAAAACACATTTTTGGACACTGCTCCTACAGATTTTGCCCTAAAATCATGCAAAGTGGTACACAGTATCTCTACAGTCATGTCATCAACATGGATCTGTCCCATTTCCCAGATTTCCTCCTGATTGGCTACCATTGCCTTCTAAAGTTTGTGTATGCGACCTGATGGTCGCTTATCTCCCGATTTAGGGAGTCTTACTGGTAACTAATAGTTATTATGAAGTGTTACCTTATTTTAATTTCAGTTTTTGTTTAAGTCTTTCTTATTTTTATTTTATTTATTCGTTTTTTACCATAAACCTGGCTGGGTAGACCACCCAGCCTGGCGAAGATATACACTCTGTGGAGTGCACCCCTATATTCATGTTAAAGCTTTTCACAGGAACTACTATGGGGAGAAGATTGCCCTGTATTTTGCCTGGTTGGGATTCTATACTTTTATGCTGGTCTTCCCTGCCATCGTGGGCCTTGGATGTTTTATTTATGGAGTCATGACTCGGGAAGAAAACACGTGGAGGTATAGTAACTATTATCCACAATATCACATTTGCATTTGTTCTATGAATTAATTATGTTAATTCAACATCTAGATTATAAATTACAACAACTAAATGCAGCAAACATGTTGATTGACTTGGATTAGAATTACTACTGAAGAATAAGAATATGAATAGTTAGAAGACTAGTTAAGAATTACTACTACATAACAATGAGTTTGTACCGTGATTGTACCGTATTTAACCTCTATCTAGTGATTGGACGGTGTTTAACCCTTAAGTTCTGTTCAGATTCACTACACCTTCGTTCTGTTCGGGTCATTTTGACCCGGGGGGTATTTGGTTTAAAAAAAACAACACTAATATAAATTTTTACTTAACAAATCATCATGATACATTGACTTTGACTCAATACCAAACAATTCATATGATATATATGGTAAATGTTTGCATTCTTGCTTTGCTATATCACATTAAACACTGAAAGAGCTAGGCGTTTTTAATGATTTAGCTGAAATTCATGTAAAACAACTACTTTATTTAATACTGGGCAATATTGCTCATGCTTATAGGACAAAATGAAAATCAGACAATATTTTTATGAACAACATGCCCATTAGTTGAATACTTGTGGTTCAACAGGACATCATTCTCACATAGAGCTGAACACACATGTGAACACACATGAATGTCACATATGAATATACACTTGAACGTATACACTAGGACAGAGGTTTTCAAACACTTTGGTCTCAGGGCACCCCTGTAAACAACATTTTCATCCACAGCACCCCTGAAATACAGTGTTACTTTACAGCACCTTATGTGTATGTAAAATAATGTAAAATTTCCCCTAATATACAGTACAGTCACAAGGAAAACTTCAGATAAGTGAGGGGTGAGGAGGGGAGGGGTGAGGGGTGAGGAGGGGAGGGGTGAGGAGGAGAGGGGGTGAGGAGGGGAGGGGTGAGGAGGAGAGGGGGTGAAGGGTGTGGGGGGGGTGAGGGCGATAGGAGGGGGGAGGGGGGGAGAGAGGTGACTGTGTGTCTGTGTTAGTATACATGCTTTCTTTTATTTCTGTGCATCTGGGGTGGCGGGGGGGGGGGGGAGGTGGGGGGGGGGGTTGGGTTTGGGGGTTTGGAGGGGAGGGGGTAAGGGCGAGGTGAGGAGGGTTGGAGGGGTGGAAGGGGTTAGGGGGTGATTGTGTATCTGTGTTTGTACATGATTCCTTGCATTTCTGTGCATCAGGGGTTAAGTGTGGGGAGGGGGGGGGGGGGCGGTGCGGAAAGGGGGGGGGGGGGGTTCGGAATGGGGCTTCGGAAGGGGGGTGTTAGAAGTGGGGGTGACAAGTGGGGGTGACTGTGTGTCTCTGTTTTGGCATATACTGTGTATTTCTGTGCATCTGTGCTTCCGGGTCAAAATGACCCGAAACAGCACTTAAGGTTCAAAAAATATGAGGGGGGTGTAGCATGGGTGTAGTGCAAAAATATTTTTTTTACATGTTCATCTCAGAAGAATCTTTAAGGCCAGTGAGTTTCAGGTGGAAACAATTTAAACTTCTACCTTTGTTTTCCAAATGAAAATGTAAAACGGGTCAAAATGACCCGAACAGCACTTAAGGGTTAACCTCTTGTGATTGGACAGTGTGTAATCATTCTCCTGTTATTGGACAGTAAGGAGGTGTGTGATCCAGAGATAGGTGGGTCTATAGTGATGTGCCCACAATGTGACGGGCAGTGCACCTACAGGAGGTTAAACAGCACCTGTGAAAGTTCTAAGGTGAGTGAAGCACTTCTCACAGCTAATTATCAAAAGCATATTCCAAAGTCACAAACTCACTTGCACGCACACATGCACACTCGCGGCCAGATGTTGGCAATAATTGGGGCACTGGTCTCTGCCAGGAATCTCTGACCACTGCTCCATCCACCTTCTACCAGCCAGTGGCGTCAATTGGGTATGGCAGGGGTATGCAGCTGCCATACTCTGGGTCCAGGGGGGAGAATAAAAGTTACCTTTAAATATAAATCCATGAATGTCTCTTTGTCTATCTGTATTATGTTGCTAAATTACAGTAAAATAACTACAAAATGTAACAAAATGGTCACTTTAACAAGGTATTGTGGCACGTTTACTAACATTCCAAGTTTAGATGCACTTGAACAACCATTCCAAGCTACCATATCCAGCCCAAGAAACCGTAGAAAATTGGGGAAATAGAATGTACTTCTTAAGGTATGGCAACATGACGCGCCTTTGCGCACGTGCAAGACACCAGTCATGTTGCCATACCTTAGCTTTTTCTGAACTGACGCCACTGCTACCAGCCGACAAGCAGTGGGTTAAAATGGAGCCGATCGTTGAGAAGGAGTTCAAAACAACTCTCAGACTCTGTCTGTGGTTTTATCATTAAGTGCATCGATGACATAGTTCATACAAAGACGACTTGACAGTGAGGTCCCGCAATCATGCTGCTGTCAGGAGGGTGAAGAGGGCTTTCACTGCAAAGATGGTAGACCGGTTTCACATGGCGACATCAGGAGCATGTGGCAGGCAGTACTAGACTACTAGACCGAGACCAGGTGGTGAGAATGGGCAGTATCACATCCAACGCTGACCCTCAGCACTGGAGCACCCCAAGGATGCATGCTGCACCCCTCCTGTACTCCCTGTACACTCATGACTGAGCAGCCACACACAACTCCAACATCATCCTGAAGTATGCTGATGACACAACAGTCATAAGTGGGGATTATGAACAACAATGAGACTGCCTACAGAGATGAGGTCGGTTCACTGGCACTCTGGTGCCAGGAGCACAGCCTCACCCTCAACATCGACTAGACGCATGATCTGATCATGGACTTCAGGAGGCAGAGGAGGGAGCATGTGCCCGTCTTCATCAATGGATCTGCAGTGGGAAGGATCAGCGAGTTCAAGTTCCTTGTAGTTCACATCGAGGAGGAGGTCAAGTGGGACACACACCCACACACACCCACACGCATGCCCGGGGGAAATCTCATTTTGACAAAGGAGCATCGGGAGGGTTAGCGACTCACCCCACAAAGGTTATGTTTAGGGTAAGGGTTAGAGTTGGGTGTCGAAAAAATGTAGAAACAGCGAAGCTGTCCCGCATGCACGCACACATACGCACACGAGGAAAAAGGCAAGCAGTTGCTATATTGGTTTTGCTGCCTGAAGAAGTACAGAGTTAACCCCCGCATCCTCAGACTGTACTACTAGGGCTCCATTGAAAGTGTCTGGTTAGGCTGTAGGCGAGTCAATCTAAGAAAAAATATCACTTAACCCTAAAAAAATGTATACAAAAGGATTTTCAATGGATTCTGGTAGCATCGGGTGTGCCTAATAACACTAAAAATCTACCAAAATCTACCTCCCAGAAAGCTGCCATTTTCAAGATTGCGTCCCAGATGGTTGCGGGGAGCTTAAAATGGCTATATCTCGAATGGAAAAAAAATTGCAAATGCTTTTTCAAGTGATTCTCGTACCTCTGGACATGCTTGAGAACATACTATAGATTTAGGAAAATACACTATTACAGAAACGCTTCATTTTCAAGATGGCGTGACTGGCGTCCACGATGGCCGCCGGGAGCTTGAGTTGCCTATAACCTGGGATTTATATCTAAAAAATCATAACAATTGCGCACTCTGTGACAAGATTTAGATTTTTGGCATGGTGTTAGGTATGGGCATAAGGTCTTCAATAAACATAGCAAACAAGGTGGGCTAGCACCCTAGTGGTCTGTCTGCAATGAATCCAATATTAAATAGGTCAGTATATGGTTGAAACCCCAAATAATTGATGGAAGAGAATTTTCAACGGATTCTCTTACTATTGGGTATGCTAAATAACCAGTGGTGCAATGGTGATTCAATGTTTGTGGGGTCGCAAACGTCGCTCAACACCTACTATACGGGTCTATTATCCATATAAGCTCTTTGTTAAAACAGTTGTCGAGGTGTGAACTTGGGGGGGGTGCGAGACCCCGGCTTATGGGTCGTCGGGGGCGCGCAACCCAAGACTACGGAAACACTGTAAATAACATACTAAAAGCTTAAAAACAAACTACTGGAAAGGCATAATTTTCATGAGTTCTTATAGTAAATAAATATCATCCCGCGGGCCAAAGATAATTCATTCATGGGCCTGATTTGGCCCCCGGGCCTTGACAATAGCTATAGACTCTATAGATATTGTCACATCGTTGACATTGTGACGTCATATTGTTGTGACATCACCTCATCAAAGATCAAACCCTGGATATCTGTGACATCACATTGTGACATCACATTCCGCCTTTGTCCCTTGTATGCCCATATATGGAGATCCCTGATGTACAGTTATACAAAACAAACATTTTCAGTAGTACCGCCGATCCAACCAATATGCCCATAAAAGAGGACAAGGACTGAGAGACAGATACTGACATGCACGAACGTATGTCTGGGGTCTCGCAGCACACGTGTTGTGCCCTGCACTTCCCCTGCCCTCTCCTGCCTTTTTCCCTCACCTGTTCTCCCTGACTGACTAATTGAACCCTGATTTAATGCCCGCTGTCGAGTCACACCTCGCTCTTGCATCGTTTGCTGTTTCGCCACTGAACACTGACCTGCTAAACTACTGTTGATTCCTGCTGCCTCTGTCGACGCTCCTGGCTACTTGGGTCCCTGATTTCCAGTTCCTGTCGTTAGTATTTCAGCCCTGTGCGGCGTTACCTTTGTTTGCAGTTTATTATGACCCAAGTGTGTCTTCCTACGTTTGTCGTTTTCCTACGTTCATTAAAGTACTGTTTTTGCAATCCTGTGTCTCCGTCTCCACATCACGATTCCATTTTCCTGGTTCTTCGGCCGGTGGCCATAACAACACGGTTGGTTCTACAGAGGGGGATCTCCATATATGGGCATAAAAGGGATTGTATGTATGATGTCAGACGTATAGACGTCAAAGGACTTTCACATAACGAGTAACCGAGTAAGCATGTCCTTTGCACACGGAAAGCTCAGATTTTTGCATGTTCCCCTGCTGTTACTGTACTTGCACAATGTACAGTTGTATGGAAAAAAAATGTAGAACCGCCAATCCAACCAATATGCCCGTATCTCCATATACATGGATCGCCATATATGGGTATCAGGGACCTCTATATATGGGTAACTGGTCCGATATTTATTAATAATGAATTCCGTCCTGTGCAAATTCCGTCCTGCACGACCTTGCTCTCTTCCCCTTTAGGTCGAGGTCGCTGTTCGCCCTTAGGCGTCTTACTGGTACTCTTCCTGCACTAATGTCATGATACCCAGGGGGCAAAGTGGTTTTACAGACTTGGAGCGTTGTAAAAGGTTGTGCACCAGAAATGATATCTAGGACCATCACTGATCACAACCTAGGTGGACAACCTGGTCAACTAGCTACTGGAAAGCTACAGGGTGGGTTCAAACAAATCCCACCCCAATCTCTGAAAAGGCAAATCCGAATAGGGCAAAAGAGACAAAAAAAAGCCTATAACTTGATAATGCTCACTCTTATCTTCATCAAATTAGCTGAGGTATGAACCAGGAGCCTACCCTACATCACCAAAGAGTCAGAATGCAATTTGCCATAAGAAATACTGAAATATTCCCCTTTAAACATGTTTTAGTTTAGGCGGAAAATGATTTTTTGTGGTTAGGACTCATTTACTTTCTCTCATTTACAAGAAAAACAGATTTACAGTACTCAACTAAGCTGTTACTGCATTGCCTAGGGTGCTATTAAACAATAACCAGTGGATGTGTGGAGATAACTATTACAATTTTATTGCAAATCAGATTTCTTTAGACATACAATAGTATTGGGGGGAAATGTTTATTTAACATTATTTACAACACATTGGTATTTTAGGACATTTTAGGCATTTAGTCTTAGTCTTATGAGTCACTGCTGCTATCACTGCTCTCAAATGTGGCAGTGTGTATCCTGCTGCATTTGGTTGCCAGTCCCTGGCAACGACACCCTATGTAGGATGGGACAGCCTTCTTTGCACATGAACAGTTCTTCTGACAGCCTTTGACACATCCACATGATATCATTTTGTCCATTGACACAGGCCAGGCTGGCTGTGTAGATGGAAGTGGAACTACATTTCCCTTATCCAGAAACCAACCAAATTCTGTAAATGAGGGAATTTGTGGTTTGGCGATGTGTGCACTCTTGTCAATGAGTGTTGCCAGAGCAGCCCTTTTCAGGTGCAGGAGAAATGCATTCTCTGTTGGAGGTAGTAGCTTTAAGAGTGTTGATTTGTTGTTCAGGAACTTGTGTGCTCTTAGTTTGCCTAGATCAGCACCCTCAAAGTGATCAGCTGTGGATGTGTACACAGCTATGGTGAGGTCCCTTGCCTGATTGAGGAGGTCATCTGTTATGGCATCGTCAGGGTTCTCACCAAACTCTTCAAGTGCAGGTATATCCAGCTTCATGCTGCTCTTGAACCATGCCTTCTTTCCAGTGAAATATGGATAACTAGTGATATCTCTACCACGAAGGGCATGGCACAACACTGTGAATGTCCCAACGCCACTACCATTTCATGTATAGGCAGGTATGCATTCTGGGCTGTTCTTACCCACAGCTCTGGGAGGTCGCTGAGGTATGTTGCACCATAATACAGGCACAAGTTAATGATGTCGGTGTCATTTGCATGTATGACAACTCTGTCAACTCCTTCATTCTTGACACTGTAGAGGGTGTGGAGTATTATCCTAGTGTCTGCCTCCTGCTGTGTGGATTCCAGAGCAGGAACATCCATAACTGAACCTGCTGTGAGCACCACACTCTTTGTCTCTTCTGTGAATCCACCACCCAGATAGAGATGGGTTGGGCCAAGAGCAGGCTCCAGTTGCTCATTCTCACACCATTTCTCACAGAGGAAGTTGAGAAAGTTTGCTTACACTGTTAGCTGACACTGCAAAAAACTCCTTTGGATCAGGAGCTGTGTACTGCTCACTGACTTCATATACTCTGGCTGATTTTGATGGGCCGTATCTCTTTTCCTGTTCAGCTGACTTAAGACTGGATTCACTGTACCTGTCACAACAAAAGTGTATGATCTCAGAGCCAGCAGGCACATCATTCAGCAGCAGGTGTTTGTATCGCTCAGCAATGGTTCCAAATCTTTCACCTTTGTGAAAAGACCATTGTCGAATCGCACACATAGCATCAACGACTATTGCTGTCTTTTTGTCATTTTGAGGTAGATCAGGGATGCTTATAACTTTTGTCTCCTCTTTCAGGATCTTCACTAGGCTTGCTTTGGTACCCGTTCTCATACCGCCATCTTCCTGGAAGAGGGATGGGGGAAGGTCACTGCATTCATGGTTGCCTATGAAGTCAACAATGTCCAGTTCTCCACCACTGGCAATGATCTGTGTCATGCGAAGAAGGGCAGTAACTTCATTGCTCTTGCCAGGTGCAGAAGATTTCCCCCTGGACTTCTTTTGCTTCATGTTCTGTGTATGGAAGGTGTTAAGCTTCACAATATGTGTCTTCTTCTGTTCACTGGACAGTGAATCAGACAGTGCCTTCAGACCAATTACTTTCACGCTGGTCAGGTTGTCCTTGACTGTGGAATCTGCACACTGTCCAGTTGATATGTTGATCAGTGATGTTGAGGCTGTTGTGAATGGATTGGTCTCTACTGCTGCCATGACCTTGACTACCATCTCTGCATCCCTGGTGACACGTCTCAAACCAGATTCATGGTGTGGGCTGGAGGAATGGAGGTGCAGCATAGACTTCAGCTCTGCAGAGACAGCTGCAGTGAGTGGTTTTGTGTAGACCCACTTCATCCGAGCAGCAGGATTTAGGGTAATGCCATCCAGACCACTTGCCTCCTTGGCATCTGCATTATAAGTCTGCTCCAGAAGCATGTCAGGAGAGACCCCATTGTGGTTGCCATTTGCTCTTCTCCCAACAAATGCACCTGCCATCAGTGCTTCATGTACCTCTGGAGCCGTTTCTGGCAGTCCCTTCATCTCTGCCAAATACAGAGGCAAAGACTGCTGTCCATATTTGTAGTGCCCTGCTGCAGTGAGGTATGGTAGCATCCGTGCTGATTCACAGAGATGTCCTACCCAGTTACCCTCTCGCTGGTAGTATATAAACCTGTGCAGAATGTCTGTCATCTCCAGGAAGATTGACCAGAAAACTGCTGTTGGCTGGTCATTCAGTGATTCCTGGAAAAGCAACATCTGCCCTCGTAGGACTGATAACTGTGGACTTGAACTCTGGATGATCTCTAACTTCTGAGTGGGAGTGGTGTCTTTGTCAAACAACGTCTTCAAGACATTTTCCATCTGTGACTGCCAGTGTGTTTCTCTGTCTGCTGCCCAGGCTTCAAATGCTTGCCAGTACAGTCGCCATATGGCCTCACTGAGGATTCTGAGGGCATGCATGGTTTGGTAGTAGTCAGCCTTCTCACCAAACATCTTCTTGGCAGTCCCTTCCTGACACAGACCAGCTGCGACAAGAAGATCTTCAGCACCTGCATCCCTTATGATCTTGCAAACAGCCTTCATATAGTTATGAGCTTGGTGAAAGCCTCCCAGTAGCAACACTACATTGCAGAACTCGTCTCTGTGCTTGTCTCTGATAGCAACAGTGAGTTCATATGTAGCCTGATCTCCAGTAATAATGGTATACTTGTCTCCCAGTGCATGCGATGTCCTGACCAGCCGTTTCATCTCTTCTTTGAGGACAGTGGGATCGGTTGGAGATGCTGGGATTAGAGGAAGATATCCAATGATGCTGGCCGGTCTGTATGGGTGGAGGTCTGCACAGAAGGCAGAAAATCCAGGCAGTCCTGCCTCTGCATCTGGAGGAGCATCCAACAACTGTGACGTTGTTACCATTCGTGCTAGGTGCCACACAAGCAACAGGTCCTCAGCTGTACCATCTGAGGAAGTTACCAGACTCTCTAGCTTCTCAATGTGCTCAAGTGATCTGGAACTCTGTCTGTCTTTAGCTGAGATATGACACATGGAAGCAGGTGGATCAGCAACATCAGAGAGAGTCTTTCTTCTGTCAGAAGAAGAAGTGGGGACTGTGGCACACACCTGGACCTTCATGGTGTCTTTGTTTTCTATTATGATTGCAGTGGTGGCATTGAAACTCCCACCCTCTAGTGTCTTCTTCTTCCAGTCCAGATTGTCCATGGCAAAAACATGGGGAATCTTGCAGTTTTTCATCATTGTTTCTGGCACGTACACACCATCAGTTTCAACCTGCAGCATGACTTTCTCACTCTCTGCTGTCAGCTGACGCTGCAGACGTTCATAACTGATTCCAAGCCCCAGCCTGTTGTTCAGCGTAATTAGTGATTTACTACGTGTCTGATTGAATGTGTGGTAGGCAGCAGCAAGAGCCGTCGCAGACTGCGTCCGCGTCTGAAGACGGGTCTTATGACCCGTCTCATGACGCGTCAGTGCTTAAATAGCGGTCAAGACGCAGCTTTGCGTCCAGGACGGAGCTCCCGCGGCTCAAGACGCGATTCTCGGTTTCAATCACTTCAATCACGTCTTTGCGTCTTCTAGACGCGAAACCGCGGCTCAAGACGCGATTCTCGGTTTCAATCACGTCTTTTAACCTCAAAGACGCGGCTTGGACACTACAATCGCGTCTTTGATCCCAAAGACGAGGCTTGGAATCGCGTCTGGCTGGAACTCGGTGTGGCCGTAAAGGAGACATGTAACCCGCAAAGTCTGCTGTGTGCTGTCCTTGTATCTATTAGATACATTTTACTATTATTTATTGTCAATGGAACATGCTATATTCTACCATATTGTCGGCATTATAGTGTGTCATAACGTTTTTAGTGCGAAAATATATCTTTTCGTTTCTTTTTTTTTTTAGCATTTAAAAAAAAAGGCAGGTTATATCTGCCTGGATTCATGGCACAGAGCAGAACGTTTAGCTCAGTCGCTAGAGCGGCTGCCCCGTTGACCGGAGGTTGCCGGTTCGATCCCCGCCTCAGTCACTCTTTATTTCTAAGCACTGTGAAACACGTTTTCTTGCGGCTCCAGACGCGAATCTCGTTTCAATCATGTCTTTGAGCCAAAAGACAGGGCTTGGACCGCGTCTTTGAGCCCAAAGACGGGGCTTGGACACTACAATCGCGTCTTTGGGGGCTTGGACCGCGTCTTTGAGCCCAAAGACGGGGCTTGGACACTACAATCGCGTCTTTGATCCCAAAGACGTGGCTTGGAGGCTACCGCGTCTGGCTGGAACTCGGAGCGGAGTCAAGTTCATTGAAAATAACGGGGCCGTATGTTTTGACGCGGCGCCTCCGTGCGGCCGATGTGTCTAGTGTGTGTTCCCCTTCAGACGTCTGCTGTCTGCTCTCCGTGAAAAAAAAAAAAAAAAGGGTGTCTATTGTATGTATTTTTTGATGGAGAATTCAAATATTACCTTCTTTTTTGCATAGGACAACTCTAACCTGCATCAATTGGTATTTTATAATTGCCAATTGTACCCTATCCATCTAAAAAACAAATTGGATGTCTATTGTAGGTATTTTTCGATGGAGAATTCAAATATGACCTTCTTTTTTGCATAGGACAACTCTAACCTGCATCAATTGGTATTTTATAATTGTCAATTGTACCCTATCCATCTAAAAAAACAAATTGGATCTCTATTGTATGTATTTTTTGATGGAAAATTCAAATATTACCTTCTTTTTTAGATAGGACAACTCTAACCTGCATCAATTGGTATTTTATAATTGCCAATAGTACCCTATCAATCTAAAAAAAACAAATTGGATCTCTATTGTATGTATTTTTTGATGGAAAATTAAAATATTACCTTCTTTTTTAGATAGGACAACTCTAACCTGCATCAATTGGTGCATCAACCTTCTATCTATCTATCTATCTATCTATCTATCTATCTATCTATCTATTTATACTTCACCTTTAGTCAAGAAGAGAGTTCAGCCTCAGGAACTTGCACACCTGGAACTGTGTCATGACTGTGTCATGGAGCTAAGCAGAACTATGTTAAATACTCACAATGAGTCTGATGGACCAATCAGAGTGGTGGTGGGGGGAGGGATCAACAATAGACAGAAACTGGATAATGCTTTGTTAACTGTCCCACCTAAGTCCCTGCTAGTCTGAACAAATCACCTTCCCTCTCATAACACTACTACTACTACTACTACTACTACTACTACTACTACTACTACTACTACATTTATATAAAGCTGCTCTTGCATTTGAATTCAAGTCTGACACAAGTTAAGGTTAACTTAGGTAGTAGTTCATTTTGCTGGCTTTTGTGTGTGAGTGTGTAGGCCCACAAATTATTATAATTGTCTGTCATTAAGTGACTCAAAGGGAGACGTCTAATGGGTGTTTATTATTTTAATATTAACTGTGGGAAGATTATATATATTTTATTTTGCACTTACAGTGTTGTGATATTATTCCTGAAGGAAGAGGGGTATTTTCACAGCCCAGGCTTTGAACCTAAATGCTGTTTACATGCTCTATAAATATTTATTTCTATATAAAACTCAGTTGTGTGGAGTTATTGTGTGCCTTTTCTTGTAGCTAAAGAGTCCATTTGTTCACTAGACATTAAGTCAAGGTTACTATTTTGAGTTGAAGCCAAGTGTTTTATTACTTTGTGGTTTAACATTATTTAAAAGGCAAATTCATTGTTATGGTTACTTTAGAAGACTGCTTTTGCATTCATGAGTTAAAAAGAGAGCCAAGCTAATTCAAAGAGTTAAGTTAAAGGAACACAAAACGTGACTTAACTCACAGCTGCCATTGGACAGACAGTTATAACATACTCTTATCTTTCACAGAACAGACAATTATCATTTATTTTATCTATTTGAGACATGTAGCTGCTCTAGGGGAAATAGAGCATTAATTTGGGATCAGCCTATTCAATTGATAATGACCAATGGGTGCCAGTTTCTAAGTAGTTAAGCATATTACCATAACAATATATGTGGCCTAGACATGGATATTGCCCACTCAACTCGTAATCTACAGAAATGTCCACCACATCACACAGTATAAAACCTAGTAGAGAAATCTGCCTTCTCCTGTATTGTATTAGTGACATTCATTAATAAATAGTAAAATAACAGGACAGAGCAGAACAGGCCTCTGCTGTGTCTTTATTATGGGTGCATTCCAATGCAAATGGATACTCTGGAACAATCTGAAACAATGTATCTTTCCTGTGGCTGTTATAATGAACACAAACAGATCAGAACGTAATTTAACATTAACCAGTTACATTTATCATACAACAATGTAAGGGATGGATTCCTTTCTATTGTGTGAGTTACTTAAATGCTGATCAATATGTGAATCTGGCTCTTATCAGGTGGGTGTTTTCTCTCCCTGTCCTGTGCTGTCCTCAGTTAAACCAAGACAGTGCTGTTGTCACCAATGTGGAAAAAGCTTCAGCTCAATTTATTATCTCAAAGTAGACCAGAAAATACACACAGGAGAGAAACCATACGGCTGTGTCCAATGTGGGGAAAAGTTCAGTTTAATGGCTGCTCCGAAAGTGCACCAGAGATTTCACACCGAAGAAAAGCCTTACTGCTGTGAACACTGTGGCAAACGTTTCACTGTAAAATCTAGCCTCGTACAACACAAGAAGATTCACACTGGAGAGAGACCTTACTGCTGTCACCAATGTGGGAAAAGGTTCACTCTGAAGACGGCTCTGAAAAGACACCTGAAAATCCACACTGGTGAGAAGCCATATACTGCTGTGTCCAGTGTGCGAAAATGTTCAGTGATATGCATCATCTTCGGTGTGAAATCTCTGGTGCACTTTCGGACTATCTTTTCACCACATTGGACACAGCCGTATGGTTTCTCTCCTGTGTGAATTCGTTCATGTATTTTGAGATAAGACAATCGAATAAAGCTTTTCCCACACTGGTCACAGCAATAGGGCTTCTCTCTAGTGTGAATTCTCTGGTGTTCTTTTAAAATCCCCTTTTGAACAAATCTTTTCCCACACTGGTCACAACAATAAGGTTTCTCTCCAGTATGTGAACGCTTGTGATCTTTTAGCAAAATACTTCCCACATTGTTCACAGCTGAATGGCTTCTCTCCTGTGTGTATTTTCTGGTCTACTTTGAGATAATAAATTGAGCTGAAGCTTTTTCCACATTGGTGACAACAGCACTGTCTTGGTTTAACTGAGGACAGCACAGGACAGGGAGAGAAAACACCCACCTGATAAGAGCCAGATTCACATATTGATCAGCATTTAAGTAACTCACACAATAGAAAGGAATCCATCCCTTACATTGTTGTATGATAAATGTAACTGGTTAATGTTAAATTACGTTCTGATCTGTTTGTGTTCATTATAACAGCCACAGGAAAGATACATTGTTTCAGATTGTTCCAGAGTATCCATTTGCATTGGAATGCACCCATAATAAAGACACAGCAGAGGCCTGTTCTGCTCTGTCCTGTTATTTTACTATTTATTAATGAATGTCACTAATACAATACAGGAGAAGGCAGATTTCTCTACTAGGTTTTATACTGTGTGATGTGGTGGACATTTCTGTAGATTACGAGTTGAGTGGGCAATATCCATGTCTAGGCCACATATATTGTTATGGTAATATGCTTAACTACTTAGAAACTGGCACCCATTGGTCATTATCAATTGAATAGGCTGATCCCAAATTAATGCTCTATTTCCCCTAGAGCAGCTACATGTCTCAAATAGATAAAATAAATGATAATTGTCTGTTCTGTGAAAGATAAGAGTATGTTATAACTGTCTGTCCAATGGCAGCTGTGAGTTAAGTCACGTTTTGTGTTCCTTTAACTTAACTCTTTGAATTAGCTTGGCTCTCTTTTTAACTCATGAATGCAAAAGCAGTCTTCTAAAGTAACCATAACAATGAATTTGCCTTTTAAATAATGTTAAACCACAAAGTAATAAAACACTTGGCTTCAACTCAAAATAGTAACCTTGACTTAATGTCTAGTGAACAAATGGACTCTTTAGCTACAAGAAAAGGCACACAATAACTCCACACAACTGAGTTTTATATAGAAATAAATATTTATAGAGCATGTAAACAGCATTTAGGTTCAAAGCCTGGGCTGTGAAAATACCCCTCTTCCTTCAGGAATAATATCACAACACTGTAAGTGCAAAATAAAATATATATAATCTTCCCACAGTTAATATTAAAATAATAAACACCCATTAGACGTCTCCCTTTGAGTCACTTAATGACAGACAATTATAATAATTTGTGGGCCTACACACTCACACACAAAAGCCAGCAAAATGAACTACTACCTAAGTTAACCTTAACTTGTGTCAGACTTGAATTCAAATGCAAGAGCAGCTTTATATAAATGTAGTAGTAGTAGTAGTAGTAGTAGTAGTAGTAGTAGTAGTAGTAGTAGTAGTGTTATGAGAGGGAAGGTGATTTGTTCAGACTAGCAGGGACTTAGGTGGGACAGTTAACAAAGCATTATCCAGTTTCTGTCTATTGTTGATCCCTCCCCCCACCACCACTCTGATTGGTCCATCAGACTCATTGTGAGTATTTAACATAGTTCTGCTTAGCTCCATGACACAGTCATGACACAGTTCCAGGTGTGCAAGTTCCTGAGGCTGAACTCTCTTCTTGACTAAAGGTGAAGTATAAATAGATAGATAGATAGATAGATAGATAGATAGATAGATAGATAGATAGAAGGTTGATGCACCAATTGATGCAGGTTAGAGTTGTCCTATCTAAAAAAAGAAGGTAATATTTTAATTTTCCATCAAAAAATACATACAATAGAGATCCAATTTGTTTTTTTTAGATTGATAGGGTACTATTGGCAATTATAAAATACCAATTGATGCAGGTTAGAGTTGTCCTATCTAAAAAAGAAGGTAATATTTGAATTTTCCATCAAAAAATACATACAATAGAGATCCAATTTGTTTTTTTAGATGGATAGGGTACAATTGACAATTATAAAATACCAATTGATGCAGGTTAGAGTTGTCCTATGCAAAAAAGAAGGTCATATTTTAATTCTCCATCAAAAAATACCTACAATAGACATCCAATTTGTTTTTTAGATGGATAGGGTACAATTGGCAATTATAAAATACCAATTGATGCAGGTTAGAGTTGTCCTATGCAAAAAAGAAGGTAATATTTGAATTCTCCATCAAAAAATACATACAATAGACACCCTTTTTTTTTTTTTTTCACGGAGAGCAGACAGCAGACGTCTGAAGGGGAACACACACTAGACACATCGGCCGCACGGAGGCGCCGCGTCAAAACATACGGCCCCGTTATTTTCAATGAACTTGACTCCGCTCCGAGTTCCAGCCAGACGCGGTAGCCTCCAAGCCACGTCTTTGGGATCAAAGACGCGATTGTAGTGTCCAAGCCCCGTCTTTGGGCTCAAAGACGCGGTCCAAGCCCCCAAAGACGCGATTGTAGTGTCCAAGCCCCGTCTTTGGGCTCAAAGACGCGGTCCAAGCCCTGTCTTTTGGCTCAAAGACATGATTGAAACGAGATTCGCGTCTGGAGCCGCAAGAAAACGTGTTTCACAGTGCTTAGAAATAAAGAGTGACTGAGGCGGGGATCGAACCGGCAACCTCCGGTCAACGGGGCAGCCGCTCTAGCGACTGAGCTAAACGTTCTGCTCTGTGCCATGAATCCAGGCAGATATAACCTGCCTTTTTTTTTTAAATGCTAAAAAAAAAAAGAAACGAAAAGATATATTTTCGCACTAAAAACGTTATGACACACTATAATGCCGACAATATGGTAGAATATAGCATGTTCCATTGACAATAAATAATAGTAAAATGTATCTAATAGATACAAGGACAGCACACAGCAGACTTTGCGGGTTACATGTCTCCTTTACGGCCACACCGAGTTCCAGCCAGACGCGATTCCAAGCCTCGTCTTTGGGATCAAAGACGCGATTGTAGTGTCCAAGCCGCGTCTTTGAGGTTAAAAGACGTGATTGAAACCGAGAATCGCGTCTTGAGCCGCGGTTTCGCGTCTAGAAGACGCAAAGACGTGATTGAAGTGATTGAAACCGAGAATCGCGTCTTGAGCCGCGGGAGCTCCGTCCTGGACGCAAAGCTGCGTCTTGACCGCTATTTAAGCACGGACGCGGCATCAGACGGGTCATAAGACGCGTCTTCAGACGTGGACGCAGAGAGTCAGCGGCTGTCTCTCGTAGGCAGTGGCTATTCCCAAAGGTGTAGGTACCTCAGTGACATGCTGTAGTACATGCTGTGACATAATGATAGCTTTCTCTGCTGTTGGCTGATCAACAATGACTCTTCCATCAACACTGGGTTTTGGTCTCTTGTCTTTAAGCAGCATGGCTGTGAAGTTGAAGAGTGAGTCAGGAACTATGTCATTAGCAGATGCTAAGGATATCTCTGTTGAATCTTTCTTAAGAATTTGCCTTTTGCAATTCACACAATCTTCTCGAATAATTTTGGCAGCTTGCTGCAGTGTATGGTATTTCTCATCCTCTGCATGATCTCCTTCTAGTTGCTTCAGCTTCGCTAGGGCATCACCAAGGGGTACACCTGATGCACATATGAAACCTGAACCAGACGTCTGTTTAAGGATTGAAACGCGTGCACCATAATGTTTCTGTAGCTTCAACTTCAGGTTATCCGATCGGTACTGATCAGCAGTTTTGACGCCAAGCTCCGTTAGAATTTGTCGGTACCTGTCACGCAATGATTTCACTAGGAAACCTGACAGGTCATGGAAAAGAGGAGCCTCCAGCTCTTCCATGAGGCGGCTAAATGCAACAGTATACAGGTCCAGCCTTTGCTTTCCAGTATGAACGCGCTGAGCCTTGAAGTTGTTCATGCATGATTTGTGATAGGCTATATCATTGGCAAACATGTCATGACCGTGCCCAATCAATCTGAGTAATATGTCATCTCTACCAAGCTTCTTTGCTTTCTCCTCAATGGCCTTTTGGCTGTTTTTTGTGGAGACCTTAGAGGTTGGCTCCTTTCCCCGAAACCACTGTTTATTGCAGATGACACAACTCTTCTTGGCTTCAAAATTTGCTGTGTGTCTCCTGGTGAATTTGACAGCATGTTGTGAAGAGCTGGGTACTGGATTAGACAAATCTTCTGCTCTTGCACCCACATCAGATAGCCGTTTCTTCTCAGCGTAAGTGTAGCTCTTCTCGTTCATGTACCAGTTCCGACATTTGGGGTGCCACTTTGGCTTACTGTCTTCCAACCATTTTTCTGATGCAGACTCATGGTGCAGTCTTTGGAAGACCTCATCTTGACGAGCATTCATGGCTTTTATAAACTTGGATTTTGTTGTGGGATTAGTACATAAAAGGTCTTTAGCAGACTGTCCTTGACATATGATACACTTTGCGTAGTCTGTGCCTTTGTCTTCACAACTCTTCTGCTTCAGGGACATGGCACTGTCTGCCAGACGTTTCTTTGGTTGGCTTGTCATCTTGCTACAGGCAGAAACATACAAAATAGACAAGTGAATAAAATTGTGACTGATTACAATAGACGGTAGTATATAAAGTACATCATATCTTAAGCACAAGTTGCGCCGTCTGGCTCAATATACTCACTCTATTTTTTCTTTGTGCTAATTAAAGCACCCGTTCCATAAAGGCATTGATCCCAAAAAGCACTGCACAATTTAAAAAAAGAAAAAGAAAATAGACGCATGAATTCTCCATATCAAATGATAACAAAATAATATATTGGTAAAAAAATAACAATACAGTAGGCTACAAGGAACTTACAATATATTTCAGAATGTAGTCTTACAGTAAGTAAGAGTGCTAGCTAGCTAGCTAGCTATTGCTGGAACGTCTGTGAACATTGAAACAACAAAAATTAGTCTACTGTCCCAGTCAGACAGACAGAAGGAAAAATCCTTATTACGTAACAAGGGTCAGGATTAGCCTCTTGCCCTTTTTATTTTTTACAGGTGAAAATGGAGCAAAAATTGGAACCATATAAACATACATTCACCGATAACCTCATAAATTGTGTAGGCTACATATATTCAAGCTTAAATCTTACTTACAGGCATGTTGCATCAATGAAATCCAAAGAATGGAACTCACATCCGGAGGGCATTGTGCACTCTGCAAGCAACATGAAGTGTCTGCCTATAGTGCCTCTGCTTGATAGCAAAGTAACATCACCTGTGTTGATTAGTGTATGAGCTGAGGCTGCTTAGATTATTAAGGACTGCTACAATACACCAACTGGTTATTGCTAACAGCATCCTGGGCAATGCAGTAACTTCTTATTTGACATAAATTTATGTTTTTCTTGCAAATGAGAGAAAGTAAATGAGTCCTAACCACAAAAAAACAATTTCCGCCTAAACTAAAACATGTTTAAAGGAGAATATTTCAGTATTTCTTAGGGCAAATTGCATTCTGACTCTTTGGTGATGTAGTGTAGACTCCTGGTTCATACCTCAGCTAATATGGTGAAGATAAGAGTGAGCATTATCAAGTTATAGTTTTTTTTGTCTCTTTTGCCCTATTCGGATTTGCCTTTTCAGAGATTGGGGTGGGATTTGTTTGAACCCACCCTGTAGCTTTCCAGTAGCTAGTTGACCAGGTTGTCCACCTAGGTTGTGATCAGTGATGGTCCTAGATATCATTTCTGGTGAACAACCTTTTACAACGCTCCAAGTCTGATTTTCCAAAAAATGGGACTTTGCCCCCTGGGTATGAACAGTATACCAGCTGCTATGCTCATGCACCTTGTTATTGCCATGCATGGTGACCGTACAATAACTGAAAACTATGGTGTTTATGAATGAGAAATAGAAAATGCTGATCTTACTAGTCCCTGTGCAACGTGTCTATACAATAAGATTCTGTGACATTGCACGGCTTTTGGTTCCCATCTTCGATAGAGTAGTATAAATAATTATAATAGTATAATTACTGCATCTAGGGACAGCTAAAAAATAGAGACTATTGTGTAAATACTGTTATGTATTGTTCTTGTTTTTCTCCAGATACTTTCTGTATTTGATAACTTCGGTACCCTGGTGTTTGCTGTGTTCATGTCATTCTGGGGTGAGGTTCCATTTTGTTATGTTAATTTCAAATTGTTGATATTGTGACACAATGTCTGATTTTGGAGGTATAAATTATGCCTATATCTTACATAGAAGTCATAAACTTATCATCATTCTAATGTTTCAATTGTATTGGCCTCACAACACAATAATAATACAACTCACCACTCGCAACAGACTAATTGAACAGACAGTCATTGAAACATGTAATACATTTTTGTTCCACATAATGGTTGTCTCTCACTGAACCCTGTCTACTGTATATGTTGTCTTGTTTAGCGACAGTGTTCCTGGAGTTCTGGAAGCGTTATCAGGCAAAGCTGAAATACGTGTGGGACACCACGGAGCAGGAAGAACAGCCTCGTCTCAAATATCTTAAAAAGTCAAAGAGCGAGATCACGAAGACCAACCCTATCACACTGGTAGGACACAAGATCAAAACGACAAATGCATACAGTAAATGCATTAAAATACTAAATGAGGCACGACTTATCCTGACGAAAATTAAATGACAATGATAAAGGCATGCATTGGTGTTATCTATTACAACTGAGTTGTTACTCGCAGACGTTGGTACTATTAAGAAAGGGGGTGTCAGATCTAGCCTGGACTTTCAATCTGAAGGTTCTCCCTTGCAGGGCAACCTAACATCAATTTACCTTTACTTTTTGGATACGATATGCGGAAAAGGTAAGAATCATGTATCGTGGCGAATATTCATCAGATATTTCCGATTTGGGAAGCTATCACTGAGGAACCTTATCTCTGAGCTATGTAGTGGAGGGAGAGGGTCTGAATATGGAGCTAGACAAAAATCTGTATCACCACCTCCTGTCGCCTCAGTGCAAGCAATGGCTATCATCATGTTATTATTAAAGATGAGGTGCCGGGATTTTTCCCCCTATTACATAATCATCGGGTATTATGATGTCATTATATCAGTGTATTTCAATTTGGCCTTTTGACTCAGAGGCTTTCTTTCAGGAAGTAACCAAAAATACACAGGGAATACATATTTGCATATTATAATGGGGGCCTGTTAAGTAAGAAATTCACTCTAAATCTCTAATTATAACTAAAAGAATATGGTTCCAGAACGGTGATGAGTAGATGTCCAAGCGTTTATTCTTATAAGGCAGTAACAGAGTATTCCAAGAACAGCGTCCTGCATAGCAAAAGTCAGTACAGATAGTCACAGCACAGAGAGCCCTGAGCAGCGCGCTGTCCCCTCCACGGTGCGACAGGCAGGTAACTGTCCCTAACTACAAGAATACATTGGCTTACATACAATGTCGAATACACAAATCACCTAGCCTAGACAGACAGCTGATTCAGATCAGGAAGACCAAAGTGAGATATTTGACACCAAGGAACAGGACATTCATTTGACTTGACAGTAAGCAAAAGGGCCATTGACTTACAAATAACAGCTGGTGAAGGACCCCTATAGTGTATCAGGAGCAGCCAATTTAGAATGGAGTTATCTGCTCGAACAGATTAATCCATCTCGTGGAACTTAAACAGAAGAGTTCATATTAATATTAAACAAAATACTATCATGCTTAAAATCATATCTATCAGGGTCTATTATAGTAATGTTAACTCCATAGTCACTTACAAAACAGAAAAAGTACAAAACTATTATTCCTTGGAATAATTGATCATATTCACACGGCGGCCATCTTGCCATTAAGTTAATGAAATGCCACCCCAGTTGCCACCCGGTTTCAATGCAAATTTCAAAAAAATGGCTGCCAGGTGAATATGGTCAATTGAAATGCATTAGTCTTCCTGTCAAAGGTCAAGTTAAGATGTCTTTATCCACTGCCAACTGCTAACAAAGCAGAGAAGAGAACTGTAATATATTTCATTGTACCGTTTCAGGAAGAAGAAGATGCGCCTTATACAGCATGTGAAGGACGTGCTATGTTTTCCTTTGGAATACTGGGCATTCTGTTCTTGGTAAGGATATGCTACTCCTATTTATTATCTACACCAGTCTAATTTATAGAGAGAGAGAGAGAGAGAGAGAGAGAGAGAGAGAGAGAGAGAGAGAGAGAGAGAGAGAGAGAGATCCACTATTAAAATCGCCTAAACTGTGGGTGGAAGAATGGAGGACAGTGGATGTCACACATGTAACACCCAAATTTACCAGGCTCAGTTTTGCTCTGATACGCGCCAAACTTGTCACAAACACTGTTTGGGAGCACAGTGTGAGAATAGCCAATCAGGGGCCAAGTGTGGTCCCAGGGACCCCAATGGGCCACAGGAGCTCTCTTTCTCCAATCCGCACCAAACCTGACACAAACACTGCTGATGAGTACAGTGGAAAGAAGTAGTATTTAAAGTATTCAAGAAAAAATAAAAAAACAACACTGTTCAGTGGTCTGCCATGTGAACTGTCACACCAGTGGCCATGTATGGGCCACAGGTATTAGTCAGGTTCACTATGTTAATAAAGGTTTATTCGTTGGAATTTTGTGGGGATTTGTAAAACTATACATTTTTGGAATCTTCAGAGCATGGGGAATCCAAAAATCTTTGTTTGCATTTGCACAGACACCTGCAAAGCCGCCATTTTGGACGTTCAAAATGGCCGACATAAAATACATAATTTGTGCTATCTTGGCTTCTAGACAACCTAGAAACCTAATTAAACATGCTAATCCTATGTTTTCTGGGTCAAGGAATCGACTGAGTAAATGATGGGAGTAAAATGTTCCGGACCCCCACCCCCTTTCTGGGGGTTATCTATTTTGGGACCTCCCAGAACAGTACGCCAGCCAGTTAATGTCCGATTTTCATAATATTAGAGTTGTTTTGTAGTTTTAAAACATCCAAGTTCATTTATTAGACTTTTAAAGCAGCCACAATAACCTTTCTGACTTTTGGTTGGGGTTTTTCCTCACCTGGGACCCCCTAAACAGACCCCTGAGCCTATCTCAGTAATTGCTCTGCTCCTGCTCCAGAACAATGTTAAATTAGATCATAATTGAAGCATAGCATAGAGCAAGCATAAAAGTTGTTGTAGCTGGGCTCTGAAAACAAAAATGAGTAGTAGCAAATACCAGGGATCTTCCTCAGGGGGTCCGGGACCCCTGCTGGGTCCTCAGAGTTACTACAGGGGGCTCGCCAAATCTTGATGGGATCTTCTTTTTTTTCACATTTGAAACTGAAACTTTGAATGTTTTTATGTATCCTGGGTTTATTGAGACCATAGGCCGCAGTTTGCTACCATAGGTCGCAGTTTACTATCAGAACCGTCACATCTTGACCGTATCTGTCTGTCTGTCTTTCTGGACGGGTAACGGTTTTTTGACTCTCACACTCTGACATCCCGCTCTGACATCACTGTGATGTCAGGGGAACCAAATCCCCTTTATGCCCATATATGGAGATCCCTGTGATGCCAGGGGAACCAAATCCCTTTTATGGACAACTAGGTAGTCATCCGGCAACAGCTCACAGCTGTGAAGCCGGGAGGAGTTCAGATTGACAATCAGGCTCACAGGAGGGGAGGGCGTGAGCAAAGTGTGGTAGAACAGGGCAAGGGCAAGGGCCAGACCCAGAATTTGACATAATGAAGGTATTGCAACTTCTCACTTTGAGAGTGCAGAACAACGTGTCCGTTTATTGCACTGCACTCACACTGACAACACAACACACACACACACACACACACACACACACACACACACACACACACACACACACACACACACACACACACACACACACACACACCTCTTTGTTATTGTCACCCCAAAACCCTCACCCTATGCTCTTAAAGAGCCCATGGTCAATTATGCCCAAAAAGATTCACTACAATGCAGTCATTTCAGACATGCAGGATCTATTGTCTTCATCATTGTCATCTTCAATGTCCAACCTAATAGTGTTGACACAGTCTCCACCATGGAGTGAAAGGCAGGTTATTTGAGCAGCTGCACCGTCCCTTGCAACCTGCTTTGCAGCCATATTTGATGAGCTCAAGTTCTGCCTTTGGAGCAGAGAAGGCAAGACACCTGACTGGAACATAACCGCCACTCTCTGAATTCGATCTATTTTCTTCGATTGGTAGAAGCTCAGGGCAATTTATTAGGTATGATTTATCCCGCATTGTGACGTAGTTGGCACGGAGGATATGTGGTAGCAGTGCAGCACGAGTTGGAGGTAGCATCTCACCCTCAAAGTTCTTTGACAGAAATAGTTCCCATCTGAGTAATCGCAGGGTTGTTGGACCTTTTGAACTGTAAACATGGCATGCAAAATGCTCCAATGACTGCAATGTTGATGGAAGCTCACCAATAATAAGCTCAGGAGGAATGGAACCCATGCCAAGGTCCTTGAAGTGGTTAATTACTTGGTCATCATCATCAGGCTTCAAGTAGGCATTGACCCATGTCTTTTTGGAGATTCCAACAAATCCTCTTCCCCAGCCAGCACCAGAAAAATTGTGTAGACCCTTGACATTTGTGACATCCAATAACTTGAACTTGCTTGAATATATCTATTTCCATCGGTGGAGGACATCGGTCTTGCAAAGCACCATAAGCCGCAGAGGCAAGGACTTGATGAGGAATCAGGGTATCTTCATGTGTGTGCATTTCCACAAAATCATGTCCCTTGATGAAGGTATCGTATTATGATGCCTACTTTGTCATACCTGACAAATTGCCCCAAGCTTCAATCAATCAAAGAAAATAGATGGCATTTAGAGAGTGGAGGGTATGTTCCAGTCAGGTGTCTTGCCCTCCCTGCTCCAAAGGCAGTACTTGAGCCCATCAAATTTGGCTGCAAAGCAGATTGCACTCCTCTCTGCAAATGCTATGGTGGAGACTGTCAACACGATTAGGGAGGACAGTATTGTAATGAATCTCTTTGGGCATAATTGACCATGAGCTCTTTAAGAGGATAGGGTGAGGGTTTTGGTGTGACGATTAACAAAGGTGTGTGTGTGTGTGTGTGTGTGTGTGTGTGTGTGTGTGTGTGTGTGTGTGTGTGTGTGTGTGTGTGTGTGTGTGTGTGTGTGTGTGTGAGTGCAGTGCAATAAATGGACATGTTAGTCTGCACACCCAAAGTGAGAAGTTGCAATACCTTAATCCCTGCAGTAACACCTGTCAACCATAACTGTCTAACATAAACATTGTATAAATAATACTGAGAATACTAATAAATCATCAAAGTACAATACATAAACCCAGAATACATAAAAACATAAAGTTTCAAATGTAAAAAAGAAAATCCTTTCCCATCAAGATTTGGTGGGCCCCCTGTAGTAACTCTGAGGACCCCCCAGGGGTCCCGGACCCCCCGAGGAAGACACCTGGTATTTTGCTTACTCATTTTTGTTTTCAGAGCCCAGCTACAACAACTTTTAAGCGATTACTGAGATAGGCTAGGGGGTCCCAGGTGAGGAAAGACCCCAACCAAAAGTCAGAACGGTTATTCTGGCTGCTTTAAAAGTCTAATGAATGAACTCAGGATGTTTTAAAACCCACAAAACAACTCAAATATTATGAAATTCAGACATTAACTGGCTGCCGTACTGTTCTGGGAGGTCCCAAAATAGATAACCCCCAGAAAGGGGGTGGGGGTCCGGAACATTTTACACCCATCATTTACTCAGTCGATTCCTTGACCCAGAAAACATAGGATTAGCATGTTTAATTAGGTTTCTAGGTTGTCTAGAAGCCAAGATAGCACAAATTATGTATTTTATGTCGGCCATTTTGAACGTCCAAAATGGCGGCTTTGCAGGTGTCTGTGCAAATGCAAACAATGATTTTTGGATTCCCCATGCTCTGAAGATTCCAAAAATGTATAGTTTTACAAATCCCCACAAAATTCCAACGAAAATACATAGTGGACCTGACTATATCCCAATGTGGTAACACATTCAACAAACATCCTGTAAATACGCATTCATCAACAATTAATAAGTCCTTATAAGAAGCTTAACTCATTGCATGCCAGGCCCGATAGTCCCGAGATTATTTCAATGTCTTTCCCTGCCAGGCCCGATAGTCCCGAGAATTTCCGCCATTTTGAAGAAAAAAAAACATTTCTTTTTCAAAAAAAAATTTTTTCAATTTTTTTTTCTGACCCCAAAAAATGTAGTAGGCATGATAGAAATCGCGAAATTGCATGTTTAACCCCCATAGCAACCCCATCTATCAAACATGGCAGCCATCTTTGTTTACATTTTAGGAAAACATAATGGCTTCTATCTCATGAATGCCTGAACGGATTTCCATTCGGATTTTTTTGTTTGAAAGCTGTGAGCAATGTGGACACACGTGGTGCATTATCTAGGCATGGGTGTGCATGATCCGTGCACTATGAATTACATGGAAGTCTATGGAGACCAGAGGCACCGTAGAGTACGAAGGTATGTTAAAATGGCGGGGAATGTGTTAATAACCATATTTATTGTTAATAATACTACAGTATATACAGTATGTGTTAATAACAGTATTGTGCATATTGTTAGATTATAAAACAGTTGTATGTAGTTAATCAAGTTGCTCTATCTCTCTAACATTCTTCTTCTTCTTTTTATATAATTGACATTCATTAAATAGACTGCAGTTCCAAAACTATTGGATGCATATAAATAATAGGTATCTCATTATATAGCTCTGAATATTTTGAACATCCTCCTTGTGTCATAATTATTCTCTGTAATTATTCCACATCGGTTTTGGCTGCAGGTAAAGAAGCTATCTTCTCTCTCTCTTTCTCCCCAGCTGCTGTTGATCCTGGCTGCAGCAATTGGCATCATTGTGTATCGATTGGCCGTGTTCTTCTCCTTCTCGCAGCTGAGGGACTTCCTCAGTGACTCCAGCTCCAGTTCAACTCTGTTTAAATATGTTACACCGCAGATGGCCACCACTTTCACTGCCTCAATCATCAGCTTCACCATCATCACCATCCTCAACTACCTCTACAAGATGGTGGCTAAAAAAATCACAGACTTGGGTGAGGCAGTGCCGTGGTTACCAAATAAATAAATAAACATCAGATAGACTCATCATCACACATGTACCCCCCAAATAACACTAGTAAAGAATTATTACATTATCTTCAGTCAGAAAACTAGAGATTTCAATGAAACTCTCTCTCTCCCTCCCAGCATGCTACAGGTCTCAAACTTGTGGTCCAACAGACCTCCAATTTCATAAACATTGTTGGGCAATATTACTCAGGAGAGTAATATGTTACTTACTTATTACAGATTACTCCTTACTTATTACTTGGAATGAAGAGATATTTTATTTTACATATTATATTACTTTTGCCTCCCTTCCCACACTCACCTGAAAAAAGGAAGAGAGGTGTACACCAACACAATCTGTTTAGCCATAATAACAATAATAAGAGTCACCAAACAGCCAAAAAGGTCATAAAATAGACCTTTTAAACGAAATGTTTCCAAAAGGCAGCTAACAAAACCTGAGTAATATCATGTAATGTGTCCTATGTTTTACATTTGACTTTTTTGACAGAGTCATACGTTTGTTACCGGGAAAAGTAATAATATTACAGAAATATATAAGTGTTAGATCAATCTCATGTTAAGAACCATATTCAATGTTTATTTTCATCCAGATTTAGCTGCTATGTGGGTGAACATCACATCAAAACCGTTAGCATAGCAACCTAAGCCAAACAGCCGAGTGGTGCTTATTAAGTGTGCCTGCTATGCAATAGCAAAACACTTATTGTAATCCGCCATACTTAACTCATTAAGTCTTTCGCCACGAATTTCTGCACGTAATAACTGCCGCACAATTTACGCCACCGCCGCAATATATACATCAAAACGTGCGGCTCGGCCGGGAATGGTGTGCTATTACTTTTCTTTCCGATCCGCGTTACCATTGCGACGTAATTCGCAAAAAACGACGCCAAAAAACCCCATTGACTTAGAATGGGGGAAACTTCGGCACGTAATAACTGCCGCACGATTTACGCCACCCCCGCAATATATACATCAAAATGTGCGGCTCGGCCGGGAATGGTGTGCTATTACTTTTCTTTCCGATCCGCTTTCCGATTGCGATGTAATTCGCAAAAAACAACGCCCAAAAACTCCATTGACTTTGAATGGGGGACTCCGAAAAAAACCCAGAAACTTTGGTGCCACATAACTCTGCCATACTTTTGCCTAGCAACGTCATTTAAAATGTAAAATGCTCACACAACTTTGGTCTTTTTCCGACCAATAGGGATGAGCTGTAATTGATTAAGCCTCGCCCCCTCTTTAACAGGAAGTGCCCTTCACCAAACAGGAAGTGCCTCTATAACTCATGAACCGTTTGTCGTACAGACTTGCGGCTGGTGTCATACCTTTTCTTTTTTTCTCAATTTTTTTTTTTCTCAATTTTTTTTTTTCTCAATTTTTTTTTTCTCAATTTTTTTTTTCTCAAATTTTTTTTTTTCTCAAAAATTTTTTTTCTCAATTTTTTTTTTCTCAAATTTTTTTTTTCTCAAATTTTTTTTCTCAAATTTTTTTTTTCTCAAAATTTTTTTTTTCTCAAATTTTTTTTTCTCAAATTTTTTTTCTCAATTTTTTTTCTCAAAAATTTTTTTTTCTCAAAAAATGTTTTTTCTCAACATTTTTTTCTCCATTTTTTTTTTCTCAAAAATTTTTTTTCTCAATTTTTTTTTTCTCAAAATTTTTTTTTTCTCAAAATTTTTTTTTCTCAAAATTGTTTTCTCAAAATTATTTTTTTCTCAACATTTTTTTTTCTCACATTTTTTTTTCTCAAGATTTTTTTTTCTCACAATTTTTTTTTCAAAATTTCTTTTTCTCAAAAAAGTTTTTTTCTCAATTTTTTTTTCTCACAAAACAATTTTTTCTCAAAAAACTGTCGTTAAAGTGCGACCCGTGATAACGGCCAAAAATGCTCCAAAACGCCACTAATTAGTCGAAATGGCTGACTTCCTGTTTGGTTTCTGATTGGCTGCTGGCCTTGTGACGTGGGTAGAGCTGCGAGGGCCTGGTCATCGCTGCTTGCAGCTTTAATTCATTAATCGTCCATGACCTTAATTGGGGCCTATTTCGCCAAACAGGAAGTGCCCCTCACCAAACAGGAAGTGACCCTTGATCTCGTGAACCGTTTGTCATACAGACACGCGGGTTGCGTCAAATGAAATAACGCTAATGCTAACACCAACCGCTACACAAGGTTGCACAGACTTAGCGAGCTGCAGGCACACTTAAAATTTCTTAGAAATTTTCTCTTCTAGTTGCCTTTACAAGCCCTGCCCGGAGCCATTCAGTCACCGTCCTATGCATGCAGGCGGTGCTTAGAAGCACCCGCACGGCCGGGGTTTGTAGGAAAATCAAGCACTCCCTTTTCTAGTTCAGCTTCACACCACTGTGGAAAGAAATAGCACACCTTGGTTTGATATAAACTGATTCAAGGTGTGGATTACCGTGTGATTTAGACACTGGTCTAATCAGAAACCAGCCAATCAGAATCAAGTATTGGGACTAACCGTTTTAGAAATTGCAATCTTCTAACCCCTGCTACTATATTGATTTATTTGACCCTACCTCCTGAACACAACAGACTTAGTGTGCTGCAGGCACATTTAAAATGTCAACAAAATTGTTATTATTGAATTATTATTGTTTGCGACCGTCAGGTCGCACTTACTACCAAAACCTCCACCGGCTGTCTGTCTGTCCGCCTGTCTGTCCGTCCGTCACACGTCACACGTCAAACGTCACAATTTTGCCCTGCTCATATCTCCGCAACCGTTGCCCCGATCCATGCCAAATTTTGCACACATACTCCTTGCCTGCCAAACCACAACCTCCACCTCCATCAATTCTCACATGGCCCTCTTCTAGCGCCACCATGAGGCTGATTCTTGAAAAACACATTTTTGGTCACTGCTCCTACAATTTTTGCCCTAAAATCACGCAAATCGGCTGATTCTTGAAAAACACATTTTTGGTCACTGCTCCTACAATTTTTGCCCTAAAATCACGCAAATCGGTACACAGTATGTCGACACTCATCTCATCAACATGGATATGTCAAATTTAGCGCCACCTTCAGGCCGATGTTTTAAAACACATTTTTGGACACTGCTCCTACAAATTTTGCCCTAAAATCGCGCAAATCGGTACACACTTGCTCTACACTGATGTCATCAACATGGATCTGTCCTATTTAGCGCCACCTTCAGGCCGATTTTTTTGCCCTAAAATCACGCCAATCGCTACACAGCATGTCTACACTCATATAATCAAAATGGCTCTGTCCCATATAGTGCCACCATCAGGCCGATTTCTCAAACACATTTTTTGACACTGCTCCTACAGATTTTGCCCTAAAATCACGCAAATTGGTACACAGTATGGCTACACTCATCTCATCAACATGCATCTGTCCCATATAGCGCCACCATCAGGCCGATTTTTACAAACACATTTTTGGACACTTCTCCTACACATTTTGGCCTAAAATCACACTGTGACCTGACGGTCGCTTATCTCCCGATTAGGGAGTCTTACTGGTATTATTTTCATCAAGATATACAGTAGCATTAAGTCCATTATGAGTATAGTGAAGTGCAGAAATAACCTTTCGCTGATGTAACACCTGAAAACAGAGATCCCTCGGACCAAGACGGAATATGACAACAGCCTATCCATGAAGATATTCTTGTTTCAGTTTGTTAATAGCTACTCTGCCTGTTTCTACATCGCCTTCATCAAGGGGAAGGTGGTTGGCTACCCAGGCCAGCCTGTTTATGTCCTTGGAACATTCAGAAATGAGGAGGTACAGTTTGCCATCCTATTCATTGATCATATTTGTTTTATAATGCTCCTGATGAATGTCTGTAAGCAGTGGTGTAGTCTATTTATTTGTTTGTATTTATTTGTATTTATAGATTTTTATTATTCCCTCCCACATGCACATATGCGGTTACTGAATTAAATAACCTATGTAGGCCTAATAAATATTAAGCCTTCCAAGTCGGCCAAAAATTAAAGTTTTGTCGCATAAACTATTTTCTCAACATTTGACTTCTTTGGCTGAGTCTTTTAAGTTTCAACTGTCTATGTGGTCTACATATAGACGTATTGTTTAAGCATTGATTATTATTATTATTATTTTTTTTTGTGTTGCAGTGTGACCCTGGAGGCTGTATGATGGAGTTGACCATCAAGCTGGCTGTGATCTTGGGTTTGAAAGCCATCTGGGACAGCATCAAGCAGCTCCTGCGACTGTGTGTAACTAAGTACTGACTAAGCACAATTACACAAGTTATTAATTACATACTAAGCATGCTTTTGAGTCATTGGCCAAGCTTTAATAAATCCCTTTCTTTATGAAAAAAATAACAAGAGATGAATTTCTTAATTATTGTCTAGTGGTTACTGTCACACAATAGTAATGCTGTGCATTTCCAGTTCATTTGCAGTTACAATATCCTTTCTACCCATTCTGTCCATATTCCTGGTCTATGTATTATGGTTTATTGGTATTATTGGTCTGTCAGGCGCCTCCGTAAATGGTGGAAGCACTCGAGGTGTCTGCAGTGTACTGACGAGACGAATACGAAGATTCCACGCTGGGAACAAGACTACCAGCTGGTTGAAAGCAAAGGACTGGGAGTGTTCTATGAATACCTGGAGATGGGTAAGGTGTGTGTGTGTGTGTGTGTGTGTGTGTGTGTGTGTGTGTGTGTGTGTGTGTGTGTGTGTGTGTGTGTGTTGTTGAAACCGCCTTGGATTGCCACAAGAGTGGAGTGCGTGGACATTTCAGTCAGGAAGTCCCCGACCACAGAAAACAGTTTGACTGCCACACTTTTTATGTCACAGGCCAGGCTGATTAGGCCCTCAAAAAGATTCTGTGGAATACTCACAGGGGGGAGGTGCTTCTTCTTTTAAAGCAAACCAAGTCTATTTATCATTATAGCACAGATTCAGAAAATTAAGCTTTTTGGAAGTTCACAAAAACCTTATTATTATTAATATTTGAGCAAGGTGCAGGAGAAGGATCCCCAAAAAGAGCCCAAGGGCCACGGGGCCTGCGGAGGGCCGAAGCCCTCCACGTCCAAAAACCCCAAATGAAAAAATCTCCCGAAAGATCCTCCCAAAAAGCCTAAAAGACGCTCTTGTGTGAGCCCTTATATACGGTGGTCCGATCTCAAAGAAGTTCCTCTTTTGCACCTTTTCAGACATCCTCAGCATGACTAGGCATTTTTCTAAACAGAAATACATAGGTTGTATGTCACGTAAGCAGTATGAAGAGGAAGTGGAAATTGGGAAGCCCATATTAGGACAAAGAGGCACCTGTCGGTAGCTACCTGTTGCTTAATCTGAGTTCCCAGAAGTTCTTTTTACCTGTTGCTCAACTCTCAAGTGCACCCAGTGGTCATAATGACTCCTTTAGGCAAACCAAGTTATAATCTAATTTTAAATTAGTTGTTCAACATGAATTACGTTCTATTATCATGTCTAACAGTGCGTGTGTGCGTGCGTGCGTGCGTGCGTGCTTGCGTGCGTGCGTGCATGTATACATACAAAATGATATGCAATTGGCTAGAGCTGACTCATCAAATCTTATCTCCCAGTGATCCAGTTTGGCTTTGTGACTATGTTTGCGGCCTCCTTACCCTTGGGTCCAGTCCTGGCTCTGCTCAACAACCTGTTTGAAATCCGCATCGACGCTTGGAAGATCAGCCGGTACCGTCGCATGGTACCAGAGATGGTCAAGGACATTGGACTCTGGTTTCACATCCTGCGGTGTATCTCCGTATTGGCCGTGACAACAAATGTGAGTGTTGACAGCTCCTTTGTCTCACATGTCATGTCTCAACACAACTCACATCTTGGAATCCATCAATTTACAGAGGGAGAGAAATAGGTCACACACACATACACACACAGAGACACGCGCGCGCGCGCACACACACACACACACACACACACACACACACACACACACACATACACACACACACACACACACACACACACACACACACACACACACACACACACACCCACACACGGGGGTGATCTTTGATGCTGAACTGAATTTTACACAAATTAATATTGAAAGAAATATTGCACGAATTAGAGCTTATTTGTAAAAAAAAACATATATGATCGAGCAGCATTCTCCTTCTACGGACCGAAAGCTTGGAATAAACTCCCGCTACAACTAAGACAGGCAGCCTCTGTGGATAGCTTTAAAGCACAGTTAAAGAACTATTTCTTCACTCTTGCTTTTAGCTGAACTTTTAAATCCCTGTGCTGTTATTCACGTCCGCACTGTTCTGAAAATGTCCACATTTACGCTTCGGATTTTTGTCTCCTTTTCACTTAGGCGATCATCATGGCCTTCACATCAGACATGATCCCTCGTCTGGTCTACTACTGGTCTTTCTCTGTGTACCCGTATGGAGACCACAGTACATACACCATGGAGGGATACCTCAACAACACCCTGTCTGTGTTCAACATAGAAGACTTCACCAATCAGAGCAGACCCACTAATGCAAGCACATCAGACTGGTTCACCAACAGCACCACCTGCAGGTACGGAGCACAATCCTGTCTAATTCTAGATCTGTGGGTTGAGACTAGCATTGCTTACAATCTGTGTATATCCGTTCATGTTCATGATATGTATGCTTGCGATGGTGATAGTGTACATTTGTAGCCTAATTGATAGAATGAGTTAACTCAGCCAGACACTGGCGCACATGTGCGGATGTCTAGTGCTAGATCTTAAGTGTTTATCTTCATTCTTACCTTCCTACTCTGACCTGTATTTATCAGCCTGGTTTCGTTTTTTACTGCTTTTGCTTTGACACCTGAATTTCCCCATGTTTGAATCATTAAAGGTGATACACCATGAAATTTCACTTTTCCTATTTTAAAACCTTTTTTTGGGGTCCCACTAGCACCTTCTATGCTCACAAAGTCCCATTTCTGACCGTTGTGTCTTTCTCTGGTTTTGAGAAGGCGAAGGTTAAAAGTATCCCACGGGTTCTCAAAACAGGCTATCCAGATTTGCTGCCGATTGTGACGTCATCTGCCGATTGTGACGTCATCATAAAAAAAAAAAAAAAAAAAAAAAAAGGGTTGGGTTTTTTTTTCAAAAGGATTTTTTTTTTTGGGGGGGGGGGGGGGGTGGCAAAGGTGGTACTGCAGCTAAAATGCTCTGAGAGCCATTCAAAATGAGAGAGGCTCTCTATTCAGGAGTGGTAATTTAGCCTCAAACCTTTTGAAAAACGTTTTTGGGACATAAACAATATGACATAAATATGTTTTAAATGCATGGTGTATCACCTTTAAAGTGGCTTCTTATTTCATCTAGTGTGCCCTGGACTTTTCACAATGTAACACACAATGTTGTCCATCAGGTACAGAGGGTTCCGCTACCCACCAGGACACCCCAGACAGTATGAGTACAGTAACTACTTCTGGCATGTGCTCACCGCCAGACTGGTTTTTATTGTTCTTATGGAGGTGAGTAAGAATGCCACTGAGGAAGACGGTCTCTGATTCTGAACAAAAATTACAACAGCTAATAATCAGCAGTAGTGTAATACTGAATTGTTCCTCTGTTTAGCAGTAGGGAGAGGGAGAAAGCAGGAAGAGGGGAAGAATGAGGGAGAGGGAGGAGAAACATTTTGGTTGTGGTGATTTTGTACAAGTTGAATTAAGACTTAAAACAGTTTATAATCCAAAGAAACAAGCCTCTTTATATAGCACCACAAGTGTTTTCGTAGAAACACTTAACCTTTATTATATATTAGTTACATTTTGTATTCATATAAAATAGTACAGTATCATGTTTAAGTCTGTCTATTCCACCTTGTCCCTCTGTAGCACATAGTCTACCTGACGAAATTTGTCCTGTGCTATGTGATCCCAGACGTGCCAGAGGCTGTCAAGACACGAATCAGACGAGAGCGTTACCTGACGCAGAAGAAACTTCATACTCTCAGCAAAAAGACTGAATGATTTAGCCTGAATTTATTCCTGAGTTCTGAGTTTATTTTTAGTTTATCTGTTTTAGTCTGCTTGCCCTTTTCTTTCCTTAATCTCTTTCTCAGCTTTAATTTAAATCTGCGGGGTTGTAAAAGTGTGAAACTTCTGACCTACCTGTGTCTGCTGCTGCTACTGGTGCTGTGTCTACATCCAGCTGTCAACATCTGCTCTCCGGCACTGCTGCTGTGTGGCAATCTGAACCACCAAACACTCCTCAGTTTTCACGGCCATTGAGAGGCTTCCCCCAGACAGTTTCCCTGCTGTCTCGGTACAAGTCTGTTGCCTTTTCAGTTAGCTGAGTTTGCCGTCGTTTTGCTGCCTTTGCTCGAGAGCTGGATTATTGAAGCGCCCCGATGTCAGGCATGCTTGAGACTGTTCTCCTCTGCCTGTTAGCGCTCTACCCACGAGTGCATTGCCTGCAACCTCCCGCCACAGATGCTAGGCAGTCGGATAGTTTTGCTGTGCTTCCCACTAGCATAGCAGTGCTACCAGCTAGCTTCAGGCTCACCCCCTGGACAGCATGCAGATCCAATATTCTGCCTCTGAATTCCAAAAACCTTACCCATTCCCATCACTCCTGGACATATTTCCATTTCCACAATCAAAGAACACAGACTTCTCCGCTGGGCACGCTATGTACACCGAAGCTCCCAACAAAAGTTTGCTGTCCACTCTGTAAACACCATCCCTCTCTGTGCTCCACCCGGCGTCCAGCTGTGACGTCACATCATCAACAAAACAAACAGCACCTGCACCCGAATTCCTTGAGCCTTGGCCAAGGTTTCTCACACCACCAAAAATTCATCCCATCTCAGGTGTGCACTCTTTAACACTCGCTCTATTAACTAGTCCCCCCAGGAATCCGCGGATCCGCGATCACGGAATTTATCGCAGAATTCGTGACCACCCGCGGATTTCCCGGCCATTCGTGGACTTTTCTTATGTCCGCGGAATAACAGTCGCGAGTGGCAGCAGAGCGGCGGGAGTAGTTATTACTACTATTATAAAACGATTTGTACATGGTCTGGCCGGTGGCCACCTCATACAGAGCCTGGGGGAATAGTTTAGCTTCCCTCCTGCTAGCACTGATGCTGGATGGTCCCACATTCCTGACAGAAACTGTGTCCTGAACTATAGTTCCTCTCTATGCCTGGCAATAACGATAATAATGCAGAAGAGGATAAATAAATATTACACCCATACTAGGTAGTAGGTAGGCTATCCTCTAAAATGTGGTTACTATGGTCATGGTTTGGATGACATTATAGTCTTTGCAACAGAAAGTAATTATTAAAAACAAAAACAATTAAAAAAAGAATAGATTTAATATTAGATTTTTATTCTCAAAAATGATTATTCGAATATTCGATTATTATAACCACTAATTACAATTAATTGTAGCTATTTCATGAAGGGTTTTACTTGATTATTAGAACTATATCATTTTTAGCTTGATAACTCGCGGAATCAAGAATTGTTCTCTGCAGAATTCCGCAGAATCAGGATTGTTCTCCGCGGAATCAAGACTTTTTCTCCGCGGATTCCTGGGGGGACTAATTAACCATAAATAGCTTGTTATCAGTGAATTAATCATTGACAATAACCTAGACTTAATTGTTCTCACCGAAACCTGGCAAAAACCCCTGGACTATCTTTCACTTAACAAAGCAACAGCCCCCGGTTATTCATACATGGACATGCCCCACCTGGCTGGGAAAACTGTCAGTAGAATTGCAGTAATCCGCCGCTATGATATAAAAACAACTCCAATTCCCATCCAGTCCCCCCCTCATTCGAATCCCTCTGTTTTTAACTATCTGGTCATTGCTGTCATTTACTGTCCCCCTAAACCAAACCCTAACTTTCTCTCTGACCTTTCTGAATTCCTCACCCAACTCAGTGCCATATCCCCATCTGCACTACTACTCGGTGACTTCAATGTGGACTCCACCAACTGCACAACAGCATCCGATCCTCTGGAAATTCGGGAATTTTTCAACATCACACAACACATCAACTTCCCCACCCACAATAAAGGCCACACTCTGGACTTGGTCTGTTCCTCTGGCACCACCATCAGCCATGTTCGGAACTGACCTCACCTCCACCTTCCGGAACCATAAATGTCCATAAATGCATCTTCCCTCTCCACATCACTCTCAAACACCATTTCTGACTCCTCCCTCACCCAGACTCTTTCCCCCTCTGATCTGGTCAACATGTAAAATGACTCACATGTAAAATGACTCACCCCCCCCCCCCCCCCTCCCCCCGGTACACCAATGAATTACACCTCCTCAAAAAAAAGGTCAGACAGCGAGAAAGGCTTTCCAAGAAAACCGATCTCACCATCCACAATTACATCTATAAACATTGTTTTGTTGTTCTCTTCTCCACGATCAATACACCCCATGGACACCATCTCACGCTCCTTCCCTGTGGACAAATGCAATGACTTCCTCACATTTTCCCATGAAAAGAAATAACACCATTCACAACCAGGTGAGCATCTCTACCCCCGCGGACTCCAACCTGATCCCCCACCCCCCCACTCCCACTTCCTACTCAATCCTTTTAAAATTACCCCCTCTGACCTCTCCTCTGTTGTTGCCGACATGAAGTGCTAAACCTGCTCCTTGGACCCCCTCCCCACCTCCCTCCTTAAAGGACAACTTTGTTTTTTTTACAAATATTTTATACATATTTTAGATTGGAATTAGAGAAAAGATGAGTGTTCAAATATTTTCATTGACTGCTTTCTATTGTTTTAGAGGTTCAATGGGTGGGGGCATGCGTACAAGTGGCTAAATATGTATTTTTAGACACAATAAGCTGGCAAGTTCTTTGTTACTATTTACACTAGCCCCCATAAGTCACATCTGCCCATGTTTTCTTTTCTCTAATGACCATCTAAAATATGAACCCTTGTTGTAAAAAACAAAGTTGTCCTTTAAAGACTGCCTCCCCACTCTCTCCCCACTCATCACAAAAACAGTAAATGCTTCCCGATTCCCCAAACAATTACCGACCCATTTCTAATCTACCCTTTCTGTCTAAAATCCTGGATTGTGTCATCACTACCAACATCATCACTTACTCCAATAACCTCTTCGAACAATTCCAATCCGGTTTCCGCTCCAAACATAGTACAAAGACTGCCCTCATCAAACTAGCCTGATACTTCAGTCCACACATCACCACCCCCTGCTGGTGGATGGTGTGTAGTGTGGACTGAACCCCGAGATATTTTATTTTATTTCAAGCGCGCCCAAAGAGCGGGCGCATTGAATGGGCCAATCAGGGTTGTATGCTTGGGGCACGTGGTTTGGCTGCTCCGGTCCCAGCCCCCTCCAAACAGAGCTCTTCTGCCCACGTCAGAGCAGTGTAGGCCCACGTGAGACTCACTTGTGGACTCTGATTGGTGTCCTCTGCCCACGTGAGAGTCTAGTGGACTCTGATTGGTCCGTGAAAACTGTCATGGCGGAGTCAGACTCGACTCGTATTATTTTAATAAACTATACAATAGTGTCGTTTCATCACGTTTTAATACCATTTTGCACTAACGTAAACATGCAGTCATATAATATGTTATGAGAAATAACGTATTTTTGCAATGACACGCCACGTCGCCGTCGTAGGCTCTACGCGTGTGTGTGTGTGTGTGTATGTGTGTGTGTGTGTGTGTGTGACGTCAATAGGCTTTACCCCGCCCCCGCTGAAGTAGAATCTCCGTCCCCAGGCTCAGACTTCAATCCCAAAACGAAGTGTGTGATTGAGTCTCGACGCTTGCAGTCAGGCTATCATCAAACGACCTCCTGCTCTCCTGCGACACCGGCTCACTAAACATCATTATCCTCCTTGACCTCAGTGCTGCTATTGACACCATCAACCACCCCATTCTCCCACCTCCAGTCCACACTTGGAATCACCGGTACTGCCCTCTCATGGTTCACATCCTACCTTTTCCAATTTACCTCCATAAATAACTTCAAATCCATTACATCCTGTCACCCACGGTGTCGCCCAGGGCTTGGTGCTCGGGCTCCTCCTGTTCATTATTTACATTCTCCCCCTTGGACAAATTCTTCTCCGCCATGGCCATGGCCATTTTCACTGCTACACCGATGACACTCAGCTGTACCTACCCTCCAAAACCATCACTGCTACCACCCACTCCACCCTCACCACCTGCCTGACTGATATTAAAACCTGGATGCAAAAAAAACTTCCTCAAACTAATTATTGGTCCAGATGCCCTCACCTGCTCCGGGGAAATTGATGTGTCATTTCGACAATCAGCGTCGGCAGGTTGGCGACTCACCCGTGTCACGGTTACAGAGGTTAGGGTTAGGGCTTGGGTCAGGTTTAGGCATAGAGGTTAACATTCACCCGTGTCAGCAGGTTGCTATGTCGCAATATCGACACACTCCCACCCGCTCCACCATAAACTTCTCCCTGAACATTGATGGCTCCATTATCACCCCCTCCACCAAAGTCTGCAACCTCGTGTCATGGATGCCACCCTCTCCTTCCAATCCCATGTCAACAATATTACCAAAACAGCCTTTTTCCACCACCGAAACTTGCCCGCCTCCGTCCAACACTATCCCAAACTGCTGCAGAGAAACTCATCCATGCCTTCATCACATCCAGACTTGATTACTGCAATATCCTTCTTTACGGTGCCACCTCCAAAGCACTCAAGAAACTTCAATATGTGCAAAACTCTGCTGCCCGCCTCCTCACCAAAACCCGATCAAGAGACCACATCACCCCAGTTCTCCACGACCTCGTCAAACCCCATGTTCCCTCCCGCCCTCTCAGGTCTGGCAATGACAACCTCCTGGAATTCACTCATAAAACAATAAAAAATGCACCTGGGGTGACAGTGCTTTTTCAGTTGCAGTCTGCACCCTCTGGAACCCACTCCCACCTCACATGAAAACCACCCCACCCTTTTTGTGTTCAAAGCCTCCCTCAAAACCCATCTTGCTTTCCCTACCTAACTAACCCTTTCTGCTATTTTAATTTGTTCTGTGTCCCTGGTAATTTTCTTTTTTAACTTTTAGTCTTTTAAATATCTCTCTTAATAAAGTTGTTTATTACTTTTTATTCCTTTGTTTTGTAAAGCAACTTTTAAAGTGAAAGAAATATGAGAATGATCTTTGCTATCGCGTTTCTTTTTTGTATTGTTTTTTTTAATGCATACATATTTTGAAGTAGACAAATTTAAATGTGTCAATAAGTATTTTATGAATAGGAAGTGATGAATATTGTGGGATATGTGGCCAAAGTAATAATTACCAAACCATATGAGCTAGGATTAGCCAAACATGTTTGCTAACACTCATTTTAATTCCTTACTTGCCAATGTCCTGCAGTAGAGTGAACATGTTACTTATTACACATATTTTTTGGTATAATGTGCTCATTTGGTGAGGATGGGAAAATGTCAAATTGGCTTTGTACTGTTGAACTTACTGCAATCTTGTGTTGTTTGTAGCCTATTTCAAGTAAAATGTAATAAGTACAAGGAACACTCAAAGTATTTATGCATCTTTTTTATATTTCCTGAAAAAAGGTTCAACGAGGTGGGGAAGTCATTTTTTATGAAATGCCTGAGACAACAAAGTGACAGTTGAGCATTATGTTCCAAAGTCAACGTTAGGAAAAAAAACGTATAGGCTATAGTTTTCAACTTGAAAATAAAAAAGGAAATGTATCCCGCACTGTACGATATGACCCCAGCTTGGGTGGATTTGGGTCATCAAAAATAATATATGAATTCATTGCGACCGTTAGGTCGCAAGTTAATATGAAAACCTCCACCGGCTGTCTGTCAGTCCCTCCTTCTGTCTGTCACATCACGTCACACTTTTGGCCCTACTCTCATCTCCGACACCGTTGCCTCTATCCATGCCTAACTTTGCCCACACACTCCTTGGCTGGCAAACCACAACCTCCGCCCCTGATTTCTCACATGCCCCTCTGCTAGCATCACCATGAGGTTGCTAAGGCTTATTTGTGCATACATGTGACCTGACGGTCGCTTAGATTGTAGATCTGAAAACATATGGATGACTCAATAGATATATAGAACATGAGGATGGGCCTGTTGATCTGTAAAACATATGATGACTCCATAGATCTATAGAACATGGGGATGGCCCCCCTGTAGATCTGAAAACATATGGACGACTCCATAGATCTATAGATCATGGGGATGGGCATGTAGATCTGTAAAACATATGGTTGACTCCATAGATCTATAGAATGTATGGGTAAATCTGTAGATCTGTAGGATATAGGGATGGGCCTAGGAATGAGCCCATAGATCTGTAAAACATATGGATGGGACCTTAGAAACATGGATTGACCCATAAATCTATAGAACATAGGGATGGGCCTGTAGATCTGTACAAAATATGGACGACACTATAGATCTATAGAACATGAGGATGGGCCTGTAGATCTGTAAAACATATGTATGACTTCATAGATCTGTAGAATGTATGGGTGAATTTGTAGATCTGTAGGATATAGGGATGGGCCTAGGAATGAGCTCATAGATCTGTAAAACATATGGATGTGCCTTTAGATCTGTCGAACAGGGATGGGCTTTTGATCTGTAAAACATATGGATGACTTCATAGATCTATAGAACATTGGGATTACTGTAATCCCTGACGCGTTGACTTAACTAAAAAAAGTACAGAAACTCATTGCCTAAAAAAACTGAGTTAATGTATCAGTTATGGTGAGTTAGAGAAACTTGTTCATTCTGAGTAAGCAGTACAATTAACTTGTTCATTCTGGGTAAGCAGTACTTGTTTATTTTGAATGTGCACTACACAACCTGTTTATTCTGAGTAAGCAGTACTAGGTTATTCTGAGTGTGCACTACACAACTCGTTAATTCTGAGTAAGCAGTACTAGGTTCTTTTTAGTGTCTAGCACTACAAAACGTGGTTATTCTGAGTAAGCAGTCCTAGATTATTTTGAGTGCGCAGCACTACAAATGTGGTTATTCTGAGTAAGCAGTACTAGGTTATGTTGAATGTGCAGCACTACAAAACGTGCTTATTCTGAGTAAGCTGTATGTGTTGCAGTGCTATAAACATGGTTATTCTGAGTGAGCAGTACTTAAAACATATACATGTATGTAGCCTAAATCCCTTAATTAAATGTCCTTTCCTGAAAATTCTATAACAAATGCAATTCTTAAATTCCCTTGAATTTAGAATTCAACTATACAATTACAACACTTACTTTATAACATGCATGTGCAAAACAATAATCCAAAAACAAAACAATGCATTGAGGACACTTCAACTAAAGTTTATTTTTATGTTCACCAGGCAGAACCTCTTCCATATTTTAGCATTTGTGTGATCTTTCTTAAGGTAATGACCCACTTCTTCATACTACAGTCACACAAAAGAAGATGTACAAGCTCAAAGGGCATACAAAGCAGCATTACAAGGTTAAACCAACCTATTATAGACAGAGCTGTGCTGAACAACACATTAGCAAAAGATTACCATTTAGTTTTCAACTTTTTTGCTAAATACCCAACTTAAAATGTAGTAATATAAAGCTAACCTAATTGTTCAGGCGCAATTGTTTTGATAAATAAAATAAAATCCCGTCTCAAAACAGTTGAGGTACTTTACATGTTTGTATAGTTCTTTTTTTTTAGAGCTCATAAGTTTCAGTGTGAGGGCTTTCTTCCCCAATCCCAGCATTACCTTATGAATGCATGTCCATTTCCCATGCATTTTGGTTAATCCAATTGCAGTACATGTGTTCAAGGCCAAATAAAAGAGAAAATCCTGAGGCAAGTCTCGAATATCCACCATGACTATATCCCCTCCAGTTCGATGGCAGTGGAAATGGGCTCTAGGTGCAGTTTGGACCCTTTTGAAGAGCATCGTCAATATAGTCAGCACACCAAGTTAGTAGGTCCTCAGCTCTGTGTTCCAGCTCTCAAAAAGGCACGATCTCCCTAGAAGTTTCACAGCAGCTGACAGCTGACAGTTCCAGCACCTTGTAACAATCAGCGTGGGTTTAGTGTTATAATCAGAACAGAACTGGGGTTCTTCCGAGGTAATCTATACCAAGCTGGACCCAGTAGGCCTAGACGATAATAAAAAAGGGACCCGAACTCTGTGGAATCATGGATATTATACAAGCACGCACATGACTTTCTGATCGCATGGATGTGATGCCATCGTGGTCAAAGCAACAGAGGCAAGTCAACCTTCCTTGCGCCATCATAACATAACATTAACAAAATAAAACAAATGTGTGTAAAAGGTTTAATGAGACGTGAAGCCAAAATCATATAGGCTACTATTAACTTATTAATGTGTAGGCCACTGTGTGGCAGGGCGCGCAAACGGTTCGCTTGAGTTGCGCGCCCACTTTAACCTATTCACTTCTTTTTTTTTGGCAAGCGATACCTCTACATAAGTAGATAGTTAGGATATTATTTTGTTGGAACATATTGCAATTGCATCTGTGATAAAGAGGAAGGAAGCCCAGCGCAAACATAAAATGGTGTAATTATCAGTTGGGTGCACGGTGCACCATGCAGATACAGTATCTCATCTGCAAACACGTATGTGACGTTCAATATAATATGGCCGATAAATTAATTGATTGGCCGGTAAAATATAATCCTGCCGGCCAAGGTGGCCGGCCCCAAAAATGCCTAGCGGAAACCCTGCTTGGGTGTATACACGTCAAAGGACTCTGGCCATTGTTAGTCCGGTTCACTATGTTAAGAAATGTTTATTCGTTCAAAATTTGTAGGAATTTGTAAAACTATACATTTTTGGAATCTTCAGAGCATGGGGAATCCAAAAATCGTTGTTTGCATTTGCACAGAAACCTGCAAAGCCGCCATTTTGGACGTTCAAAATGGCTGACATAAAATACATAATTTGTGCTATCTTGGCTTCTAGACAACCTAGAAACTTAATTAAACATGCCAATCCTATGTTTTCTGGGTCAAGGAATCAAATGAGTAAATGATGGGTGTAAAATGTCCTGGACCCCCACCCCCTTTCTGGGTGTTATCTATTTTGGGACCTCCCAGAACAGTACGCCAGCCAGTTAATGTCCGATTTTCATAATATCAGAGTTGTTTTGTAGGTTTTAAAACATCCCGAGTTCATTTATTACACTTTTAAAGCAGCCAGAATGACCTGTCTGACTTTTGGTTGGGGTCTTTCCTCACCTTGGACCCCCCAGACAGACCCCTCAGCCTATCTCAGTAATCGCTCTACAAAGAGGGGTGTGTGTGTGTGTGTGTGTGTGTGTGTGTGTGTGTGTGTGTGTGTGTGTGTGTGTGTGTGTGTGTGTGTGCAACGTGTTGCACCTGTGGGCTTTAGATTTGCTGTGGACTCGCTCGCTGCTCAAAATACTTTTTTTAATCATCACACAACGACGATAAACTAATGATGCACCTTGTTGAGAACAGCTTGTTTCTTTCGGAACTTCTCCAGTCCCTCCGCAGATAGCGGAGGAAGAGGTTCCAAAAGGAGCTGCCAAGAAATCATTGCACTTGCAGGCCGCCAGCCATGGTCACAATGCGACTCTCTTAACTATATAGCCTAAATAATTATATCCCTAATGCAAGGTGAAGCTGTATTTTATTTCTACTGTATATCCCATTCACATTCAGATTGTTTTCAATCCCAAATACAATGCTTTAACTGTTATTATTGGCTCCTTACTCAAAAAAAAACATCAAAAATCACGGTATGCATTTTCACTGAAGGGAAATTTGTATTCTCACGGTACCTTCAACAAAAATTACTAGGTATTTTGCCGTCAAATTTCGGACGCCAAAACTTCCGGAACACAAAATAAGTGGCCGTTTTCACATGGCGTGAATTTCAAAATTGACGTCATTTTTGAAATGAAATGAAAACGGGTCATGAGTCTGAGCTGGCCTGGGAGACCTAAGAGAGAGACACAAGTTGAGCCAACCATGAAAATCACAGCTTTTATCTCAAACAATATCTAGACATTAAGCACTTTAAGTTACTCTGATAGCTCCTCTGCTATTATATTTCCCTCTACAATAGAAATACTGCTCAAAGGGAAGGGAAGGGAAGATTTATTTGAGTATAGTTAACTGTAGTACTGCTCAAAGAAAGCTCAAAGAATGAAGGGAACATTTTGTTCCCTTCATTTCTTTGAGCAGTGTATTTTGCTGATATTTGCCCATCTTCGTTAAGGTCTAAATATAGACGTCTATTAGACGTCTAAATTTAGACCCAGGTATAAACTTAGACGTCTATTAGACGTATATTAGACGTATAGTCTAAGTTTAGACGTCTAAAAAACTTGCATATCTATACCTCTTAACCCCTTATGACTTATGGGCAGGGCCCCTAAGTTCTTTTATCTTAAAAGTACCTAGCAGTTTTAAACTTTTAATCAACTTGAATTCCCTTAAATGTAATCAAATAACCAGTTTTTAACTCAAACCTTTTTAACTCCTTTTTAAACACTTTAAACCTTATGAAATGCACACCTTAATTATGAAATCCCTTTTTAAGCATGTGAAAAACACAACCAGATGTCTTTTGTAATTTTATATAAAAAATATGAATTCAAATAAGCAATATGAACATGAAATAAAATGAAATGTGATCAATCAGATACTCTTTTCAATGAAATTCAATTATTCACCTTCACAGTAAAATGCAACAACACTTTTACCTTTGAAATGAATTAAATGAAAAATCAGTTGACAGCCCTAGTGACTGAGCAACACATTATAGTACCTTTCAGCACAGCAGTAGTATTTAAACTTATAAACCTTATAACCTTTAAAGTCCTACCTAAGCCGGCATGAAAACACTTTCAAAACAAAATAAAAAGAGATCTCAAAACCCCCCGTTGCAGGCCTGATATAGTCCAAAAAAGACAAATCTTCGCTCTCTGCGAGCAAAAAAGGGCAACTTACAGTCCAAGAGAGGGCTCTGTGTGAGTGTCTTGGGTGCACGGGTGGTCTACCGTGCCGGTGGTCCGTGCGCACGGGACGTTTAGGGAAGGCAGAGTCTGTGTAGAGATGAGGGGCAGGTCCCACGTTGCCAGAGGAAGGTTGAACGTTACCGGTAGCTCAACCCGCTATCTGGGATGTTCTGCTGCAGGCGACGTCCTCTTCAGGAAGGTTTAGTAGCTAAAACTTTACTGAGTTAGCGAAATAGGCTACCTCCTCCCACTATATGATACACTGTCCAGCTAACTTAGCCAGCTAGCATCCAGGCAGCATACACAAACAGTCACAGTGCTGCTGGAAACGTCGTAGTAACTCCTCGTCGAATTCACTGTCCATTAACCAGTCCAACACTCGCAACTCACTCTACAAACTGCTTTGTCACCAGTCTGGTAAATACTGTACATTAAATAACGTGCGTTACGTTAATTTCTTCACATCAAACAATTCTCTCCTTCACACTGCCTCCGCTCTGTTCCAACTCCTCTCTCCCTTTCATCACTCAAAAGCCCCGCACCTGTGTCCAATCTCACACCTGCATGCGCGCATGCACGCACACACACGCACGCAGGCATGCACACACACACCTTCCCTTCCTACTGGTAAGTCAAAATAAAAGCCCTTTACAATAACAGGGAAAATAAAACATTACAGAAAAATAAGTATACACTTTTTAAACAACAAGCATGAAACCCAAACGTATAAATACCCAACTGGGTTACACCCTCCCCCTTCTAAATGTCTGTATGTCCTCATACAACACTAATAAACAAAGGAAACAGGGGTAATAACAGTGTAATAACTTGTTTACCTATGCTTGTCCTATCTTAATGACAATACCTCGGTGTACAATTGTCAGAGGCTGGTCTCTGGATCTACCTGGCTCGTCATAGGTAAGTCTGACTGTGGGTTTCACAGTTCTTCTAGGCCTAGGCTCAGATCTGACCCTCACACTTTCTTTTTGCACTGTTCTCATGCGCTCTTGGTCAGATTCTGGTTCAGGATCAGTGGTGTCTTCAGGAGCTACATCTTCGGACTCCTGGTTCCTCATGTCATGGTGCTCTGACTCCTCTTCGTCATCATCAGATGAGGATCTGTCATCAGCATGACTCCCATCCGTGTGATTAGAAGTGTCCTCTTCATCTTGTACAGAATCCGGGACTCTGTCAGCATCCAGACTTCTGCGAAGAAGCTCTGTTGGGTAAGTATGGCGAGGTACGTAATAATCAAGATCATCAGAAGACGAGTCTTCCTCTTGCAACTCTTGACGAGCTTCCTGAGGTTCAGGTAAGGTTGTTCTCCTCTTCTGACGAGTGTCAGCTCTGGTTCTTGGTCTGACTGGTGCATCTTCAACCAGGTCTGTGTTAGGGATTCTCAGAAGTTGTCCGATGGGCAGAAGGTTATCGCGGTGAATGGTTTTAGTGCCAGGTCTTCCATCCTCGCGCTTGATCTTGAACACCGGAATGTTGGGCATCTTCCCCACCACAACAAAGGGATCAGGATTCCATCTGCTCTCCAACTTGTGTTTTCCTCTCAGGCCCCAGTTCTTTAGTAGCACTCTGTCACCAATTTCCAGTGACTGAAATCCAACTCTTTGGTCATGAGCCTTCTTGTTTCTCTGGTGCCTTTTATCTGCAGCCGCAATGGCAAGCTTGTAGGCTTCTTTCAGGTCCTCCTTTAGCTTAGCCACATAGCGTGTATGGCACTTGTCCTCAATGCCATCTGGAGAGGTTCCAAAGCATAGGTCAGCCGGAAGTCTGGCCTCTCTACCGAACATCAGCCTGTATGGTGAATATCCGGTGGCATCACACTTCGTGCTATTGTAAGCATGGACCAGATATGCTACATGCTGGCTCCAGTTTCGCTTCTTCTCTCGGCCCAGAGTACCAAGCATGGCTAGTAAGGTTCTGTTGAATCTTTCTGGTTGGGGGTCTCCCTGAGGATGGTAGGGAGTTGTCCGCGACTTGCGGATCCCCATCAAGGACAAGAGCTCTTTAATCAAACGACTTTCAAAGTCTCTCCCTTGGTCTGAATGAATTCTTGCAGGTAATCCATAATGGATGAAGTACTTCTCAAACAAGACCTTGGCGACCACTTGTGACTTCTGGGTTCTCGTTGGAAAGGCCTGCGCATAGCGCGTAAAATGGTCAGTGACGACCAATACGTTGGATATGCCTTTTGAGTCAGGTTCCATAGAGAGAAAGTCTATGCAAACAAGATCCAAAGGACCCTTGCTTACAATCTGGTGCAATGGGGCAGCTCGCTGAGGGAGGGACTTGTGAGTGACACACTCACCACAGTTCTTGACGTACTGTTCCACTTCTACAGACATCTTCGGCCAGAAGAATCTGCTCCGCAGTTGGTCAGTGGTTCTTTCCATCCCCAGGTGTCCTAAGTCGTCGTGCATAGAGATAAGCACCATCTCCCTGAACTCCTTAGGCAAGACAAGCTGACTGACCACTTCACCAGAAGGTCGCTTGCTTAGTCTATACAGTAGTCCATCTTTCATGGTCAATTTTCCCATCTCTCTTTTCAGCTGAGAGAGCTCTGGACTGGCATTGTCATCTTCAGGCCACTTCCCATGCTTGATGGCCTGGATAGCAGGTCCAATAGCTTCATCATCTTGCTGAGCTCTTTTAAGTTCTTGGTTCGACATCTGTCTCATAGCCTTCATTTCCAGGTGAGTTGGGAAAGCATAAATGTCTGGGATGCACTTAGGCGATGCTCCCAACTGATCGACACACCTTGCTGGGTTGTTCAGAGACTCAGGAATGCAGACTTGCTGACAGATGGACTTCACACCAGATTGAGATAGTGTCACCCATTCATCTGTGTTCTCCTCATCTGCAGTGACTCTTGAGAGCAGGTCAGCGTCTATGTTGTGCCGGCCTGGGCGATACTGAATGTCAAATTCGTACGTCGAGAGGGCAGCTAGCCATCTGTGTCCTACAGCGTTGAGCTTTGCTGTGGAGAGCACGTACGTCAAAGGATTATTGTCCGTCCGTACAGTTAGCTTTGCTCCGTAGAGGTAATCGTGCAGTTTGTCGACCACCGCCCACTTCAGAGCCAAAAACTCTAGCTGGTGGATTGGATAATTCCTTTCAGATGACTTTAGCTTTCGGCTTGCAAAGGCGACTGGTCTCAGGCCCTCTTCGTACTCTTGGTAGAGCACTGCTCCGAGTCCCTTCAAACTGGCGTCCACATGCAAGATGTAAGGCTTCTGCGGGTTAGCGAATGCCAGCACAGGTGCATGTGTCAGATGGTGTATGACCTTGTGGAATGCCTCTTCGCAGGACTCATCCCATCTTTCCCCAAAGGGCTCTGATTCTTTCAGATAGACCTTGTTCGGATCTCTGACATGCTTCTTACTCTTCTGAGTCGGTGCATAGCCCTTTGTGAGCTCTGAAAGGGGTCGGACAATGGCTGCATAATTGTCTAGGAACCTTCTGTAGTAGCCACAAAATCCTAAGAAGGATTGTAGAGTCTTCAGGTTGGTTGGACGAGGCCAGGTGGTCACCGCTTCAATCTTCGCAGGATCAGTCGCGACACCTTCTGCTGACACTATGTGACCAAGATACTTCACCTTCGGCAAGCAGATTTGGCATTTGTCGATCGAGAGTTTCAGCCCCACTTCACCCAGACGATCAAGGACCTTGAGCAGTCTCTCTTCGTGCTCCTCCAGAGTCCGCCCGAAGACGATCAGGTCATCGAGGTACACCAACACCTGGAGCAGGTTCATGTCTCCTACTGCCCTCTCCATTAACCTCTGGAAGGTCGCGGGAGCTCCACTTATGCCCTGTGGCATCCTCTCAAATTGGTAGAAGCCCAAGGGGCAGATAAACGCTGTCTTCTCCTTGTCCTCTTCAGACATGGCTATCTGGTAATAACCGCTTCTTAAGTCAAGGACGGAGAACCATTGGCTTCCTGTCAAGGCGTTCAGAGCATCATCTATGCAAGGTGTTGTGTATTGGTCAGGTATAGTGCGGCTGTTCAGGACCCGGTAGTCGATGCACATCCTAATAGTTCCGTTCTTCTTCCTCACGACAACTATTGGAGAGGCATATGGGCTACGGGACTCCGTTATTATACCGTTCTGCAGGAGCCCTTGTAAGTGCTTTCGCACATCTTCAATGTCTGCAGGTGCCAGCCGTCTTGAACGTTCACGGAACGGTCTTGCATCAGAGAGACGGATTTTGTGTTCCACCCCTTTGGCTAAGCCAACATCCCATTCTTGCATGGAAAAGACATGGGATCGTTGCGACAGTTTCTGACAAAGTCGGCTTTTCCACTCTTCAGAGATTGGTGAGTCTCCGAAGTTAATCACACTTGCATCAAACTCTGATGGAGCTGTTGATGTCTGTCGGGAGGAGATGGCAATGACTGAGTCAACCAGGTGCATATGCCCAATCACTGCTCCCTCTGCAATGGCTGTCTCACTCAGGGAGTCATTCTTCACCAACACTCTGAAACTGTTGACATCCATTGCTTGGCTGGGTACAACCATGGGCTGTAGTGTCACACCAGCAGGCAGTGGGACTATCGGTGAGGAATCCACCATCAGGATGTCGTTGACAATGGCGTGCTTTAGCTCAACTTTGCAGACAGCATGAACATCAACACCAGGGGGCAATGTTAACGGTCCAGGGCCTTTCCATCTCACACAGCCGATCTCCTCTTCTCCCTCGAATGAGGAATCGGTGTCATCCAATGGAGCCTGGTTTTCCAGTCCACAGACTTGGATGCCCAGTGTCTGTGTCACGTCAATGCCACTGTCTCTGCATTGCTTCACCAAGCGTCTGACATGGCTAGCGTTGGTCCCGATAACAACAGGTGTTTGATCTGCAGTCCTGGAACTCGGACATATGAGAGCAAGTACTGTCACAGTCTGACTGTTGCCCACCACTTCTGCTGGATACTCCAACTCAACAACTACATAGCCACGGTAGGGGTAGCTGATGCTGGATTCACTTAAACCCCACAGGGCCAGTCCTGACACGGGTTGTATGGGAACATCAGGTAAGTACTGTTGGTACCAGGGTTCAAAGATGATGGTCACTTGCGAGCCACTGTCAAACAAGGCGGTGCATGGTTGCCCGTTTACTTTAAGCTGCACAAAGCTAGGTGGCCCCACGAGACCGTCAGGGATACTTGGACTCTGAACTTGCAAGGTAACTGCACCTTTTTTCACTTCACAGTCCAGGTCACCTCCTGTGGCTTCTTCAGTCTGCGGCTTGTTTTTTGAAAAGTTCAAGGCTGTAATTAGTCTCCTGATAACTTTAGCCTGGTTTTCAGGATTTGTGCACTTCCCTGCGAAATGCCCACTCTCCCCACAGCGATAACAGAAGTTCTCTCCTGCATTTCTTGGTGCTCTTCGGGGAACACTGGTGGCAGGATTCGCAGCTTCCACTGTCGAGACTGTAGCCTCAGTCCCTGGTTCAGTCACTTTGTGGTCAAATTTCCGCTGTAGTCGCCTCATTTGCTTCTTCAGTGCTTTTAGCTCAGAATCAGGCTCATTGTCCGTAACTGTACTGACTGGAGCTTTCTCAGCACATTCTTGTGTGGCACATTTTGGCCTGGCCCCTACAGCAGCAACTAAAGTCTTTAGCTCTTTAATTTCTGATTTCAAGCTCTGAATTTCAGCCTGTTTTGCATCATCCTCTTGCTTGGCATGTACGCAGTGGACAACAGGACTGATCTTTTTTCTTGAGGCCTCATACTCCTCTTCTGCACGTATCTCCTTCAACAGTTGGAGGAAGGATGGTGGTGCTGCTTTCCTCTCTCTCAGGCGTAGGTTAACCATCATCATGTCAGAGGCTACAGCACCTCTCAGCAACTGCTCTAGCCGTGCTTTATCCATCTGCTGTGGCGCTAGACCCCCTCGCTGACACACTTTATCAAGCGACTGTTCCAGACGCCTCAGGAAGTCCGAGAGCTTCTCGTCTGACTTCTGCTGCATTAGGCGGAAAGCGAAGTACAGGTCATCTCCAGACTCTGCAGTTCCAAAAGCATGCTCCAGCGCCTCCAGGCACTCATCAGGGCCAACATTAGGATCGCTAGCTCTGGCAGCTTTGACTATGTCCAGTGCTGGGCCTTTGAGACTTTCTATCAGTCTCCGCCTTTTCTCTTTAGGGGAGCAGTCACACTCTTCCACCATGAGTCGTGCTTGTTCCAGCCAGTGCTCAAACGGTTCTTCCACTGCTGGAGTGGGTATGATTCCAGAGAAGACACGTAAGCGCCGATAACTCCCATGCTCAGTAGGAGGCTTGGTTTTGTCCAACAGATCACCCAGTGCTCGGAGGATGGACTCTGTTGGGCTAGTGGGAGACTCTTCAGTAGCAAACATGCTCTTAATGTCCTCCACGTTCTTCCCCTCAGCATGCAGAAATCCTGCTAACTTCTGGCTAAATTCATCCACTGGTTCCGGTGTCTCTTCACCTACTAGGATGATAGGCCACGCCTCTTTGCCACCAGCAGGCATTACTTCAGGGGGAACTTTCTCTGCCTCGATTCCCTCCTTACTTTCACACAGGAGCATAAACTTCTGGCACCGCATGTTGTAAATCCTACCAACAACACGGATTTTTCCCAGGCCTTCCACTGTCTGCAGGGTGTCTGCTACTTTAGTGGCCTGCACATCTTCTGGGACGAGGACCAAGAGCGCATAAGCCTCATCTAGCCCTTCACCACGGCACCAGCCTTTAAGGTCTAACACTAAGTCAGCCTTATTCGCCATCTCAAATATAAGGTTTTGCTTTTCAGTGTTTAAATAAACTTTTTTTTTTTTTTTTTAATGGGACTTTAATTAACTGGTATTAATTAATTGGAAATCAAGGATCTCAGCAGTGCCTCCATTTTATGTAGCCCCTTTAACCCCTTATGACTTATGGGCAGGGCCCCTAAGTTCTTTTATCTTAAAAGTACCTAGCAGTTTTAAACTTTTAATCAACTTGAATTCCCTTAAATGTAATCAAATAACCAGTTTTTAACTCAAACCTTTTTAACTCCTTTTTAAACACTTTAAACCTTATGAAATGCACACCTTAATTATGAAATCCCTTTTTAAGCATGTGAAAAACACAACCAGATGTCTTTTGCGATTTTATATAAAAAATATGAATTCAAATAAGCAATATGAACATGAAATAAAATGAAATGTGATCAATCAGATACTCTTTTCAATGAAATTCAATTATTCACCTTCACAGTAAAATGCAACAACACTTTTACCTTTGAAATGAATTAAATGAAAAATCAGTTGACAGCCCTAGTGACTGAGCAACACATTATAGTACCTTTCAGCACAGCAGTAGTATTTAAACTTATAAACCTTATAACCTTTAAAGTCCTACCTAAGCCGGCATGAAAACACTTTCAAAACAAAATAAAAAGAGATCTCAAAACCCCCCGTTGCAGGCCTGATATAGTCCAAAAAAGACAAATCTTCGCTCTCTGCGAGCAAAAAAGGGCAACTTACAGTCCAAGAGAGGGCTCTGTGTGAGTGTCTTGGGTGCACGGGTGGTCTACCGTGCCGGTGGTCCGTGCGCACGGGACGTTTAGGGAAGGCAGAGTCTGTGTAGAGATGAGGGGCAGGTCCCACGTTGCCAGAGGAAGGTTGAACGTTACCGGTAGCTCAACCCGCTATCTGGGATGTTCTGCTGCAGGCGACGTCCTCTTCAGGAAGGTTTAGTAGCTAAAACTTTACTGAGTTAGCGAAATAGGCTACCTCCTCCCACTATATGATACACTGTCCAGCTAACTTAGCCAGCTAGCATCCAGGCAGCATACACAAACAGTCACAGTGCTGCTGGAAACGTCGTAGTAACTCCTCGTCGAATTCACTGTCCATTAACCAGTCCAACACTCGCAACTCACTCTACAAACTGCTTTGTCACCAGTCTGGTAAATACTGTACATTAAATAACGTGCGTTACGTTAATTTCTTCACATCAAACAATTCTCTCCTTCACACTGCCTCCGCTCTGTTCCAACTCCTCTCTCCCTTTCATCACTCAAAAGCCCCGCACCTGTGTCCAATCTCACACCTGCATGCGCGCATGCACGCACACACACGCACGCAGGCATGCACACACACACCTTCCCTTCCTACTGGTAAGTCAAAATAAAAGCCCTTTACAATAACAGGGAAAATAAAACATTACAGAAAAATAAGTATACACTTTTTAAACAACAAGCATGAAACCCAAACGTATAAATACCCAACTGGGTTACATCTGGTAGACCATTTTTTATACGTATAAACTTTCAAATTGTTTAGTGGGGAGAAAGCCATGTAAACCAGGCTGAATTTATCAGCAACTGTTTTTAAGGAATATAACGAACTGTATCAAAGAAAGCAACCACACAAAACTAGCTGAACAACACATCAAAACAATTTGATCAAGGAAAATATGTGTACTCACCAAATCAGAGAACAGAGCATAAAAATAGCCCAAAAGCTGACAGAAAACAGAGTAAGAAATAGGTCTTCTGTTTGAATGCTTTTCTTCCTCATTCAAAAGGGGCTGCTTTCAAATTTCAACTGACAACAAGTCCCGCCCCCGGACTGATCTGCACATGTGTGAATGATGAAAAAAAGCACTGAACAAAGTTTTTCTAAGTTAACTCAAGTCTTTCGACTCCAAAGTACTAGTAACTTAGTTTAAATGAGTTTTAACATCAGGAACTTATTTTTTTCTAATAAACCCAACTCAAAACAATCAAATTAGTCCGTTTTTTGGACCAAAAGTACTAGTAACTTAGTTTAAGTGATTATGAATAACATGCGATGAAAACTAAGTTAACTCCAAGTGTACTCCATATTTTGCCTAAGCAGAATTATCCAGCATGTTTGGGTTGCCATGTTCACATGGCCTAATCTAGGCCTACATGTTTATAACTCTCAGCAGGACATCAGACCACAGAGGACCCAAAGAGACACATAAGACATGACTTCCCATGTGTTCTAGTCAAAGGTTGGACTCTTGCTGGGACAGAGAGTGAGCGCCATCTGATTCACTCTAGCAGAGACATTAACCAAATGGACCCGTACGCCAAGTGAAGATGGATGGGAAAGCCAGGGAGACTGGAAAACAGGGACGGCCATAGCTGAGTGGTTAGTGAGCCTGCCTGGGGAGGCAGAGCTCCTGGTTGTCCTTTGATTGATTGATTGATTGATTGATTGATTGATTGATTGATTGATTGAAGAGTTTATTAGCAGTTTGCAATAGAAAAAAAGTACAGTTTCATGACAGTACAGATCACTGGTACAAGGTCAACTTAAAGGAGATCCTAGAAAGCCTTATTACAGCTTATTTACACAGGAACCACTTTATGTATCTCATATTAGCAGGTCCCAGGTATGATTCCCGGCCAGGAATGCAATATGTGGATGTGTGTCCCTGAGCAAGACTCTGAACCCCTAATTGCTCCTCGAGTGCCGTAGAATCCAATTGCTGCTCACTGCTCCTAGCTGTTATAGGATGGGTAAAATGCTGAGCACAACATTTCACACGTATGTGCAACAATGTATTGTGACAAAAACACCCCGAGGTGTGGGGCCTGTATTGTATTATATTGTATTGCAGGGGTCCTCAATAGGCGGACCGCGGTCCATGTCCGGACCGCGAGGCACCGCCGACCGGACCCAGGACGAATTATAGTAAAAAAAGAAAAAAGTGGAAAAATATCTCCACGTTTTCGTTTCCACTTCTCGTTGTATTCGTTCACTTTCATTGCATGCGCTGAGTGTGTGTGTGAGAGAGAGAGAGAGACAACGACGCGCTGATTGGCTGATGCCGGGCAACATAGTATTATGGGCTGGCATCTCTGACAACGATGCGCTGATAGGCTGTTGCCACAGACCGCGGAGGTTTTCGGAGCAGCAACAACAGCTGTAGCTTCAGCCACCAACAACGCAACTAGTTATACATCAGTGGGGTTTTATTTACGCAAAACATCATCAACGTGAAAACGTTTGCAGGATTGTAATCTTATCTCCAGAGACCAGAGTTGGTCGCGACGTGCCACGGCGCGACGGCCCGTGACGGCTGCCTCTCTTTCTGCATGGATGTTGTTCTCCCATGGTTCTCCCCACCGGGGGAAATGGATGTGCTGTATGGCAGCGCGCCGCATCCAGTTGGGGTTACCGTGCTGTCGATACCGCGATGCGACGACGCCGTCCGTCCGCGTTCAGTGTGTGCTCCCCTGTCTCTGACGCGCGACACCTTGTTTTCATATCGATATTCACGTTGCGACACAAGCATAAATTATTCGAAGATGTTAAAAGAAACCAGAGCACTAGCGCAAAATATCTCTGCTCTACTTTGAACATTCTGTTCTCCCTGCTTTAATGGGTTGTTTCTCTTCAATCAAGTAATGCCCCCAAATGATTTTGGAGGAGTCCCCAGCCCAGATGACAGTGAAGTCATAATTTAAGGACCCTTTTAATAAAGAAATAAACGGGAAAAGACCATTACTGCATCAACAAACTACAAAAAAAAAAAAAAGCCATTGTAAAAAAATAAATAAGAAAGGGACCCCTAATTATGTAAGATGAACAATAATGAGGGCAAGTGGCCATGACCTGAGGGCAAGTAGAACATGACCTGTACTTTCCAGACGGACAAGTGCCTCTGAGACCATGGTGTCAACCCCTGGTTGGTACTTTTTTGTATCTTCGCCTACTATTTAAGATTGACCGACATAATAAAAATAAGCGAATATAAATATATTATATATGTATATGTGTGTATATATATATATATATATATATATATTAATTGTTTTATTTTTTCCCCGGACCCGGACCTGTTTCAAAAAATATTTGTGGACCTTCAAGATTTGTATTTGAGGACCCCTGTTGTATTGTATAAAACTATATGTTCAATATAGCTGAATAATTGGCTAAATGATTGGACACATGAGTCAACCTACTGCCTGATCTTGGGCCTGATTGATTGATTGATTGATTGATTGATTGATTGATTGATTGATTGATTGATTGATTGATTGAAGTATTTATTAGTTTGCATAGGAAAAGGTACAGTTTAATGTCAGTACAGTTCACTGGTACAAGGTCAGCTAAAAGGATGAGCTCAGGAAAGCACACAGCTTATTTACTTTTTTACGTTTAGAAGGGAGTGAGGTTTTTACTTTTAATATGTTGTAGGCGTTCCTTGAAGGCCTTTCAACGTACAGAAGGGAGTGAGGTATCTAATAATGTATACATTTGTATCCTCCACCCATACAATTAGCCGGCGTCAAGGGCTTTTCTGCCTTGAAAAACAGATATTTAAAGTATAAACAGATAATGTTTCACAAAGGCTACTACATTCTAGAACAGTGGTTTTCAACCTTTTCAGGCCCCAACCCCCAAAATAATCATATTTTAACTGGAGACCCCCACACCCTGACAAGCACTTGGATATAGGAGTTGGCATTACATAATAGCCAATCTACATGCTCACAACGCCTCACGTTGCGAGGTGTTGTACATGTATATCTGCTATTTTCACAATTTCTGCCTCTAATCTATCTATAAATGCGACAAATCTCTGCGTGTATGTATCTCTGCGTGTATGTAACCCGCGTATCTCGAGAACCGTTCGTCCCACCGGCTTCAGATTCGGCACGCGCGTTCCCCGACGCGGCGCGGAGTGCAGTGCCGAGCCTCGACCCGACCCGACGCACGGTTTTCCGAAACCGGCGCAAAACGTTCGGAATCTCCTTATGCAGAGCTGATTGTTGACATCAGGCTGTTCCGGAGGAAATCGGCGCAAGCGCTGACTCATTGTGACATCACTTCATAAAAGGCTCTGACATCACGTACGCCACATGAGTCAACAAAAAATCTCTGTGAATGTGTATGTATGTATGTAATCCGCGTATCTCGAGAACCCTTCTTCCCACCGGCACGCGCGTTCTCATCACTTCATAAAAGGCTCTGACATCACGTACTCCACATGAGTCAACAAAAAATCTCTGTGAATGTGTATGTATGTATGTAATCCGCGTATCTCGAGAACCCTTCTTCCCACCGGCACGCGCGTTCTCCAGATATGGGCATAAAATGAATGCCCGTATGCGGAGCTGATGTCTGACATCAGAGTTTTCCGCAACCGGTACTGTGTGTGCAGAGATCTCCATATATGGGCATAAGGGGACAAAGGCAAACAGATGGTCAAAACGGGTCCTATGACAACAGGTATATTGGGGTTTGCATTAAAGGGTGGGGACAAAGGCAAACAGATAGATGGTCAAAACGTGTCCTATGACAACAGGTATATTGGGGTTTGCATTAATGGGGTCTGCTCCAAAAAAGATAAAGAAAATAAAAGAGACAAGACAAACATAAGACAAGCAACAAAGCGTGGGACTGGGAGGATGACTTGAATGATGCAGATTTAAGCAGGCTGCGTATTCTGCTTAAAGAAGAAACAAACAAAAAGCGACAGAGATCTCATATATGGGCATAAAATGGACGCATATAAACAGATATCTCCATATGCTTAAAGAAGAAACAAACAAAAAGCGACAGAGATCTCATATATGGGCATAAAATGGACGCAGATAAAAAGATATCTCCATATATGGCATATATGGGCATAAAATGGACGCAGAATCACAAAGATCTCCATATACGGGCATGAAGGGACACAGACAGACAGATACAGAGATCTCCATATATGGGCATAAAATGGATGCAAATAGACAGATATCTCCATATATGGCCATATATGGGCATAAAATGGACCCAGGATTATATCTGCAGTGATCTCCATATATGGACATAAAATGGACGCCGACAGACAGACAGATACAGATATCTCCATATATGGGCATAAATGGACACAGGCAAACAGATGGTCAAGACGGGTCCTATGACAACAGGTATAATGGGGTTTGCATTAAAGGGCGGGGCATTCATTCCCTATTTACATCGTTCCCGAGTTGGCCAGGTCGCCGACTAGACGCTGGGCCGCCTAGTATTTTACAATTTGACCAATGTTTGACCAGAGGTACTAAAAAAGGTCTTTAAAGTCCTAAAATTGTCACTTTAGAAATGTGCAGATACCCTGTACACACTTATACTATTGGTCTGTTTACTGTTGAATTAAAAAAAAAAAAAACAATGTTAACATTTAGCTAAACATCTGGGGACCCCCCAACATAATTTGAGGACCCCTCTGGGGGTCCCGACCCACAGGTTGAGAACCACTGTTCTAGAAAATGTTAGAGAAACCCCTCAAACCCAAACAAGCAGATCTACTATTCTGTAAGATAGCTATATTAACATTGTTGGTATTTGATAATGTAGATATTTATATTGACCACAAGATGGCAATGTTGACTTATGTGACTCATCCACCAACACCTAATAGATGGGACCCTAACCCTAACCCAAAACCACAAACATTTCCAGATCAATGTGCAGTATGTACTGAGATGCTACTCTGTCTGCTACACTACCAGGCAGAAATACATTAATTATCTGTCATTCTATGAATTCTCTTTTGTGTGAACATGTATGTTTCAGTTACAATCAGAAAAGGGATGGAATGTGGAGGCAGAAATGTATAGATTGTCAAATAAATGTACTTGTTGTCCTTCCATTCAATCTCATTGGGGGTCTAGCCAGCAGGGGCGTCACAAGGGGGGGAAAGTGGGACTGAGTTACTAGGGCCCAAGGTGGAGGGGCCTTAATTATTTTATACTTTAGCTATTGAAATATCAGATAGCTCACAGCGTGGCACCGAGTACCGCGCTGCGAGCTTGTAGATCTGCTATTTTTGAGCCATCGTGAAAATAATTATGTGCAAATCCTTGAATATGTGTATTTATCAAGCGAACATTTGTAACTCAAACTTTGCTTCTGGGGGGTCCCTGGAACTAAATATTTTGAGATGGAGTCTGTGGCCAAATTAAATACATATCATTTTGGGGGTCCTTCACATGAAAAAGTTTGAGCACCACTGAAACAACAAACAAAACATTTTTCAAAAATAGCAGAACTACAAGCTCGCAGCGCGGCACTTGGTGCCACGCTGTGAGCTTGTATATCTGCTATTTTTCAATAGTTAAAGCACAAAATAATGGGTATGAGGGGGGCCCGCAGTGAATCCTTGTACCCAGGGCCCAGAATTTGGTACGACACTGCTGCTAGTCAGCAAGCTTTCACAATACGTGTGCTGATTCTAACTCAGCTACAGCTGTCAATCTAAAAGCTGAGCTGACTCCTCCCCATGCTCACACTCACTCTGTCTGTGAATCATGTACTTGTGTGTCACTCTTAACTTTAGTATATATCCTTATTCCTTATAAGACCATTTAGAACAGCATCTCTGTTAGAATGAACTATAAGAGCTAGGGATGCACATTCGGTCAATGTCGGTATCCGCAAATAAAGCTGACATTAACCGATGGCAGTAGCCGATATTTTGCTGTATGAATTTTGCCCTGGCGTATTTTTTTTTTATCTGCAGCAGTGCAGCCTAACAAGTTGTAGATTCTGAACAGTTATTTCTTATAATGAAGATGTATTTGTTTTGCCAGTATACAAGGGGGAAATAAATATACAAACACATATCGGTATCAGTATCGGTTATTGGCAAAATTATTATTTTAAACATCAGTATCAGCCAAGAATTGTTTAGGCTATCGGCTCAGTATATCAAAATACCAAACACGCAATAAGTGTTGGGTAACTTCCCTCCGAACTGTCTCGAAGAATTACCCTCCAATATATATTTTCCTATTAAATGGTGTGATTTCATTTCTATTTAAAACAATTATAGGTGGAGAATAATTATTTCCCTATTTGGTATTAAAGCCAAATTGATTTAGCATGTTTATATTTAGAAGGTTAAAGAAGAATGAGTAAACTTTTCATGTAACGTCATAGATCTAGGTCACAAGATAATTTTTCCCTATAGTTTTCCCTGAATCATTTTACAGAATTACCAGGACAACCATCAACTTATTCGGACAGAATCAGACCCCTAACAGCTATAGGGGAGGGTTGTTTAAACTAGTCTCAGATCGAGTGATGGGCAGTAGCGACTAGCGAGCTACAAGTAGCGACGCTACATAGCTTAACTACATTTCTCAGTAGTGTCATGGTAGTGCCGCTCCTTTTGAACCAAATAGCTTTTTCTGTAGCGTAGCTATTTTTAGACCCCAGTAGTGACGTAGCATCCAACAAATGCTACACGTTACTATCCCGGCGAAAATTGACTGCTGAATAAAGTTTGTGAGTAAAAGATTTCCCAACAGATCCCCAAACATGTTGTTCTGCGCAGCGCTGCTTTCACTTCATTCAACGAACCTCCTCTGTGTGTAGGGCGGATTCACACTGCGGTCTCCGGTGCGTTCTCGAGACTGCTTTGCAGATGTTTTGACAGTGTGAAGCCTGTGGTTGTCCTCAGAAACGGCAGCCTCGAGACCACCTCCGGAGGTAGTCTGGAGTCCGCTTGATGCATCCTCAAGAACAGTGCGCTGCAATGTGAAGCTACCGTTCCATGAACAAGGAAGTGCTGTCGCTTCTGCTTGGAAGAAAATAACAAGGATTGATCCACGACGTCACTATTAAGATACCAAGGATGCGCCAGTGACGTTACTGTGGCGCGATGATTACAGACGCTGTTACGTTGTAATGTTTCAAAGACAGTCAGCACTCAGCACACACTGCTTTGGTAGTGTATTGTTGTTCTGTTATTGTTGTTCTGTTATTGTTAAAACAATTGTTATAACATCAGGAACACAGTAAAACTTTATATTCGCTCTAAATTCTGACAAGATACTCTTCTTCTGTGACATACCATTTTATATCTCCCAAAGCCCCATGGTCAACAAGCGCCCCTGGGAGGCACATGAATACCATTACAGTTGAATGAAGTGTACACCAGGGAGTCCAGGCACAGGAGAATTTTGGCCAATGTGAATGCTGGTCAGCGGGGACCAGGCAACTGTTTTCAGAAACAGTTCTAATCAATCGGATTGTAGTGTGAATCCGCCCTTAGGCGGCATTCACACAGGCACGTTTTATTACGATTAAAACGAATCCTATAAAGTATTGTTGGAAAATACACAACGGTTGGGCATGTGTGAAGACGCATCCATATTCTTTTTCGAATAAAAGAAACGAATGCAAATCCACAAAAAAAACGGTGGTTTCGATGCGCTACCGCAAACGTTTCCCTGTTGGTGTGAAGACAACCGTCGTAAAATGCCAGAAATGTAACAAACCATGTGGCATTGTGGGTATAAAAAGGTGTAAACAAAACACAGCTGGCCAGCAGCCGAGGTGGAGGAGGCGCACTATTTTACGCGTTGCCGTCGGTCACTGTGGTCGAATATACAGTATAAACTCTATGGTCGAGCCACGTGAAATTGGCTTTCTCATCACCCGCATTACCGCTCGGACGCACAGCCTAGTAAACGACCAACTTGGGTCGTTTACGCGGCTATATTGCGCAAAGGAAAGACAGATGTCCCGTGGACAGACCTGGTCGACTGAAGAGGTAACGGCGCTCATTGGAATATGGCAAGACGAATACATTAATACTCTGCTAAAGACTACGTACAAGAACAGTGCCGTGTTCAAGATATTCAGTGAGAGATTGAAGGCTCTCGGATACATTCGCACTCTTGCTCAATGCCGTACTAAAGTGAAGACTTTGCGCCTTAAGTACATCGCCATCAAGGATAAATTACACAAGAGCGGGAGTGGGGGTGACGAAAAGGACACTTTTCCATGGTTCGATGAGCTGGACAGCATACTGGGCGACAGGCCGACCAGTAGCCCAAAGCACGTTCTTGAGTCCGCAGAGGATGAAATGAGCCGCCGCCACAATTCTCTGACAGAAGAGGATGATGATGATGATGATGATGATGATGAAGAGGATCCTGACGGCTCCGTTGATCTGGAGTCAGATAAAAGTGGTAGGTTTGTTTGTATAGAATGTTTCTCAAAGTGAAGGGAGGGTCTTTGGTCCATACAAGTCTGTAACTCTATAGGAATTAACCCTGACGGGTCCATTTGGTTCCATTTGTACACTGTCTGTCAGTAACTACACTGTCACTGGTGTAGACAGTAGTCCATTCCTATTAACCTACACCACCTGTTTATTCATGTATAGTCCTTTACTATAGGCTAGCCTACTTTACAAAACAAGTTGGTTAAGTTACTTGAAATAAGCTATCTAATTAAGTGTGCCTGCCATGCAATGGCAAAACACTTATTGTACTCCCCCATACTTAAGTAAGTAAGTAAGTAAGTAAGTAACGTTCTTGCAAATTTGGAGCCGTAATAACTGCCGCACGATTTATGCCACCGCCGCAATATATACATCAAAACGTGCGGCTCGGCCGGGAATGGTGTGCTATTACTTTTCTAAGAGAAAAGTTGTATCGTTTAATTGATATTAATTTATTAGTGAATTAATTTTACCCATTGACTTATAATGGGAATCGCAAAAACTCACATTCAATATTTTTTTTCTCGCAAACCATAGGGGCTACAGTTTCAAAACTTGGAGAGGAGATTTATAATGATATCAAGGATTAAATAAAAAATAATTTCGTCAGTTGGCCTCATGGTGGCGCTATAACAGTCCACTTTACGTTTTGGCCTATAACTCTTGAACCGTGGGTCGGAAAATTAAAAATATTTTTTCCCTGGATTCCTTGGGTCATCACGCATCTCCCCATATAGGCCACGCCCATTTGCGTCAGGATCGATTCTCCGCCATTTTGAATTTTCTTCAAAACACACTTTTTGCTCCTTTTCCTACATATTTTCTCCAAATGTCACAAAAATCGATACACACGATCTATGGACTCATGCAATAAACATATTTAAACGATATTTTGATAGTCCATACCGTTCTTCCGTAACAGGGTTCCAAAGTTAGCGGGAGGAGCCCGTTTTGTAAGAAGTAGCCATAAATCCAGTCAACACCAAATTTTAACCACAAGTGGGGGGCGCTATACTGAACATATACCCAAAAGCATTTCCACTTCGACCCAGGGGCACCACAAACGCGCAAAACGTAACCGTTTCATGCCAAAACGTGTTTTTCAGGGGGAACGACCCTCTCAAAACGAAACACTAACACCAACCGCTACACAAGGTTGCACAGACTTAGCGAGCTGCAGGCACACTTAAAATTTCTTAGAAATTTTCTTTTCTAGTGTAACACTATATACTTACTGTGCATATGTTACTGCGTAGCTTCTGAATTGAACACATTGATAATGTTGACACAGACAATTTGTTTACTTGCATTATGTGTTATTAACAGGAGATCAAAGTTCATTGGACCTGCATCCTCAAAAGAGGCCAGGGTGCATCAGCATTGCCCCAGCCCTTGGGTCCAGCACCACAAGGTATTTGACAAACACACGCACGCACGCACGCACACACACACACACACACACACACACACACACACACACACACACACACACACACACACACACACACAACAACCACCGTCGACTCCCATAGCCCCAATGATGCCCTCACCTGCCTGGCCCATATCCAACCCCCACCACGCATCCATGAGCTACCCCGGCAACAACCCAGCATCCACAAAGTACCCAAGCAACACATCATCCAGGAGCTACGCCAGCAGCAACCCAGCATCCATGGCCCCCATCTACAGCCCAAATGCACCCCTGTCCCACCCCCACGATATACCTACACCCATGCCAAACATCAACACATCCACACCAACATCCATACCAACAAACCACCCATGCAACCAACCCATGTCCCACACCCACACCCCCAACATGGACTTGTCCCCAAACCAACCCAGTTCCTCTGTACTCCATGACACAAGTAAGGTGTTCTTTGACCTAGGCTAGTTTATTTTTTATGATATATTATGTTATTCTTATTCTTATTCTTATTATTCTTATGTGTCTTTCTCCTGAGATGTAGTCCAGCTGAAGTACTAAATAACTTTTATTTTGTGAGCACTTTCCGGATCCCGGGTCCTGGAATATGATTTAACTTTTTCAAAGCCTCTCCATATTGGAGTTTATTTTAGTTTTTCCCACAAAATGTGAGGGTTTTATAATACTTTGATTTGTTTATTAATTATGATGGGTGGAGGGCTATTATGGCTGTTGACTGTTAAAGTTGTGACCTATGTTATTTATTAATTTATTATTCATGCCATTGGTTTGTCCTGAAACATTCTGGACACTGGACAGTTGTTACACAATAAACATCTCAGATGGAATAGCAATTGTGTTTATTTTAACAATTAACATGTGGTTCACAATACTGTCAGGTGCTGTGAACCTGACTCTTGACCATTGTTGCAACATTAGGCATAAAAAGCAATTCTTTATATAATATACATTATATATATAGACATTATTTATATAATACACACACACACACACACACACACACACACACACACACACACACACACACACACACACACACACACACACACACACACACACACACACACAGGATTGTTGAATATACTTTGGTGTTTATTTCAAAAACATATGTTTGAAGAAGGGGAACAGTACCAGCAGTTGACAAAGCAGACATATCTAGAGTTGTTAGTTCTCCAAATTAGACAAATGAGAGGACCACAGGAGTGGACGGACCCAGATGAGAGAGAGAGGCTGATCTATTGTCCTATACTGTCTCGACGAGGAGTGAGGTATGTGATGTACATTAATAGCAAAGACAAATGATCTCATGAATTACTGTGCCAAATATGCACACAGTGCATCTCTGATCTCATTTGCCTCATTTGTCTCCTGAGGGTTTTCTGGCTCAGCTTGTCCTTCCTCGTTGTCAGCATCTCCTTGGTCATTCAAGTCATCGAGCAGTAGTGGCTCTTTGTGAAGTTCACAAAAGTTGTGCAAAACAACACATGCTGCGATGAAATGACTGATCAAGGAGATGTGTGTGTCACATCTTTTCAGCAGACATCTCCATCGACCCTTTAGACGACCGAAGGCCCCCTCAACAGTTATCCTCGCCTGACTGAGCCGATGGTTGAATGCTGCCCTTTCTGGTGTCACACCTCTGTACTGCAGGTATGGCTTCATCAGCCAAGGGAGTAGTGGGTATGCTGCATCGCCGAGGATGAGGAGAGGCACATCCACACCTTCAAATGACTCTATAATGTCTGGGAATAATGTGCCATTCTCTCCGCGACGATAGAGTGACGAGTTGGCAAAAACTCGGGCATCATGAACCCTACCTGGCCAACCAACATTAATGTCCCAGAACATGCGTTTGTGGTCCACAACCCCCTGCAACAGGACCGAGTAGTAGCCTTTTCTGTTGTAATAATCGACAGGGCTATCTAGTGGTGCTACAATTGGAATGTGGGTCCCGTCTATTGCCCCCACAACTTGAGGGAACCTCCATTTGTCTCTATAGCCCTGGACAATTGATCTTAACGCTGCCTCAGATGGGGTCTTGATGTAGTCCTGTTGCATTACTTTGCAGATAGCAGTCACTACCTCTTGGGTGATCTGACAGGCAGTGGACTCGCCAACCGCAAACAGGGTAGTGATGGTTCTAAACTCAAGGTTGGTTGCCAACCTATAAAGGCATATTGCCACCCGCAGCTCTACAGGGACAGCGTTTCTGTAGGTGGTGTCATCGCGTGTCAAGCTGGGCCTCAGGATGTCACACAGATGCAGGAAGGACCTACAAATTAAACATTGTATTATTATTATTTAACACTTAAATGTTTACAGATCTAAAAGTGCTACAGTGTTTAAAAACAAAGGCAAAACAATAGCAAAAGCAGAAAATCTATGACAACATCATAAGAACCTTAGTATTTTTACGATAAATGTCCACAGGCTCCTGCAAAGATAAAATATATAAAATATTGTTTATTTCTTGCTTCTTGCTTATTTCTTTCTTCTAGGTCCAGGTAATGTGTTACAGTAAGCAAGGAAGACACTAGATAATACATCAAATGTATATAAAGTCATTTATAGGAACATAGGTAAACAAAGAACATTAAGTATAAACAGAGTAAGGAAAATAAAGCCAATAAACCAATAATTCTCTGTGGGGTGGTGTTAGCAGCATTGCAGTAGGAACAGGGTAGGCTACACCAGGCTTTTCAAAGCGTATGGGTGCGTAACAGCCGGGCACCAAGCCGTTTTGCGCGCATCAGTCCCAGATAGCAAAACCTAATTGAATCAACGTTGTGTTTTTGGTCAGGCTCAAGATTGAACCAACATTGATGTCAGACATAGAACAGACATCATGTTGCTCGTTATGATCAACATGGAAATAATGTTGAAATTTCAACTAATCTAGACAATAAATCAACGTTGATTCAACAATGATATGATCAACATTGAAATAATGTTGAATTGCATCAATATTGATTCAGCATTGCATTATACATTGAAACAATGTTATTAAAGGGCCATTTCAGCACTTTTTTCAACCTTCCTCTTAAAGGAGTAGTTCACCCCAAAAATGACTTTTTTTTCTATTGATTACTCATGCCATGGAGACCTGAGTTCAATAATATCTTTGGGTTTTCGTTGCATTCCTAAGACAATAATTTGATTACAATAAATATACCCCCTTTGATTCTGGATGGGGACCCAAATGCATTTGGGTCCCCATCTAGAATCAATGGGGGTACATTTACTATATTCTTTTTGTCCTAGGACTGCGACAAAAACCCAACAAATATTATTGAACTCAAGTCTCCATGGCATGAGTAATCAATTAAAATAAAAATCATTTTGGGGGTGAACTCCTCCTTTAATATGCCTCAAATAATGCCAAGATAATCACTTTAATGTGACATCATGCCATATGTTTGAATGGTAGTGATGTCACTGATGGATGACCAAGTTTACCTCTGCAGAACTTTAACACCAAATAGAGTCAAGTGATTATTTGTGGCTTAAATGAGGCATATTAAAAACAGAGGAAGTTTGAAAAATGCTGAAATGGTTCATTAAGTATGCTTACTGCAGTGGTTCTCAACCTTTTTATACAAAGACCCCACTTTATAGGAACACTTTTGGGGACCCCAAACTTGATTATAATTATGCGATTAAAGGGGAATATTCAAATATGATGGGAGCTTGCAGATCGGCTATTTGCAACATAATCTTTTTAAGAAACCAAGGTTGAGAACTCTATGAACAAAACAAACAGACAAATTATTCATTTGGTCGTTTATTCAAGATTTCACATTTTAGCAGACAACAATATACTTTTAAAGGTTTCCTGCCTTCAACATGTTACATGACCGAAACTCACAGTTTTCAAATGATCCAACTCCCATGAAACCGCTGGCCTCAAACTCCAAACCATTTGTCCTTTTAGCCCTTTGGCCTTTCTTGCCTTGTACCCCGCCATTCCTCTCTGGTGTGTAACACAGCTACTTCTGCAGTGCATCCTGGTATTGCAGTTCAGTCAACTTGCATTCAAATTTATGAACAGCCCCTGGGGAAAAAGAAGAAAAAAACAAACACACACAGGTTATAAAGCAGCAGTGGGCATGGTCCATTCCAAAGTGACATAAAATGTCCAGTGTGTCCTATTTAGTATTAGATTTTCATGCAGCCTTAAAGGAGCACGTAAGACATTTTCAACCCCATCTCACAATAATGCTCGTAAAAAATGAGAGATCAGAGATCTCCATTATGTCCATAAATGTATTAGTGAATTTTCCCCATTGAATTGAATGGGGAAAATTCAAATGGCAAGACGGAATTAATTTGCAAGTGTGCCTTGCATCACGGCAACCACACTTGCAATTTCTGTCAAATTGTCAAATCCGTTGTAAAGTAGTAAACCTAGTATTTCCTGTGCAGACTCACCAACATGCAGTTGTGCATTAGTGTGTTCTTGAAGGCCCACTTCGGTCCCTTTCCCGACCAGTTGAAGATGCAGGCCTGACTGTTCGTCATGGTAGAAAGCATTTGCCTGATCATACTTTCTTGAGTTGATCCCTTCGACTTAGATTATCTAACAGATTAGATAGAAAATGGTTAGTGAGCTAAAGTGTACAGTGTGCCCTGTCAATAGGACAGTATTTAAGTATAAATGTAATGAATTTTATGAAATTTGTATTACCTCTAGAAATGGTTAGTGTGACATTTGCTTCACCTCCATGAGTAGCTCTGTAAGAATCCTGGTGTTTTTGTTGGCAGCAATGTCTTGAAGAAAAATAATTGGGTTTACATTTTCAATTTAGAATAACACTATACAACTCACATATCTTTTGCACCCCTAACTTTTAGTAATCATTAAGTACTTAAATGTTAAGCCTAAACAACACTGTGACAAAATTACATGCAAAAACATGACAAAGACTCTAAAGTTTTTAAATGCAGAAAGGTTAAGAAATGTATCAGAAAATGATAACTTGCCTTGCAACATTTTACTGGGCTCCCCTCCATGGAATCTTCCCTGTGGTGTTACAGCTGAACCTTTGAGAAACCAACAAAATAGCATCAGCATTGCACATTTGGTCACAGTGTATGTGGGAAGGGGTGAATGGAAATATAGGCATCTTTACCCGGGCCAGGTGATCTGAAGTCAGCTGATCTGGAGGCATGTGCGTAGCTGTCATCGACGTCTAAAAGCAAGGACATACAACATTGTTTATATTGAACATGAATTGCTCAATTTTGCAAAACTAATAATAATACAAATAAATAAGAGAGATAAATAAGAGAAATACATACCATATTGTGCTTGTTCTGATGGCACAGTGTGGAGTTATTGGCATTCCTGGAGTTATTGGCATTTCTAGAGAAATACGGACACAATTTACAAAATAAGACAATTTAGCACCATTAAAGTTGTTCCATGTACCTAGTGCATGCCTGGTGGAAAGATAAATACATAAATAAATAAAATATAATAATAAGTCTTAAATAAGTTAGAGTTTGTGCAATAGCCACAGCAACTGTTGAGTATAAAAAGGCTCTTGTTGACACAGGGACAACATACAATTCTTTACTTAAAATATATTGTTGTCAAATGACATCATGCCAACATTGACAGCTCCATGCAAAATAGTGACACTGAAGAAGCTACTGTAGCCTATATACACTCAACTTGACATTTAAACCAATTTAACATTTCCATCAGAGTAAGGTCTCCTAATCCAACCACCACCTATGAACAGACAGGAGACACAATAAGAGACACATATAGAAGCATATAGTCTACTTACTATCACTCCAACTCTGCCAAGTAGCTTCCAAAAAAGCCTACAATGAGAGAACAAAAACATGAACTATGCTCGAACATTTACAATACAGTATGTCCACCCTGAGGCAGTAATGGGGAGGGCTTCACTTACCATTATTAGGCTGGTTAATGACTAAACATCCTCAGAGCAGCTTCCTCCAGAGGCTAGACGGGAACAACATGAATATTGGATGCTATAACTTTTGAACTCATATCACAAGACTGATATGTTTGCATTTGTATTAACAGAAGAACTAAATGTTTATATATTAAAGCTCTCAAGCAATTAGATTTTGTTAATGCCATTTATTACAAAACATACATTAAACACGTCAATTCTATATACATTTCAGCAATCTGAAAACAGCAGATCTACAAGCTCACAATGTGTCACAATGTTGCGTATTGTGAGCTTGTAGATCTGCTATTTTCAAAGGATTAGTATACAGTAAATTTGAAAACAGAAATGAACATTCTGCACAATGAGTACTTTTACTTTTGGTACTTTACGTACATTTCTATCATTTTACATACACAGACAAATAAATAAAAATACCTTTTCATCCCGAAACAGGCTAACAAAATGGCAAGCATATAATGCTATTTTGCCAATAAGGCAAGCTACAAACTCCGGACTAAGATGCAACACAATAATTCACAAATGAAACATTTAGTCAAGCAATGTCAGCCAGGTGATGCTATCTGAACAGCAAAATAAATTATATTGTCAAGAACTTACCAGTTCTTCTCACACACAAGCCAGGACAAGCCACACTGGTGCTACAGCAACTGTTTGAAATTTGAAAAACTCAAGTCACATGAGATCTTGTGGGTCTCGCGAGATCTCACAAGAGGGAGGGGAGGAGAGTGGGGTGATCAGGAGGAGCGGGGGCACCACACACATTGAAACCATGTCAATTCAATGTAGGGCATTTCAACATTGAAAAGTCACCATTTATACTAAATTGATTCAACAAAATGTTTTCAATTGTTGAAATGGTATGTGTAATTAAACATTGAATCAACATAGCTTTTTCAACCTCAACCAAAAATAACCAATCTGACCAAAATCCAACATTGAATCAATGTATTTTGCTATCTGGGGTGCGTATGCGGGCCGTAACGCGACCCCCATACGCAGGTTTAATAGGACTGGATCTATACGTATATGTGTATTGTATGACAAGACTATAGACCCAGTACTAAAATGTGGACGCACGCGTGCGCTGTCCGTGCGCCTGGTGTAGCCAATATCATTGTAGGGCCTTATTGGATCTATCCAAACGCGCTGCGCGCACGCAGTACGCACAGCACAGACGCGCGTTGAAAAGCAAGTCCGGCCATTATACAAACAGATAACGTTCAAATTGAAAGTTATTGAAAGTTTATACGTGACTTTTATACAGTATAGTTTCACATACCTCACTCCTCATCGAGACAGCAATAACAATAGATCAGCCTCTCTCTCTCTCATCAGGGCCCGTCGACTCCTGCGGTACCGTCTCATTCGTCTAATTTTGAGAACGAGCAACTCCAGATTCCTCTGGCTTGTCAACTGCTGGTACTGTTCGCATTGTTCAAGCATTTGTTTGCGAAATAAACACCAAAGAATATTCAACAGTGGGGCAATTAGGTTCGGCTGCTCCATGGAGAGCAGATTGTATAGGCTAGATAAGATTAGATAATTATGATTCGTGTGTTGGCTCTCGGCAGTAGTAGCAGTTTAGCACAGAGGATGACCTGCACGGCAAAGCGTATTTTTGTACTATTTTTGTCCAATAGGAGAGCCACAATTTCAACCGTGTGATATTTGTGGATTATTGTTGCGGTGGCTGAGCGCTGTCTTTCCCTTCAAGGAAAAGGGAACAACAGCGCCCTCTCTCATCTGATCTTGGTATGTTTTGGATGACCAAGTGCAGTGCCAGAGCAAACGTATCAATTAAATATGCAAGAATGTGGCAACGTCACCCCTCCCATTCGCAAGACTAAACCGAATTATATTATGAGAATGTGGCCTTAGAGAGATGCGACTAAAGCGAGACACTTCACCCCGCAACTGCATGGTGAAGTGTTCAGAGAGCGTCTGAGAACAACTGACATACAAGCTCACATCGCGTTGCAAATGCTAACTTTGTGAGCTTGTAGATCTCGCGGGTGGAGCATAAATCAGGCTTGAGGCGCTGCAGCCAGACATGGACAGAGTACTTGAGTAAGAGTACAGAGTACTCCTGGTCACATTTACTCCAGACAGTCCACAGTAAAAGTAGCTCAGTCACAATGTTACAAGTAAGGGTGCCCTCACACCAAAATACCTATGAGAGTGGAATCCGCATTCTGCCAGTGCATTTCAATGAGAGTGAAGCGGTTTGTTTCATGCCAGCAGAGGATTTCTGCAAAAACCGTTCCACTCTCATTGAAATGCATTGGCAGAACCCGGATTCCACTCGCATAGGTATTTTGGTCTGAGGCGCCCTAAGAGTAAAAAAGTACTTGCTTTTAAATGTAATTAAGTATTCAAGAGTGCATACCGGTACATACTTTTATAAATAGGCTACTTAAAGTACAAATAAAAGTAAAAGTACTCAAGTACATTTACTCAGTTACTGTCCACTGCTGGCTGCAGCTTATCAGCTGTTTCGATAGCACACAAGTCAGTGCACTCTTTTGTCCACAGCTAACTAATGACAGTGAGGTGGCAATTTAAGGACCTTTTAGACATTTTTAATACCTAAAAAAATATAAATAAATAAAAGACCAAAACTGCATCAAAAGTTGTCAACTATAAAAACTGGTCAAACATTGGCCAAATTGACAATATAATAAAAGAGGCACAAATTGTGAAAATGGCAGATCTACAAGCTCGAAACGCCTTGTGTTCTGAGGCGTTGTGAGCTTTTAGATCTTCTATTTTCACAATATTTATCGGTGGAGCAGAGTGAAACTAAATGTAATGCCTCAACTCCTAATTCCAATTGCTTGTCAGGGTGGGGTCCCCAGTTCAAATATGATTTAATTTAAAAAGTAAATGAAAGGCTTGAAAGGATGAGACAAAAAGCCATGCAGACATGAGGGCTTGTTTCCAGTTTTATAATAATCAGTCGAACTGAGCATTTTTTGCCTGCCCATTTGTTTTCTGGAAAGTTGTACTTGATCATGTAGTTGATTTACAAAAATCTCTCTGTAGATAGCTTCTCTGTAGCTTAAGCGATATTTCATTGAGAGTAGCTTGTGGCTTAGCTTACTACATTTTCCAAGTAGCTTGCCCATCACTGCTCATATCACATCTATATGGGAGGGTTGCACGTAATCGTCTACCAATACAAGCGTTTGCCAGGTACTCCTCAGATCTACTGCCCGCCCAGTTTATTTATGGAAATGTGAAAATATCAGTAGATGCTTCTCCAGACTCACCTGGGGGCCGACCCTCCTCCCTCTGAAAAAATAAACACTATGTTTCAACCACACAGAGAAATAAGACACACTGATGGGTTATACTTTGCTTTATTTAAAATCAGCACAATATTATTTGGCCTTACAGTTTGTTAAAAATTCCAACAATAGTATATTGGTAAAAGGAGTTCACAGACAGAGTGAAACTGGTTGTTTATTAAATGCTTGTAAATATCAGTCCACCGCGTCATCAATTTAGAATTTTGATACATTAATTTACTAAATAACATCACCTTTTTCGATTTTATATTCGATGATAATTTCCAAGGACATAATGGAAGATCTAGAATCGCTGTTGAAGATAATTGACTCACACCACGTCGTACGGCCAAGTCGACAGACGAGATCGAATAACCTCGGACCAGATCGTATCGAACAGTGGTTTTCAGCCAGTGGTCCGGGGACCACCAGTGGTCCTTGAGGGGGTTCCAGGTGGTCCCAGGCTAAATGATTGAGAGCTGGTAACCTAATGTTTTTTACTGAATTTCCCCCTTGGGATAATAAAGGTATCTATCTAATGGACCCTTATAGATCTTTAACTCTTGAGTGTCAAATGGAACTAGTTAAATTATTGTTAGACATCTGCATTACTTAATTCACGATAAGTCTACACAATTAGATAAGGCAGAATAATTGTTTTTGAATGTTTGCCTGTTATCTCTGTGGTACCAACATCAATACAGCCTGGAATTGTGCACTAAATCCTGTCATTTAGTTTGACTCGATCCATTCCATTGTGAAAATAGCCGATCTACATGCTCACAACACCTCGCAACGCGAGGCGTTGTGAGCATGTAGATGTGAGCATCTGCTATTTTCACAATTTCTGCCTCTAATATTTTACAATTTGACCAATGTTTGACCAGAGGTACTAAAAAGGTCTTTAAAGTCCTAAAATTGTCACTTTAGAAATGTGCAGATACCCTATACACACTTATACTATTGGTCTGTTTACTATTGAATGAAAACTAAAACAAAAAACAATGTTAACATTTAGCTAAACATCTGTGGATCCCCCAACATAATTTGAGGACCCCTCTGGGGGTCCCGACCCACAGGTTGAGAACCACTGTTCTAGAATATGTTAGAGAAACCCCTCAAACCCAAACAAGCTGATCTACTATTCTGTAAGATAGCTATATCAACATTGTTGTGATATGTGATAATGTAGTAATTAATATTGACCACAAGATAGCAATGTTGACTTATGTGACTCATCTACCAACACCTAATAGATGGGACCCTAACCCTAACCCAAAACCCAGAACATTTCCAGATCAATGTACAGTATGTACTGAGATGCTACTCTGTCTGCTACACTACCAGGCAGAAATACATTAATTATCTGTCATTCTATGAATCTTCTTTTGTGTGTACATGTATGTATCAGTTACAATCAGAAAAGGGATGGAATGTGGAGGCAGAAATGTATAGATTGTCAAATAAATATACTTGTTGTCCTTCCATTCAAACTCATTGAGGGTCTAGTCAGCAGGGGCGTCACAAGGGGGGGAAAGTGGGACTGAGTTACTAGGGCCCAAGGTGGAGGGGCCTTAATTATTTTATACTTTAGCTATTGAAAAATATCTGATACAAAAGCTCACAGCGTGGCACCGAGTGCCGCGCTGCGAGCTTGTAGATCTGCTATTTTTGAGCCATCGTGAAAATAATTATGTGCAAATCCTTGAATATGTGTATTTATCAAGCGAACATTTGTAACTCAAACTTTGCTTCTGGGGGGTCCCTGGAACTAAATATTTTGAGATGGAGTCTGTGGCCAAATTAAATACATATCATTTTGGGGGTCCTTCACATGAAAAAGTTTGAGCACCACTGAAACAACAAACAAAACATTTTTCAAAAATAGCAGAACTACAAGCTCGCAGCGCGGCACTTGGTGCCGCGCTGTGAGCTTGTATATCTGCTATTTTTCAATAGTTAAAGCACAAAATAATGGGTATGAGGGGGGCCCGCAGTTAATCCTTGTACCCAGGGCCCAGAATTTGGTACGACACCCCTGCTAGTCAGCAAGCTTTCACAATACGTGTGCTGATTCTAACTCAGCTACAGCTGTCAATCTAAAAGCTGAGCTGACTCCTCCCCATGCTCACACTCACTCTGTCTGTGAATCATGTACTTGTGTGTCACTCTTAACTTTAATTCATTTCTGGGTACTCTTCTCCACTCCCTCCCTAACGTTTTATTGTAGTTTTTATTTTGTTGACGAAATTGTCAATATATTTAGTCTCAGTCTCACATTTTTGTTTAGATTTTTTTCAGTTTCCGTCAGTGAAAAAAACAGTCGACAAACATTTTTCGTCATAGTTTTAGTTGACGAAATCAACACTGCAGGTAGGTTTAATTAATATCATTCATTATAATGAATTAATAAGTGAATCATCAACACATCCCATATATTCCTCATTATAATTGATTGATGAATGTTTCATATACAGATCCCAAGTATATTTGTTTATTATTTCATTTTTCATTTCATTTCATTTTATTTTGTTTTGCACATGTAGTGTACATACATTACATTATACTTAGTTCAGAAATTCAATATTTTACAGTACACCCATGAACGAAAAGGAGCAAGCAAAAAAAAGAAAGAAAAAAAAAGAAGAAAAAAAAAAATATATATATATATATATATATATATATATATATATATATATATATACCGGTATACTAATAATCAGATTGATGGGTTTGCATAATGAAAAATGGCTGTTGGGGTCAACTAGGGCCTGTGTCTCCTAAGCCAGGGGTTTCCAAACTTTCTTTTTTCCTCAGGGCACCCCATAAATATATATATATATCTTTTTTAATCCAAGGCACCCGTACATCATTTTCACTCCCAGCACCTTATATTTACAACATATCGTTGTTGTCGGGTGGAAACCTTGTATGTTCAAAACCGTTCGTTTTGTATTTATTATCTATAAAATGTAATAAACTAGTGAAAACAGCAGATCTACAAGCACACAACGCCTCGCATCGCGACGCATCGCATCGCGAGGCGTTGTGTGCTTGTAGATCGGCTGTTTTCACTAGTTTTGTGTGACAGTCTTGTATGATGAAGCAGGGCTTTACTTAACAAAAGACGTATACATTTGAAACTTGGAGATATGAGGTTTCTGCCCGACAGTGACGATATTTTAGTGATTATGTCGCGAGGAAAATGTTGAGATAATAGCCATTTTGGTTAGAACTGACTGAAAATAACGTTGTACTTCAGGTTTAAAATGATACTAAACATTTTTTCAAGTGTCCAAATACATTCCAAATATTATCAAATTATTTCGCGGCACCCCTGGACTGCCGTCACGGCACCCCAAGGTGCCCCGTCACCCACTTTGGAAACCCCTGTCCTAAGCAACAGCCATAAAATGGTGTGAGGAGTTGATGAATGGAACAGTGCCACACGGTGGACATGTGGGGTGTCTACTTTATGGAGGCAAATAAAAAAAAGTGCTATGTGGAAAGCAATCTGGGAACCCATTCAGTATTTATTTTTTCTCCTTTGTCTTTGCCCCTGGGGCCACAACCTCCTTTTTTGTGTAATGCAGAAGTAACTCGGCTCCTCCCCAGGTGCTTCTGTGTTTATTCCTACAACATTACATGTTTTGAATTGCATTGAAGAATTTATTAGAAGTTTCATTACAGTGTCTGAAAGTCTCTGTGAGAAAATCATTGTGTGATTCCAGCACTTCTAGACCTTTCCGAGCGTTTCGAAATATCTGGCATGTTTGATATTCAGCTCCGTCGCAGATTGGGCTGTGATAAGCACTGGGAGAAGCGAGTAGCGAACATCAGTTTCAAACATTGGGAGAACACAGAACAGTACCAGCCGATCCTCCTTTCCTCAGTTGGAACGATAAACTGAGGAAGGTACAGTACAGTACAGTACAGTACAGTACAGTACAGTACAGCGGGGTACAGTAAGGTACAGTACAGTACAGTAAGTAAGGTACAGCAATTATGCTGGGTGACCAGAGGGCACTGTTTTACAGCCTAGCCACACCAGTACTGTACTGTACTGACAGACAGGGACAGATTGAGAAGGGCATTGTTGCGCAGACTAGATCTGCAGATGCACCGCTCCACTTCAAACCGAGGTTTGATTTTAATACTTTTGGTTTTGCATGTCTCCATTACATCTCGGTGGAAGTCATCTGTTGTGAAATGTTCACTACACAGCTGAAGATTCATGTCCCGTAGCTGTTGTAGTCACAGTGGCTCTCTTTGCCCCTGTCCAGAGCGGGGGCAGACCTCTATTCAGAAACACCCCCACTTAGAAACATCCCCATTCAGAAATACCCCCACTGAGGTTAGGGTTAGGGTTAAGGTTAGGTTTAGGTGACACCTCGATTTAGAATAATGGAAGTCAAGCGTGCATTTAGCGACTAATAGAGATTTATCTCTGGACATGGGGGGGTATGGAGTTTGGTTCTCAGCAGTCAGCAGCTTCAATCATCACACCACGGTACAACAACATTGGCAGTTTGTTCCACCGACACAGTTGCACACATTTAAAAACGTCTACAACTGATTTCAGCAGCACTGCGGTCATAACATCCCATCTTCTTACTACGTGACTTCCAACCAACAATAACAAACAAATTAAAGCAGCAGTGAGCGAGACGAGAGGGGATGTTGTTATGATGCTTAGCTATGGCTGTTAGTGAGTCGCGCTGCTCGCGCAAAGCATTATGGGTAGGAGGTGAGGTCATGGAGCGGAGCGTAAAAAAAACACCGGTCTCACTCGGGATCACCAAAATAAAATACATGTTTTTTTTATGTTCGAATATCATACTATGGGATTACAAAAGCCTTTAAATAGTGGCGAACCTCTCCTTTAAGTACCAGCTCTTATGCCTTAACTTAAAGGCCTGTCCATACTGTCTCCGACCATAAAGGTCCGGTTCAACTACAAAATGGCATCACTCGGAACTTCTGAAAAGCATTGCCCCGAATTAGAGTTTCGGAAAGCTGCACGTCGGAAAGTCGAAACTCTCCGACGAAAGGTTTGGTGGTCGGAGACAGTATGGACAGGCCTTTAAGTTACGGCATAAGAGCTGGTACTTAAGACAATCAAAATACAGACCCTAATGTCAGCCAGCAGCATTCTTTAGATTGTGTTATCCTTTTAATCATCATTGTATAATAATACCTTTGTACAGAATATAATGTATTCAATCAATCAATCAATCAATCAATCAATCAATCAGCCTAACCAACCATCTTTTGGTGTGACAAGAGAATCAACTTTGACAGTCATTGTAATTAGTAGTATTTGAAATACTAGTAACAGTCCGAGGATAACAGTGGGTACGTGTTCTGGAGCTCTGTGCAAGTGGGCACGCGGAACACTCCACGGTCGGTCATGAGAGTGTCCAGGTTGGATTTGAGATTACTGAAATAGTCCTTCAGCGCTGTGACCCAGTTGGGGGCGGAGAACATGCGGTCATTGAGTGCGTCCTGATACTCAACGACTAAACGGGATGTACCGTATCCAAATCCGGAACTGTATAAACTGAATATTTTGTATCCCAATACATTGCAATCGAGGTCAATACGTGTATTCAGTTCCAGGTTCATAAGATTGCATCTCGGTATAGTAGGAGTCATATGGGAGGCATATCTATGTTCCTCAACTATGAAGATGTTGGAGCGAGCATGTTGCTTATACTTGTCCAGCAGCTGGTTCAGTTCCCTCTGGTAATCAATGACGGCGATATGAGCAGCACGCTGGTGCACAGATGTTTGGTTCATGTTGGCGATGTGCGCCATCAGCAGTACATGAATGGCAGCTCCGTTAGCCCAGCTCTTCAGGTAGTCGCTCCTCATCGTACCCCTCATCAGTTCACGCCGCAGAGCGCTCACCTCTCGGCTGATCTGATCCATGGCATTGGTTGATATACGGAGCAGCTGGTGCGTGTTGTGGATGTAGTGTCGGTACTGCTTTGCATAATTATCCATGGTGACGTAGATGGCTTCGGACTTCTCGTCGATGAATGCATTCCGGACCTGCGTGTACACATCATCCTCGGCAGGTTTGTTGCTGCGGCCGCTGGCTATCAGCAGGTCCAGGATCATGGAGATGACCACCGCCCCCATGCCCACAGCATTGGGCACACTGGTCACTGGAGCCAGGGCTTGACCCACGTCTTTGATGTACGCTGGGAGTTGATCCGCACCGTTCGCCTCGGACATTTTGTTTCTGAACTGCTGCTGTAGAACCTCGTCTGAATTGCCAAAGGAACACTTCTGCAAGGGATTGATGATGCCAACATCAGGCAGGAAGTTGTTATTCACGGCCGTTGTGTATATTGAATCGATAACCCCCATGTCTACTGTAACCGGAGTAGAGACTGTGTCCCCCATCTTGATTCCTGCTGTTGTGACAAGCGATGTGGAGAACAGGCAGCCTGTCTGGTTCTTATATCATCAGGGGGGAAAGGCACGATTATTCCAGTAAATTCAGAGTTATTATAAATATTTGCTTTTCCTCTTACGTGAGCAGTTCACTGCACTCAGTCCAATGGTCACATCATGAGTCAATAAAAAAACAAACATCACGCAGGCACACATTGGTCAACGATGTTCATGTTCTGTGTGAAAAAACAAAGTGTGTCCGTGTGAATATGTGCGTACTGTATGTGTGTGGAGGCACCTCTCTCAATAAAAACACCATGATATAATTATAATATAAACTTATAGCCAGTGTTAAAATAATCCACCAGAGTGGATAAAATACAGTTTTATTCATGAAAAGTTCCAGCCTGTCGCTTTAAGAAAAGGTCAAAGGTACATTTATGTGCTGATGATTTATATGTGTAGACTCTGCCTCAGCGCTTGCGTGTGTGTGTGTGTGTGTGTGTGTGTGTGTGTGTGTGTGTGTGTGTGTGTGTGTGTGTGTGTGTGTGTGTGTGTGTGTGTGTGTGCATGCATGTGTGTGTACTACAGAGGTACAGAGGCTGTTAAGATTAAGGTTGGGTACCGAAATTGATATTTTTAATGTTACCGAATGCATGACGTTGATACTACCAGTATCGGTTCACTTAAAAACAAACGATACCTTGTTTTGACGCAGCTACGATGTAGCAACTAGCAACTCCCTTGAAACAAATGCCTCTCATAAGCAGCTGACGGACAGACAGTGCATGACTGAACCTGCATAAAAAACACATACGAACCTGCATAAAAAACACATACAAACCTGAGGTGAGACAGAAGCAATATACGCCCACAATAGACTAAATCAATTAAACAAGCTGCAACCGAAGCATGTATTGAATGACTTTTCTACTGTAACCAACAACTGGTGCAACCTGCAAAAGGAACGTTCCTACCTAGACAACAACAATAGGACACCTATTGTAACACAGTGTGGACAGTTTGTTCTGCATGTCACTATGCTGGAAACGTCTTAACCCTATAACCTACAGTTCACAGATTTGGAGCTGGCATCTGCCAATGATCTGGTCTGTTCAGATCAATACCCTAAGTGAGAGAATTGCCTCATTGCGTTTGTCGTACTGGTATTCTTCAAAATTATTTGTTGGCAAAATTCATCAGGCTAGGGCTCCACCAGGAGCTTTGCGTTGTACCAGCGCAATGTCGGCAGTGGAGCACCCTTCATTGATTAAAATGGGAGCGTTGGTGCGTTAGCCCCCGCTCCAAAAAATCTCTCTGGAGCCGTCGCTGCTCTGCGATCAATCACGTAGTGAAAACCACAAACATATGACAGCCGATTTCAAGAAAGACACTTGTGCAGTATAAAATAATAGGATTATGGGCTCCACTCGTGTGCTAAGAGGGCTGCTGGGGAAACTGGACGACAGGGGCATTTCTGCTTAAAGGACAACTTTGTTTTTTTTACAACAAGGTTTCATATTTTAGATTGTAATCAGAGAAAAGAAAAAAGTGAATGTTAAAATGTTTTAATTCGCTTCGTTCTATTGTTTTATCGTGTTTACCTTGCTAAAATGTGGGGCATGCGTACAAGTGGCTAAAAATGTCTTTTTAGACACAATAAGCCAGCAGTTTCTTTATTGCTATTTACAGTAACACTTCTAGCCATCATAAGTCACATCCAACCATGAAAGGTTGCGTTGTATCTTGGGAATGGGCTTATTCTGTGTAAAATGACATGTTTAAACACTTGTACGCATGCTCCCAACCACTGAAATAAGAATCTCTAAAACAATAGAAAGAAGTAAATGGAATCAATTTAACACTCATCTTTTATATTATTTAATTACAATCTAAAATATGAACCCTTGTTGTAAAAAACTAAAGTTGTCCTTTAATAGACCCCAGACCCGTCATTTGCGATCAATATAAGTAGGAAAATTAGCCTAGATGTTATTTAGTGTGGAGTTGTCCTTTAAGACCATTTTTCAAATATTTTATTTTTTTGACATTTTGGCCAAAATAGCCAATTTTACATCAAGGTGCCCAGATGTCCCAAGTACCCACCTGACCGTCTGGACAACACAGTTTAGTGTGTAGCCAGTGTCGCCAGATTTTGGAAGATAAGCATGGCCAGGTTTATGAAAGCAAGCCCAAAAGAAGTGACTTTGTCCGTTTGAAAATAAATGGTTTACGAGGTTGATGCAATGCGGTCTGAGCTTGTAGACCAGTTAGAGTATTTTCATTGATGGTCACACAACAATGTATATAGGGGTTTTAAGTTATAAATCGTATCATCATTGCAGTGAGTACTATGTCTGACGTTTCATTTTGCTGCCTGGCTGCCCGCATAGCGCTGGCACGGACTGAGCCACTGCACTGCATGGCAATCTGGCAGCCACTTGGGCACGTTAGTTAGCATGAAAGTGCACGTGCCTGCCAGCTAGGGAACACTGGGTGAGACAAGACAACATCCAGTCAACACATACTAACTCACAACCAGCGTTAATCTTTGGACAGCAAATTTAGTTTTAGTTTTAGGTTCTTTTGAATAAAATGTAATTTACTTTAGTTATTGTAGTCATATTTTAGTTATCTGAAAAAGTATCTGAAAAAATATATAGGCATATACGGTATACATTTCAATATTTTAAATTTGCTGGCAAGGAAATGATCACTGAATTGTCACAAAGAACAAAGACTTCCACAACAGTCTTACCAAGATAAAACCAAAAACATCCTCAATCCTCTACAGTGCCAGATGCCAAGCCAAGTGTGAAGCCAGTCAGGGATATTTAGCTTCATTTAAATGGATGAAAACAAATCCAACCTGAACCTTTTCCTATCAAATAAGCTAGAATTTCTCAGTTATGGTTGGGAAATCGTTGTTAGAGGAGGGTTTGAGGATCCTGAAAAGGTGTCATCAGCAGCTGTGATTGATGTTTTCTTATGAAGCCTGCAGGTGGCAGGCTTCATAATACAGGAAGTGATGTCATGTGTATACCATGACAAATGTCGCAGCTTGTGGGCACGGTCACACAGTCGGCTCTTCGGCTCGTAACCCCCATTCACTCCCATGTTAAGGGAAAATACGGACATGACGTATCGCGCTCCACCGGGGACGCGTCGGAGGCGTTTCCGGCCGAGCGTTTCCGGCCACGAGCTGGGGGTTCATGGTTCAGCACTGCTCTACTATCACCCGGCAGTGATGCTCACTATCCAATGGGACAGAACGTCCTGTGGAGCTGGTTTTTACCTTGTAGTTTTCTTTCAGTCACCCAGCTCTCCAAATACAGAGGGAATGTATGGAAAATAACTCAAAACAAACGGCCAGACACATGCATGAGTGTTTCAATAAATGTAAACATCCTTATTGTTGTTGAATTTACAGACCAATTTGCACTCTTTCTCCCCACTGAATAGCTTATGTGAGCATATTAGGAAGAACAGCAGAATGATATGTAGACTATTACTATCCAAAATATATATTTTTATTAACTCTCCAGTTACACATAATCACACACAAACGTGGGCTACAAGAAACAAATAAAAAGAAACATCTATTTTATTGTCATAAATAACCATATGGATCTGTCATTAATAATTAATGATGTAAATCACATATAGCCTATTAAACCCTCTATTCTCAGTAAAAACGGACCCACATTTCTTTGACTGCTTTATTTATATAAATCTTTACAAAAAAATAGACAATCTACAAGCTCACAACGTGACGCAGAGCGACACGTTGTGAGCTTGTAGACTGGCTATTTGTGCTTATTCCCCAGAATATGCATAGCTGGGGTTCATATTTGGTTTGATTGATTGATTGAAGAATTTATTAGAAGGTTGCATAGGAAACAGTACAGTTCATGACAGTACAAATCACTGGTACAAGGCCAACTAAAAGGATATAATTGTAAGCTTTTAGACTAATTTACACAGGAGCCACTTGTACTTGTACTCATATAACATTGAAAGAGACGAAAAGAACAGAATTGTCAGTAACAAAAGGGGACAAATAAAAAAGCAGTCACAAAAATAAAATAACAGGGGAAAAATAAATAATAGTAATAGGCTACATTGAAATAGGAGACATTTACAAAGGAAAAGGGTCTATAGTTTCAGGTTGTGCACTAATGTTTATATTTGCTGTATAGGCCTAGTGGAATTCATATTATTATTGTTATTGCACATGCATGTTTATGGGCATTGATGATATAAGTGCTCATCTGAGTCATCACACTCATCCACATTCCTGCTACCTGGCCGATCGATTTTCACACCTCTCTCCCATAGAAATGCAAATGTAGGCACCCCATTGAATAGAGAAACATCAACGCCCATGATTATTGTTCTCATGTTGAGTACTGTAGGGTGGGCAATATATTCCTTGATCTGTCCTTCTGCAAATCGCGCTAGTCAAAAGAACTACACGTCCTTCTGACCAGCGCCATGTTGACTCCCCCATAATGCAGCTCGGGGCTCACAGGAACAGCCGAGGATGATAGGATATGGAATTACACCAGGCGCGAGTACGAGATCTCAACGAGCCGAAGAGCATCCTGTGTGACCGTGCCCTGTCTTTCCGTCCGTACAGGAAGTGATGTCCCGTGATGTCACGTGACATGGCGAGTTATGGCCTGGGTTTGAGGCCTGGGGATCTCAATATATGGGCATAAAAGGGATTTTGTTTCTGGGACTTTTCTATTTAATTTAACTTTATTAATAATAATAATATCTATATACATAAAATATATGTTATACCCCTTACATGGCCCAGGGTACCCCCTTATGCCCATATATATATATATATATATATATATATATATATATATATATATATATATATTATATTAGGGCTGGGATGTGATTAAACTTTTTAATCTAATTAATTACAGGCTCTGTGATTAATTAATCGCAATTAATCGCATTTTAATCGCACATCGATATTTGACCTGAGATGCATTTTTTTCAAGTAAAACACATGTTGTTGTACAAGTGAATAAACGAGTGAGTTTTTTGTATCTAAATTTCGCATCCACTGGGCCAAGCAAAGCGCTCTGATCGGCTACTTCTCCCTTTGCGTTTGTTGTCTCTTCTTGGTTGGTGCATCGCTATGATCGGTATGCCCGAAACTGAAGGTTCTGTGGTGTAAAAACTAAGTGCGATTAAAATCGCGTTTTAATCGCGTTAATTTTCTGTAATTAATTAATCGCAATTAATCAGTTAAAGTCCCAGCCCTATTTATATATATATATATATATATATATATATATATTATTCTTTTCTTTTTTTTTACAAAGTAAAGATTTAATCACATATCGCATATTATGATGTTTAGTCGGATTATTTGAAGATGGCATGACATGAGCATTCAAATATTAAAGGGCTTCTAAAAGTCACCAGAAAAAATATTACAACCACCCTAAAACTTCTTCTATGGGTCCCTTCTAACCAAAAAAAGCTTTCCCCCAGGCATGTTAGCAAACAACGTGAAGCACTTTTCTATATTGGCCCCCTGACTATAGGCCGGATAGGCAGTTGTCCTGACTCGGTTCCAGGCACTGCACTCCTACCTGGGAGAATTTGAAGTCGCTGGTTCAAACGGTTCTCGAGATACGTGGATTACAGACGTAAAGAGATTCGGTACATTTATTTCAAGATGTAGTGGAGGTCCCTGCTTCATTATGTTACATTACAATGCCAATGATAATACAGAAACAGGTTAAACATTAATGAGAGGGACCACACAATTGGAATAATCAATATGTTGTTGTCCGTAAAGCATATTGATTATTCCAATCGTGTGGTATCTCTCATTAATATATATATATATATATATATATATATATATATATATATATATATGTATATGTATATATATATATGTATATATATATATATATATATATATATATATATATATATATATATATATATATATATATATAATAATTACTTTTTTTTCTGAATTTGGTTTTGGAAGTCTCAAATACCCTGAGCTTACCTGTCTACTTTGATAGGTTTTAGACCTAAAGGCTGCATCAGATATTTGATCTAATCTGGCTTCCCCTCAATAATTGTTAACCATACCAAACTGACAAGGTGTAACTTAATGGCATTGTGTGCTTGTAGATCTGCTGTTTTCACTAGTTTTGTGCGACGGCCTTGTATGATGACGATTAGGGATGCTGGGGTTGAAGTGGTTTTGTTGCAAGTACAGTATGAAATTATTATGAGTCGTAATGGCAACTACTATTCTCTCAGGTTTTCCTTGTGCCACATACTGTATCTTATAGATTTACATATCGTCGTTGTCGGGTGAAAACCTTGTATGTCCAAAACCGTTCATTTTGCATTTATCATTTTAAAAATGATTTAAACTAGCGAAAACAGCCGAGGCGTTGTGTGCTTGTAGATCTGCTGTTTTCACTAGTTTTGTGCGACGGCCTTGTATGATGAAGCAGGGAATTACTTTGCGAAAGAACGTACACATTTGAAATTTGGAGATACAAGGTTTCCACCCGACAACGATGATATGTACTGTATGTACTGTAATATGACATAAATCTAAGGTTCTATAGTAACAATGAAATTCAGGGGTGCCTTGGATGAAAAGGTTAAGACCGAAACGTTGTGTCAATTTTATCTGAATAAAACTGCTGAGCAAGAGCGCAGAGCAGACTGCGGCTTTTTTCTTCATGAATGTTTGTCCATGATTGCTTCATTTGTCACTGTCAAACGTGCAAACCTGCATCTGAACCAAGTGGATGTGGGAACGTGAATATTGTCCATGCAGTGACTACCACCACAGAAGAAGTCAGTCCAAGTCTATCTGCTTTTCAGGCCAAGGACCCCTTAGCTGAGAGGCCGATGAAGCAGGGACCCCCACAGCGTTGTCATAGATTCCATATAGCCTACTGTAATTCCATACTGTAAATGTATATTTATTTTTTGAGCGGTGGTAAACCGCTCCATGGAGTGGCTGTGCGTGTGTCTGTAGCCTTTTTCCTCAGCGTTTTGCCATAGCAAAACGTGTGTGTGTAGCATAGCCTGTACATCCTAGACTCAAAGCACACGGCGGAACACATATCGCGGTCTCTACCACTGGTTAGTCTGAAGACGTTATGCAAGCACGACCACCGCTCACTTCACATTGGTTGTGATTTTTTATTTTGAAATGATTGCAAAATATTTATTTTTCTCCCCAATTTAGTCATTATGCCAACTGATTCCTCCCCACACACATGTCTGTGTTATCACTGCTGTTGTAATATGAAGTAGTGTATATGAAGTATTGTATGATATTGTTGTTGGAAATTTACGCTGTACTTGATCATACTACAGCGTCACACAAAAGTAGCAGGTCTGTTAACAAAGCCAAAGTGCAGTAATTATGTTTTTGGACACACCAACTTATTTGTGTATCCCAAAGGTCAAATTAGCTGATTTTGCAGGATATATATGCCAATATCTCATTTGGCTGACCAGTTGAAACGCTTTTAAAACCATTTATCAGTGATCTTTTTCTTTCATATTTACTGCATTTTGGTTTTAATAAGGCAGGGTAGTGTATTGTAGATCTGCTACTTTTGACAGTTTTGGATATATGAGGTTTCCACCCGACAGAGACTATATTGTGTGTCCTGTGAAGTCCACACACAACAAGCTGTGTGTTCTTTATATTAGCCTGCACGCTGTCAATACGTTACGCCACTGGGGGGCTCCAAAGATCATACCGGGGTGGCATGAAGCCTTGTCTGTTTGGAGGTTGCAGACAATCATAACTTGCATTTGCAGCTCATTATATTGTAAAATAAATAAGTAGAGGGGGTGGCCATTGGGAAAAACGGGACAACTCCTGAAGTTCATTCCCGGCCGGTCCAGGCCGGCCATTAGGAAAAAATTAAAAATAAAATGTCGGCCTTCGTTCCATTTTGGGGGCTGGGCGGCCAACAAAGTAAATCGTCACTGTCGGGCAGAAACCTTGTATCTCCAAGTTTCAAAATTATACATTTTTTCGCAAAGCAAAGCCCTGCTTCATCTTACAATGCCGTACAAAAGTAGTGACAACAGCAGATCTACAAGCCTCTACAAGCCTCACAACGGTGTGAGGCGTTGTGTGCTTGTAGATCGGCTGTTTTCACTAGTTTAAATCATTTTTAAAATGATAAATACAAAACAAACTGTTTTGGACATACAAGGTTTCTACCCAACAACGACAAAATATAACTCATGTACAGTAATTGGCCCACTGGCTTGTCACTTGTCAGGATCTGAAATGGCAAATCTTTGAGTAGCAGCAGAGATCTCTCTCTATAGCGCTATAGAGAGAGATCTCTCTCTAGAGCGCGCAATGAGGGCCTCTTCAACTCTTTTTCCCGGGCTGAATCAGGGGCCCAGCATCTCCCTGACGATAATATTTACAAATGACATGAAAACAAGACTTAGTGCAGTCGCTTACAATAAGCAAACTCAATGATGGCCTCTGGTGCTGCGAGGGACTCAGCTGGCAGTCCTCGTCCTTGTGGTAGCCGTGCTTTAGTAGGTCAAGGAAGGAACTCCTACTGAGCGATGTTTGCCTGACGTCACACTCTGGCCTGGATATGGGCTCTAATAGGACAGTGTTTCTCCAACTAAAGGCTTTCATTATATGGTATGTATCCTGGGTTGAAGTTAAAATAAAACATATTTTACATTGTTTATAGGCACCTTACAGTTATGTTCTATTACTGCAGGTGCATGTCCTATATAGGGATGGGACGATACGCGATATTATCGTTTATCGTGATAAAAAACACTCATGATAATCGTATCCTGGAGATTTAATTTATTGTGATATCGTCCTCCGACCTCCGTCATGCACTGGGATCAATTCACCTTTTATTTACAGAGCTGCATATCTGGTGCCACTTATAATATATAATATTAATAATATACTTATAATATACAAACTTGATACAGTCTTTTTTTCACTCTCGATCAAACGTCTTTGCCAAAAAATAGCCGATCTACAAGCTCACAACGCGTCACAATGTGACACGTTGTGAGCTTGTAGATCTGCTATTTTTTGGCAAATGTTCCGCCCCAGCATAATGGATTTTGATTATTGTGATAATATCGTAAATCGCGATTTATTTTGTTACAAAAAAATGTCATATCGTCCCATCCCTAGTATTATACAATGAAGTTCCTGGATTTAATCAAGAAGTATCCAAAGAAGGAGAAGTCACTGGAAGTCACGCCCACACCACGGTCCATGCGCCATGACACTTTGCTCATAGACGCAATGTTATTCACCGAACCTCCGGTGCCACTTCCGCCACCCAAAGTGTCATGGCGGATGGCCATGGAGCCTAAAATTATGTCGGTGTCCCTTCCTTCTTTGATCTTCCTTGGATTTAATATAGAACTGCTTTAATTATGTTTAAAGTGATCCCTGAATAGTAGGCCATGTAGGCCTTAATATGTTATAATAACCCTCTTTAACCAAAATATACCGTTTAACACTTGGGGAGCCAAACTCGTTCAGGGACGAGACAAGGCCACTAGATGTCACTGTGCCAAAAGGAAGTTACCTCGTTCACAGACGAGGCAACAAACAGTTAACTCTATGAGCCTGCAGCTGCCCTTTGAATGACCTGAGTCCATTACGTCACCCAGTCAGTGCAGGCAGCTCTTCTGGAGGAGAAATCACGGAAGGACTTAACATTGCTTTAGATTCTACTTTGAAACATAAGAACGGCTTTATCTAAGAATGAGATGAAAACAGCCTCAGGGAAGCAGAGAGCTGATTGTTTTCACGGCGACACTTTACCGCGATTTTACCGCGATTTTTGGATTTTAGTTTCGCGAGCGTTTGTAAACAAATGGATTATCCTCCTCAATCTTCCCTGGACACGCACGTGCACACGCACGAAGCTTGCGAGGCACGTCAAAACAAAGCGTAAGTCAATGGTGGCAGCAGCAACAGCTATAAATGTTATAAACCTTAGCAGCCCATGTGTTAATACACTTAGAATGTCTTCCTTTGAGAGAAATAAGTTATATGTTCAACCCATGGGGGGAGCCATTGCACTGTCTGCCGCTGAGTGATGACGTATGTAAATGCATTTTGGGTGGACGGGCCCATTTAAAATGGCGGTGTAAACACTTTTAGATGTTGAATTAAGCACTTTACAAGCACGTCAAAACACCCTACTTGATATGAACAGAACAGAAAAGCACCAAACTACTAACTACAGTTAATCTGAGCTTCAAGACAATGTTTTAAATATTGTAAAGAGAACGTTGTTTTGACGTTCCATATTAACCCTATGGGCCGGCCAGCCAAAATGCATTTACATACGTCATCACTCAGCGGCAAACAGTGCAATGGCTCCCCCCATGGGTTGAACATAGAACTTATTTCTCTCAAAGGAAGACATTCTAAGTGTATTAAACGGTATATTTTGGTTAAAGAGGGTTATTATAACATATTAAGGCCTACATGGCCTACTATTCAGGGATCACTTTAAAGTGAGTAAGACATTACTTCCTGGGAACATTCTGAAATTGTTCGGGGATAGGCTTATGAGTTAAGATGAGAACTAAATGTTAAGTTAACCCAGCACTCCTATCATTCAGAAGAGTGTGTGCATTTCCGTCTGCGGGGTAAACATTTGGAATGGCTTGACTGAGGAGGTTAAACATAGCATTAATATCACACAATTAAAAAAAGAAAAACAGCTGAAACTTAATATGCTGACTAAATACACTAAAGGATAATAAGTAAAATATGTAATGATTGTAATAAGGTGGTGATGAGGATGATTCTAATATGACGATGATGATGATGATGATGATGATGATGATAGTGGTATTAAAACAGTAATAATAATAATAATGACAATGATAAACAATATGTAGGGTATAACCTGTATAATAACATCATACTGTATACCTAGGGCCAGGGGTTCCCAAACCTTTTTGTCTCAGGGCACCCCATAAATATTTATTTTAATCCGAGGCACCCCTACATTATAATTTTCACTCCCACCACCTTATATTTATAGCATATTGTCGTTGTCGGGTGGAAACCTTGTATGTTCGAAACCATTCGTTTTGTATTTATCATCTATAAAATGTACTAAACTAGTGAAAACAGCAGATCTACAAGCACAGCATCGCGAGGCGTTGTGTGCTTGTAGATCGGCTGTTTTCACTAGTTTTGTGTGACAGTCTTGTATGATAAAGCAGGGCTTTACTTTACCAAAATACGTATACATTTGAAACTTGGAGATACGAGGTTTCTGCCCGACAGGGACGATATTTGAGTGATTATGTTGCGAGGAAAATGTTGGGATAATAGCCATTTTGGTTAGAACTGACTGAAAATAACTTTGTACTTCAAGTTTAAAATGATACTAAATATTTTTTCAAGTGTACAAATAAATTCCAAATATTATCAAATGATCTCGCGGCACCCCTGGACTGCCGTCGCGGCACCCCAGGGTGCCCCGTCACCCACTTTGAAAACCCCTGATCTAGGCAGATCCTTATAATGACATGCTCTGTTTTCTTAGTTCCTTTTTGTTGTTGTTGGCTTGATGTTTGGCTTGATTCATGTATTTTTCAAACATATATCTTTAATAACTAAACTAAGGTTACGTACCATTTTATGATCAAATAACCGTGAACGTAAAACATGTGTAAATCTTTCACTGTATGCCACGAGGAAAAGTTGAAGGAATATCAGTTTCCATTATGGGAAATAACTTGAACACCAACATGCCTAATCTGGGGGGATGGGATTATACGTAGTGTGACCTGCAGAAACATTTCGTAGCAAAGCGTAGCCATTCAAAAAACATCGAGAACACGTATCTGATACACATCTGATACATAGGAAGGAGGAGGGGTTTGGGGCAGCACAGGGACATGCTGGGCCCCTGATTCAGCCCGGGAAAAATAGTTGGAGAGGCCCTCATTGCGCGCTATAGAGAGAGATCTCTCTCTATAGCGCTATAGAGAGAGATCTCTGCTGCTACTCAAAGATTTGCCATTTCAGATTATGACAAGTGACAAGCCAGTGGGCCAATTACTGTACATGAGTTATATATTTGGAAACCTTGTATGTCCTAAACCGTTTGTTTTGTATTTATCATTTTAAAAATGATTTAAACTAGTGAGAACAGCAGATCTACAAGCACACAACGCCTCGCACCACGAGGCGTTGTGTGCTTGTAGATCTGCTGTTTTCACTACTTTTGTGCAACAGCTTTGTACGATGAAGCAGGGCTTTGCTTTGCGAAAAAAGTTATACATTTGAAATTTGGAGATACAAGGTTTCTGCCCGACATTGACGATTTACTTTGTTGGCCGCCCAGCCCCCAAAATGGAACGAAGGCCGACGTTTTAATATATATATTTTTTCCTAATGGCCTGCCTGGGCCGTTCGGGAGTTGTCCCGCTTTTCCCAATGGCCAGCACGTCCCTGGGGCAGCAAGAGTATGCAGCGTATATTAGCAAAATAGCTGATCTACAAGGTCACGATATGTCTCTTTACGAGCCTGTGGATCTGCTGTTTGCGGCATGGAGAGTTGGTGTAGATTTGACTTACAGTGCAACCGTGTGTCTGTTTTACTAAGTATACAGGGCTAAGTGGTTAAACTTAAGTGATATTGATGGACTTGGCGTTGCGGCCCCCCATGGACTGAGAAACCCTGTCTCAGCGTGGGTGGATGATGGAAGCTTGTCACGTTCTGCCATGTGCTTGCAGAAAACATGCCGCCTCAGTTCAGGGACGGTGTCTACTGTATGTGTTGGGTTGGGAGTCTGCTTAAAGGGGAAAACCACCCATTTTCAACATTGAACTATGTTATTAATATACCTTAAAGGAATTGTGTGGAAATAAGAACAAGGTCCCATTTGCTTAAGCTGTAATCCTGGGCACGGATATACTGCTATAGCAACATAAGATATATATAATTATATATATATATATATATATATATATATATATATATATATATATATATATATATAATCCGCCTCAGGTCTAAATGGGATAAACCCCCATCATCTGAACTCCGGGTGGGAAACCTCTCGCAGAACGTCGCAGATCTGTAAAGCTCACATCTATTATGTTCAATATAGAACACAAAATGAACAGAGGCAGGGCCCTGAGGGACTCCGGTGAACCATGCAGGATTCAAAGGTTAAGCCTCATTCATGCTCGACGGGCGTCATGCACGCCACGCGCTGTCAAGCTCGCAGGTCGACTATTTTCGGCACGCGACACCGTTGTGCGACGGAGCATAAATTGCAGCGCGGTAGACATGCAGCGCATACACCAGGAGTCTTCAACGTTCCCTCGGGCCAAGGACCCCCTATTGGCTGAGAGAGAGAGAGAGATGAAGCAGGGACCCTCCACTCAGGGACGTGCACAGAATGTTAGAGAGGCAGGGGCTGACATTTCTAAAAGGGCCTTTTGGTGAAAATATTGAAAATAGCCGACCTCGAATGTCACAACGCGTCGCATTGTGAGCTTTTCTAAAAGGGCCTTTTGGTGAAAATATCGTTGCATTGTGAGCTTGGAGGTCGGCTATTTTCAGACCTTGATACCACACTGAACTAAGCATAAACAAGTCAATACTGAAGATGTGGCGTACAGCATGGATTTCTACAAGGGCATTAACCAAAAAGTCGACAAGTCGACTCAGTCGACTTCATTACACAAGTCGACTCCCACCAGAGAAAGTCGAAAGTCGAAGTAAAAAAAAAAAAAAATAGCTCACAAAGCCGAGGCGTTGTGAGCATGAATGCTGCCTTCAGGTATGGCATGGAAAGAGGGCATTTGCATTACTTTCACCATAGAAAAACTGCATTCATGGTCTGGAGAGGACACTTTTTACAGATGGATCCCTTTGATGTATATGTGTGCACGTGTCTGCCTCCACTATTATGTTGTATAGAGCAGCGGTTCACAAGGTTTTCAGGCCGTGACCCCCCCCCCCCCCCCCCCCCACCCCCACCCACCCCCACCCTGACAAGCACTTGCAAGCAAGGGTATGTAGGAGTTGAGACATACATTTAATTCCTCCCAGAGAGGTCCCACAGATAATATTGTGAAATGTGCCGTGCGAGGCGATGTGAGATTGTTGATCAGCTATTTTCAAAATGTTTGCTTCTTATATAATATTTGATATAAGTTTTTATAGTCTTGTTTATTACTTTTGATGCAGTTATTAATTTTTTCAACACTTCTGATGTCAATTACGAACAGGAATGTGATAAGAAGAGACGCCACGACCCTGTTAAATAAATGAAAAAAGTTATCGAAAAAACACGGCCTGCTCACGTATTAGGAGGGTATTGTGAGTCACCAGAAAAATATAATGGCTGTTTTTGATGAATCTATCATGGTTAAAATGGAGTTTGAAGTTACAATGGGTGTGTATGTGGAGAGGCCCTGGGCCTGGAGGCCTGATAACATTTACATCAAATATAAAAATATTGAATGAAGCAAATTACAATCTGTTCATGGTGTTCATAAAAGCCTGATTAGACGATAAAATGACCAAAAGTTTTTTTGAAAGTGGAATATCTCTAAATTCACAAAAACATATTATTATTAATTGTATTATTAATTTTAATAAGGGTAATAATAATAATAATTAACCCTGGCTTGATCCCTAAATGTCAAAATGTGTTCATAAAATAAACCGCATTGATTAATTAATTAAATTAATGAATCAACTAAAATACGTATCACGGTACTTTTTTAATAGTGAAAATTGCAGATCGATAAGCTTCACCACATTGCATTGGCAATGAGGTGTTTGAATTTATTTTAGATGGAATGGTGCTGGTAATGTTTCCAGTTTTACATTTTGTTTTGGTGTTTTCAGCGCCCTCTCATGGACAAAATGATGTACTTCAACACACGTTAGATAGACTAGCATACGCTGTCTGTCTGTCTGTCTGTCTGTCTGTCTGTCTGTCTGTCTGTCTGTCTGTCTGTCTGTCTGTCTGTCTGTCTGTCTGGCTGTCTGGCTGGCTGTCTGTCTGTCTGTCTGTCTGGCTGGCTGTCTGTCTGTCTGTCTGTCTGTCTGGCTGTCTGTCTGGCTGGCTGTCTGTCTGTCTGTCTGGCTGGCTGTCTGTCATTGCAATTTTGCTAGTGTCTCAGTAATAATCTTCACCACGTCACCCACATATACATACAGTACAGTATTAGGCCTACACATTGTTGACTGGAGTATCCCAGAGGTCTATAGATACCCTCTTCTGTTCTCCATACCCCAATCTCTACACTGAAAACGGCCCACGTGTTGTGAGCTTGTAGATCGGCTATTTTCCTCGATCCCCCTCAGAATAGGCTTCATTCAGTTTCAGTTTCAATTCAGTTTCAAGTTTATTAAGCCATTTACATAAAACTTGTCATTAACATGCTTTGGAATTCTTGTTCACAAGCCACAAAGAAGCAAAAACAAACATATACAAGACAGTACAGAAAAAGACAAGGGTACAATCAGCATAGCGGCTCAGTGCATCAGTTGTACAAACAAATATAAAAAGTAGTTAAGCAGCAACTTTAACAATACTATAATAAATAATAAAGTGCATTAGTGCTTGCCTGGTTAATAAACCAGACCGAACAAAACAACACCCTCTGGCGGTAGTGGTGTTCTCTTCCCAAAAAAGAAGTGTGTGATAGAGGCTGGCAACGCCAGGCAACATTAGTGCTGCTTATTCAAACATCTTACCGCTTCTGGAAAGAAACTGTTTACCAGTGCGAACCTTATGCTTGGTCTTCCTGTCAGGGCAGCGCTCCCAACGGTAGCGTCTGCCTGAAGGTAACAGGGTTATAAGACCGTTGCCGGGGTGGCTGGGGTCCCTGATTATTTTCAGGGCCCTGTCAAGGCACCTTTCATTATAGATATCCCTTACTGAGGGAAGATCAGCACCAATGATGTGAGTGTGTGAGTGTGTAATACGCTGGTTCTCAAGGTAGGGTCCGGGGACCCCCAAGGGTCATTGAGGGAGTTCCAGGGAGTCCCCAGCTATAAGTCCACACCAACGCAAGTACTAACTACTTGCAACCGTTGTGCATTCTCCCCCTCCACCCCTCACGCACGCCACACGTGCGGCGCCTGTGTGTGTGTCTCCCCCTCCACCCCACCTCCAAGGCCTAGAGAGACTCTTTGAACGCCTTACATTTTTTTCTGAGTTGTGTAATAATGGGGTGACCACTATGTGCTTTTAATGCTTTTCTGATTTGTATTTAACAAGGTGTGAAACTGTGCACTGTTCTAAGGTTACCTTATACAGGTTTCTTTAGTCAGTTTCAATGTGTTTAACTTTGTTTCTCTGACCTTTTGAATGTAGCACTTTGAGATCTGTCACAAATATAAAGTGTGCTACAAATAGAATGTATTATTAAGTTGTGTAATACAGGGGTCTTTAAAACTTTTCAGGCCAAAGACCCCTTAGCTGACAGAGAGATGAAGCAGGGACTCCCACTACATGTTGTATAAAATGTCCCCTGGTGTATTGCATATCTCAAATGAGTTGTTGAAATTCGGGTTATGAATGAGTGACATGTTGGATGGTGAAATTCAATGGTTAAATACCCGAGGACAAAAATCCAGGTAAAAAATTCACTCGTCCAAGACATTTGCCCTCCTGGCCCCCAAACTGTGGAATAAACTCCCTGTCGTACTTAGAACTACAGACTCACTCCCTAGCTTCCATTAGAACTACATACTCTCTCCCTAGCTTCCATTAGAACTACAGACTCACTCCCTAGCTTCTGCCATGGACTGAAGACTCCACCTAAACCCATAGCACTACAGTAACACTCCCCTTCCATCGATGACCACACATTATTATTTTTATTTTTTTTACTGATAAGGTGCGTAGTCTACCTATGTTATTGTTTTTTTCTAGACTGATATTCCTATGCATTTGTTATATTGTTGTTAATGTACTGACATATCTTGCTTATTATATTGAGGTATTACCTGCTTATTGTGAGTCGCTTTGGATTAAAGGCGTCTGCTAAATGCCTAAATCGTAAATTGGTTGTTTATAGCAGTGGTTCTCAACCTGTGGGTCGGGACCCCCAGGGGGGTCCCCAAATTATTTTGGGGGGTCCCCAGACGATTAGCTTAATGTGCAACATTGTTTTCTCACTCAACAGTTAACAAACCAACATACAGTTTAAGTGTATAGAGGGTATCTGCACATTTCTAAAGTGACAATTTAAGGACTTTTTAACTCATTTTGTGCTCCAGAGTCCAGACATGAACAGGTTAAATGTCCAGCGCGCCGTTCGCCTGCTCCGTCCGCGGCCAGTCTTGAAGGCCAGAAGTCGATTGCGCAAAAATTTCCTTTTTGACGTCATGACGTCATTCACCGGAAGTGATCATCCTCACATGCGGGTGTAGTAATGGAGGATCTTTGCCTTTCAACTTGTGTTATTATAGCGAGAATCTAATGCCATCCTTGGCTTCAAAAGTGTTTTTTGGAGAAAATGGACATTAAAGATGAGATAGACCGTCGGCCTCCATGTTAAGGAATCACTATTTTGTGCACGTGGATCCACGATGATGATGAATCGGCGAGTCCAATCGTGCCAGGACTTTCCAACGGACCGTACGGTAAGCTTGCCAGCTTTACTGTATATACAGTATATTTCGCGAGTATCCTCGGGATCGGCACTCCGAGTACTCGAGTATTCGGCTACAAATGGGTTAATACCTCTAAAATGACAAATTAAACATTGGCCAAATTGTCAAAAATTAGAGGCAGAAATGGTGAAAATAGCAGATCTGAGGCGTTGTGAGCATGTAGATCAGCTATTTTCACTATACAAAATGTAATGCCTCAACTCTTGGGTGCTCGGAGGCAGTTAAAAAAATATTATTTTGGGGGTCGCGGCCTGAAAAGGTTGAGAACCACTGGTTTATAGGGAAATCCTTGGACGACACCGATGCCGTCGTTTAAAATAACAATTTAACCGACAACCGATGCTGATATCGATGTGTGTTTATATATTTATTTCCCCCTTTTGTGCCAGGGGAAACAAATACATATTCATTATAAGAAATAACTGTTCAGAATCCACAGCTTGGTAGGCCTAACGTGTGAATTTTGAGTGATTGAATACTTTGTTGGTCAGAAATGTAAACAGCATGTGGTACAGTCTGACATTACAGGTAAGAGGATAGAATTATAGTACAAGAAATGTCCTGGGGACAATGTTTCCGTTGCCGTTCTGTGCAGGGGTGTCACAAAGGGGGGGGGGGGGGGGAGGGGGGGGGGGAGTGGGACTGAGTTACTGGGGCCCAAGGTGGGGGGGGGCTTAATTATTTAGCTATTGAAAAATAGCAGATATACAAGCTCACAGGCACGGCACAGAGTTTGTAGCTTGTAGAGCTGCTATTTTTGAAAAGTCGTGAAAATGTGTGCAAATCTTTGAATGTATTTTTGAAGAGAACATTTGTAACTCAAATTTTGCTATTTTGAGATGGTAAACATAGTTGTTTTCAAAAAACCTTAGAAGGATTTGAAATATTCAAAGACTTGCACAAATGTTCAAGATTTTTCCAAAAATAGCAGATCTACAAGCTCGCAGCGCGTCACTCGGTGCCGCACTGCGAGCTTGTATATCTGCTATAAACCCCCTCCCCCTATGAAGAACATTCATGGGGGGCCCACAGTGAACCCTTGTACCCAGGGCCCAGGATTTGGTGCGACACCCCTGCCTGTATTCATTTCAGCAACAGAGAATACAAAAATAACACAATGATGTGTCATCAACACTACAAAATACTGGAGAAACAAGGTTGATGCATACTCCACTTTTAGAGATGAATTTATTTTGGTTCGACCCTGTCTAAACCAGTGGTTCTCGACCAGTTGGCCGAGACCCCAGGGGGGTCCCCAAATTATTTTGGGGGGGGTCCCAAAATAATGTGCAACATTGTGTTTTCACAACAGTAAACAGACCAACATAACGTTTAAGTGTATAGAGGGTATCTGCACATGTCTAAAGTTACAATTTAAGGACCTTTTAATGCATTTAATGGGGAATGGGGAGTGGGACTGAGTTACTAGGGCCCAAGGTCCTAGTAACTTGCACTGCGAGCTTGTTGATCTGCTATTTTTGAAAACTCGTGAAAATGTGTGCAAATCTTTGTATTAATATATGTATTTTTTAAGCGAACATTTGTAACTCAAATTCTCCGTCATTAATTCAGCTGTTCGTTGCTGCAGAGATTTTGTGACTCCCTGAACCGAACCGCAATACATTTGTCTCTAAAAGTGGAGAATGCATCAGCCTTGAACATTGAACACCGCTAGTGGTCTCCTGATAGTTTTGATAGAAACCAATGATTCACATCTTTTATTACACAGCTTGTTTGAATGCTTGATTCTGATTGGTCAATCGCCGAAATCAGCGGTCTGATATTTCTGGACAGACGGCTCAGCTTGATAACAGACCGATGCCTAATCAAAGGGTCAGAACACCTGCTGCGCCGAGGCTGCACAGCGTGTGAACTTGTTGACGTATCCAACATATCAGCCATGTAAACAAACACACAGCGACATTTACAACTAAACGTTGCTCTCAAGAATGTTTTTGAAAACATTTGAAGCGAGAAATAGATGATGCAGTAACCAAATATGGATTCTATTTGATTAACACTTCCTTGTTTGCGTCGAGGTGACGTTGCGCTCTGCGGACGGCCAGTGCAACACTTTCACTACTGTAAGCAGGGACGTGCTGGCCGGTCGAGGCCGGCCATTAGGAAAAAAAATAAAAATAAAATGTCGGCCTTCGTTCCATTTTGGGGGCTGGGCGGCCAACAAAGCAAATCGTCACTGTCGGGCAGAAACCTCGTATCTCCAAGTTTCAAATTTGTAATTTTTTTCGCAAAGCAAAGCCCTGCTTCATCATATAAGGCTGTCGCACAAAAGTAGTGAAAACAGCAGATCTACAAGTAGATCGGCTGTTTTCACTAGTTTAAATAATTTTTATGTCCAATGGTCCAATGGTTTTGGACATACAAGGTTTCCACCCGACAATGACGAAATATAACTCATGTAATTGGCCCACTGGCTTGTCACTTGTCATGATCTGAAATGGCAAATCTTTGAGTAGCAGCAGCGCTATAGAGAGAGATCTCTCTCTATAGCGCGCAATGAGAACCTCTACAACAACTCTTTTCCCCGGGCTGAATCAGGGGCCCAGCATGTCCCTGACTGTAAGCAAGGAAATATTTTTTTTCTTTTTTTCTTTTTACTTGGGTCAGTGCATTAATGTATATTTAGTAAGTAACCACGCTCCGCGTCGGTGGCATATCAACCTGTCGGGCTCCTATCACTCGATAACAACCGCTGAGCGAGATGTT
>NC_137812.1:997493-1014993 GCF_963921795.1 Nannobrachium achirus | reverse complement strand
TCTGAGAGTGAACATATGGAACACAAATGGACCCTTAAACGTCTGTAACTCTGAGAGTGTACAAATGGACCCTTATGGGTCTATAACTCTGAGAGTGTACAAATGGACCCTTATGGGTCTATAACTCTGAGAGTGAACATATGGAACACAAATGGACCCTTAAACGTCTGTAACTCTGAGAGTGTACAAATGGACCCTTATGGGTCTATAACTCTGAGAGTGTACACATGGAACCAAATGGACCCGTAAGGGTCTATAACTCTGAGAGTGAACATATGGAACACAAATGGACCCTTAAACGTCTGTAACTCTGAGAGTGTACAATTAGGACCAAATGGACCCTTACAGGTCCATTTGGTTCCATTTGTACACTCTCAGCATTATCTGTGAGTATCTCTGTAAGGGTGGAAAGGAAATCTCATATGTCCAAAACTGTTACTTTTAAGGATTACAATTCGGAAGCGTCAAGTCAAGTGTAGCAGATCTACCAGCTCGAAACTCACCGATTCACAGATTCGTGCCGCGTCTCGATTAAGCAGATCTGCTACTTTTGATTCTGTGTGACACTGTAGTGTGATCACGGCATAGTGTTTGACTTTAACTTTTTGAGATATAGCGATTAGTTCAGATCTTGTGCTCTCTATTCAAACCAATGGATATGGCCCATAGCTTGAACAAACTGTTAGTTCTACAAGCTCACAAGCAAAGGCGCTCCTTATTAACTTTAATTACAGTGCTGAGTCAGTGGTCTGACATGATTTACAAGCTCACAACAAGTTGCACTGTGTAACTTTGTGAGCTTGTAGGTCTGATTCTCTAAATGTGGTCCAGGGAACACATGCACGTATGCACACAGGCACACACATACCTATTGGCTGGGCTTTAAACAGCCATAACTCCAGTTTGTAGCATGCTACAATCTCGTAACTCGGTTATTGGACTTAACCGGCCAATGGGGACGCAACGTTATTGCTGAAGCCCCGCCCCTCTGTCTTCCTATTGGCTGGGCTTTAAACAGCCATAACTCCAGTTCACAGCATGGCACCATCTCGAAACTCGCTGTGTATACTTAGACAGCCAGTAGGAATGAGCTGTAATTGCTGAAGCCCCGCCCCCTCTTCCTTCCTGCATATGGCCCCCATGTAGGGTACAAACGATTAGAAGAAGAATTTACCTGCGTCATCCCACGAGGGAAATTCAGCTTTCAGCTTAACCCAGCTGAACCCAGTGCTGCCCACAAGGAGCGCGGGGGGGAGGGGAGCAGTTAGGGGTTAGATGTCTTGCTCATTGACACTTCGACACATAGCTGGAGCTAGAATCATACCTGCGGCCTCTGGGACCTCCGGAGTCCTAGGTATGGACACTAACCATTCAGCTACGGCCGCCCCTTTGTTGTCTGTGTCATGAGCACATCCACACAGAATGAGAATATTACATGCCGATGAAGCAACCCTTTTTTTTTTTTTTTTTTTGCATATTTTCCAGAACAGTTTTGATCATGAAACGTTTAAGAATCAGGCATCCACTATATGAATAACTTTGATGCAACACTTATGTATTTATCTTTGCCAGTGCTTTTCATATAGGTTTGTTCCAGGTCACGCTCCCCGGTGTGTACAGACGATAACGATGGCAAACTGGCAGTGAACTGGGAAGTGTTTGATCGTGTTCACACATCCACAAACCTTTCATCTGATGCCAGGGCTGACATTCCACTCTGCATGGCTGCTCAGAGGGGATTCGGTCAAAAGTGGCAGTGGGAAAAGTATTCAAATGATTTTACTTAACCCAGTTAGACCTGAGGCCCAATGTTTTCTGAAAGGCTTCAGATAATTATTTAAAAATAAGCGTGCGTTGTAATAATAATCCAAATCTACAAAGTAACTAACGTTTTCAAGTAATATTTTGAAATCTGCACTCCACTCCACTTCAATATTTGAACTCCATTTGTAGTGGAGTATAAAAAGTCCAACTCTAGCCTGTGAGATGTTGTGAAGTAGTAGTAAAACAATACCTCAAAATTGGACTGACTTTACACCTCTGGAGTCTGTCTGTCTGTCTGTCTGTCTGTCCGTCTGTCTGTCTCTGAGTCTGACATCCAGAGTTAATCTCACAAACCAGACTAGACCGATCAGCACCTCATTTCTTGTGCATTTACTACCAGTACTGGTCACAGAAGTACATTCTGTATAGCATTTTACATAATTGACTTGAATTGTCAGAAGGGCTCAGAAAGAGCTGAAACCCTGGCCAGATGTGGAGTAACATGTCATAGATGACATGTCCAAAACTCTTTTCAGGATTTAAAGGGGAAGACAATATTGAACTATGTCATTAATATACCATAGAGGAGTTGTGTGGAAATAGAAAAAAAGTTCTATGTTGCCTAGAACTGGAGGATTGATTTTGGGGTTTGTATTGTAAAGTACAACATGATGACATCACACCGTTGTACTTTACAATACAAACCCCAAAATCAATCTTCCAGTTCTAGGCAACACAAAAGAGGGGAACCTTTTTTCTATTTCCACACAACTCCTCTAGGTATATTAATGACATAGTTCAATATTGAAAATGGGTGGTCTTCCCCTTTAAATTCAAAAGCATCACAAGGTAGCTGATCTGGCCTAGACCACTGGCCATGTATATTGTTTAGAGATGGGATTTATGGTTCTTTGAAGTAAGCTGGATCTCTGGGATCCGTTCCTTTCAAAGAGCCGTTCAAAAGACTGTCTCATTTTAGTTAGTTACTTTGTAGATGTTGATTCTAATTAAATCACTTCAACCCTATACATTTCTGCCACATATAAATTTCCGCCATTTGAAAATAGCCAATCTACAAGCTCACAATGCGTTGCGTTGCGACGCATTGTGAGCTTGTAGATTGGCTATTTTCAAAAGATTTTTTTTACATTTTTCTACATTGGAAAACTTTTTTCTACATTCTGCAAAATGCATACTTTTTAATTTTGGTACTTTAACTTTAAGTACATTTTGATACCAATACATTTGCACTTTTACTCAAGTAGCCTACATTTTGATTCCGAACTTCTACTTGTAGCAGAGTATTTATTTGGTATTAAAGTAAAGAATGTTATTTGAATTTGTATTCCCCCTCCCTCATAAAAAAGGAACGGCTCCCCATTGTTCATTTCAAAGAGCCGTTCAAAAGACTCGATTCGTTCACGAACGTCCCACCTCTAATATTGTATTGTATTGTATTTTCCTCCGGTCCTAACCCTCAGAAAGTCGATGGGAGCCCAACTTGATATGGATAATTCTATGGGTAATTTTCAAAATAAAGTTTGGTACCCAAGGCTAAAATCCATGTCCTAAAGAAGCCTCAAATAGTTTGACGCTTTTATCCGCTTTGTTTCGATAATGTCAAAAACCAGGGTTAAGCCAGCACACTATTAGCCAATAGCACTTACCGCAGCACTCGCCTACCCTCAATGACCACACATGCAAGTTAGATAGCATTTTTTAGGTTTTTGTAAAAAGTTTGCACTGAATAGGTGCTTGGTTTACCTACATTCTCTTTCTTAGATTACTATTTCTATGCATTTGATGTGTTGATGTTGATGTATTGATGTATTACTGTACCTTGCTTATTGTCGCTCTGGAAGAAAGTCTGCTAAATGCTTAAATTGTAAATTGGTTCAGGGGAGCTTCAGCCAGACACACAAACAGACCCTCTTATAGAGCGTCGCAGCGGAAGTGGTTTCCTGGTGTCACTTAATATTCCCCATTCATTTTCGCCATAGACTTTTACAAAACAATTATGTTAAGCCTCGAACCAAGCCATCCAGGATGGCAGTGAATCATGACCATACAACCTTTGATCCTATGTTAAAAGATATTTTAATATTACATTATTTACTACATTTAATAACTACCCTTTGTTGATTTTCAAAATGTTCTTTTCATAGAAACAAAGGTATAAAACCTTTGTTAGCAAGGTCATGATTCACTGCCATCCTGGATGGCTTGGTTCGAGGCTTAACATAATTCTTATAAATATTTTTGTAAAAGTCTATGCGGCGAAAATGAATGGGGAATATTAAGTGGCACCAGGAATCCACTTCCGCTGCGATGCTCTATAGTAGCTAGTTAGTTGTTGACCACTCGAACCCCAGCATCTTAGCTTAAATGCTAAGCAGCAGAGATGCGGGACTCCATTCCCAAGGAGTAAATACATCCTGGTGATGCTGCTCTGTCTGAGACGGCTAGACACTCATCATAATTCACCCTGTCTGACAGAGACAAAGAGAGAGAGAGAGAGAGAGACCAAGAGAGAGAGAGAGAGAGAGAGAGACCGAGAGAGAGACCAAGAGACACACAGAGAGAGACACAGAGAGACGAGACGGAGAGAAAGAAAGAGAGACCAAGAGTCCCAGAGAGACACAGGGCGAGAGACACAGAGAGACACAGCGACGGAGAGAGACACACAGAGACGGAGAGAGAGAGAGAGAGAACGTGTGTGTGTGTGTGTGTGTGTGTGTGTGTGTGTGTGTGTGTGTGTGTGTGTGTGTGTGTGCGTGTGCGTGCGTGTCAGCCAGTGAGTCAAACTGCCGAGTCACGGTAGTAATTCAGTGTGGATGAATGGGGCATACATGAGTGTAGGTCCTGTATAGCCTGGTGTCATCTTTTGATCACATTAAATGAACTGGACAGCGCATTATGCAAGACAACCCGCACACGTTGAAGGTGCATTTTTTTCCTTTGCGTTCAAATCAAACACATCAAATCTGGCATGTGATTATCGTTGTTGTCGGGCAGAAACCTTGAAAAATAGAAAAATAATACAATATAATAAATAAATGTTGGCAACATTTGTGAGAGCCCCCTGTCCACAATAATTCACCTAAGAAATGTAAGATGTTTTCAAGATTTAAAAAGTGTGACAAACCCTAGGTTGCTATTTCAGTTTGTTTTCCAGCTGAGGTTAAAAATGACAGCAGGGTAAAATCACGGCAGGCTGCGAGCACTGATCTTCTTACTAGCCTACACAGTGATGTAAGCAACGCAGCTGCAGCTAATCACATTAATAATGGGGGTTGTTAAGCCAAGTGCAACCAGTGTCAACCAGTGAATCACGAACGCTAGGAGTTGCAACTGTCAGTCGCTTGCAACAGAATACCTTTGCCACCGACTGCCGTTTCCATAGCAACGGTATGTAGTCCCTCCGGGGTATGGGACATAAACAGCAGCCATCCCTAAGACTGGACAGTGTACAGTCTACATGAACTTTGATTGATTGAAGACTTTATTAGAAGTTTGCATAGGAAAAGGTACAGTTTCATGACGGTACAGTTCACTGGTACAAGGTCTACTAAATGGAGATCCTAGAAAAGACAAAGCTTATTTCCACAGGAAACCATTGAAGTATCTCATATAACATTGAATGACAGACAAATAGAACACAGTACTATGCAGTAGATATAGTCAGGAAAAAAAAACAGTAAGTCTATACAAACAAAGAATATATACAAAGAAGGAAGGGTCAGGGAAGGGTAGGGCTGGGCTAGGTTTGTTTTTACCAGTTGCAAACGGCTGCCGCCTGTAAGTGGTTTTTCAGGGTGATTTTAAAGGATGCTAGGGATCCATCCTTTAAGGCCTTCGGTAAGGCCTTCCACATTTTGGTGGTATAGCAGAAGAACGAGTTTGACCCTTTGTTGGATTTGACTCTGGGTGGAACGTGATCTGTGGCGCTGCCTCTGGTGTTGTAATTATGGACATCCTTAACGTTTATAAAGTATTTTGACAGGTACATGGGTATCATAGTGGTGTAGTGTATCTTGTACACCAGGCCCATTGAAAGTTGCCGTTCTCTGAACGTTTACCCTTTCCAAACTATATCAAACTATCTTATTACAGTGGACTATTCCCGATGGCCTGCCTCCTTATTAATGGCCTGCCTGGCTGTCAATCAAAAAAAAAAAGGAAATTAAATTAAATTAAATGAAAACAAAAAATGAAGAAAGAAGGCTGCTGCAGGCATCGCTGTGGCAGAAAACAGTGCCACAGTCAAAATGTCCAGTAATCAAAGTTTTGTTTCACTTTCCGCCCCCACCACCAGTGTAGCATGCAGTTGTAAACAGAAGAGCAACGTGAGAGAGGAGTATAGTTGTGAGATTCCTGAGAAGGAGAGATTCATTGAGGTTTGTGTCATGTTATGTTTATCATATATGGACCCAAAGGCCATTCCCTGTGAGAAAAAGAGTGTTGGAGCTCAAAGGACACAAAAAAGGCCTGTGTCTGTGACTGTTATTCAAAGCACCCAGTCAGTCACATATGTTGCAAGTGGGGGGCTTTCTCCATTCCGACATGTCTCCATTCCGACATTGACTTCTTATTGTCGGAGTGGCAACACTTCCATAGAGGTTAAGGTTAGGGTTAGGGTTAGGGGTAGAGGGTCCGCATCAATATGCCGACGGGCCGGTATTCCGACACTAAAACTAACCCTAACTCTAACCCTAACCCTAAACCTAACCTCAGTAACCGTGACGAGTAACTAACCTGCCGACGCTAGTCGGAACAGCGGCCCGTCGGCATATTGAGCGGAATGGAGACATGTAACCGTTGCAAATAAGTTACACAACCCTGATTCTTCTCAACACATGGGGTTCTCAGGAATGCTTTAGACCAGCTATGATTAACAGTTAATCATTCAGCAGCTCTCAGGGCCGTGGTCTAATCATTATATATGCACTGCAGCTGTGGCCTGTGGGTCCTTAAGTTGAGAAATATGCTTAAATGCCACAACAAACAGTCCACAGTTAACTGGTATAATATTGAGTTATTTTTATGTTCCTGGGATTACTAAGCATCGTATTCTCACCAGCCTGTAACAAGCTGTAAAGATTTAGTTCATAACATGTGTTCCCAGACATGTTTTGCCACCAAGCGGTCAGGGTGAGAAAACTGGCCACAGGCTTACTAAAACATTGATTTAAAACTTAAACTTGTTTCAACCCATCGCTTAGATTTTCTCCACCGCTCAAAAAATAAACATATGAGGCGCAGCTTGCGTATAGTTCATGCATCAGAGGTGGAAAAAGTACTCACATTTTGTACTTGAGTAAAAGTATCAATACTGCACTGTAGATGTAGCCTATTCCGTTACAAGTAAAAGTCCAGAATTCAAAATGTACCGGAGTAAAAGTATGAAAGTATTCGCCAAAAGTGAAAGTTTTAAATGTTGAAAATAGCAGATCCACAAGCTCACAACGCGTGACGATGTGACACGTTGTGAGCTTGTAGATCGTCTATTTAAAATAGCCTAGGTATGAAATAGGGCTAAAGTGGTTTATGTATGTTTTATTATATTATAATTTAAGTTTTCAAATAATTGTAGTGGAGTAAAAGTACAATATTTGGATCCGAGATGTAGTGGAATAGAAGTAAAAGTATTGGAAATTGGAAATACTCAAGTAAAGTACAAATAACTCAAAATTGTAGTTAAGTACAGTACTTAAGTAAATGTACTTTGTTACTTTACACCACTGTCAACTCAGGGCAGCGTGCCAACCTGATCAGCTGATCAGTCACATGCTCTCTCTCTGATTGGGGCGGGGCTATTTAAACCTCCCTGATCAAAGCTCATTCTTCTTGCTGCTGCATCACAGAGCCGTGATGCCAAACCATGCTTCATATTTCTATGTTATGCTAAATAAAACTATATTTTTAATTCAATCCAAGCTTTGTCTGACTGAACTGAGAGAGGAAAAGCCGACCTTTACTTTTTGTATACGATGTGTGGTAAAGCTAAGAATCATGTATTGTGGCGAACATTCAACGGATCTTACCGATTTGGGCATAAACGCAGAGGAACGTCGTCTTAGGTCTATATTGCGGAGGGACAGGTTTATGAAAGGAGCTACCATGGCACTGTCAAAGCTTATTCCATTTATGCCTAGATATGGTTTGTTTTGGTATTATGACAATCACAAACATAAAAGCTACTAGTTTGTTATAGTTGAGTGTTAATGTTATTGAAATAAGATCTCAAATTCAACGTTGCTTTTGAAATAGGCCTCTATACATTTAGTATCCTAGCTGTTATGCTACTCTTGTTGAAATTGAATATTGGTATGTTGTATATTGGTAAAACATAAGACAATCATGTTTTCATAATACCATAGCATTATTGTAGGAGTTCTGCTGTGACTGTTGTATTGAGGGAAACATTCTGTTAACAAGATTGTATGTTGTATGTAGGGAATAGAAAAATCACTGGACTTGATATAGAACACATTTTGAGCTTGTAGATCTGCTATTTTGCACTATTAAGTGATGAAAGTTATTATTTGTAATATCTCTCCTGTGTACCTTTTGTTTACGAAGCCTAAAAGATGAAAAGATGTTTTGATTCATATGATGTTCCAATAATGTTCAATGACAGAAACACAATTAAATCGTTAATCAATTATGACAATTACTTAAAATGTCATGATCGTGAGTCGTGACAGCCCCTAGAGCCAGCTCACAGGTCCAGTTTACCAAGTCTAGAAGTGCTGAAATCCTTTCTAAATCCCTAAAAATCATTGTGCAGTTTTATTTTGTGTCAACTCATTGATCTCTGTCTCTGGCAGCTGTGCAATAAGCACACTTAATGAACTGCGTGAGCCGGTCAGTATATTGAGAAATAACCCCCTTTGGAGTGATTAATCACCCTGTCGTGAGGTTACTTATCAATGATGAGCGACTTTCACCTTTCATTAAACCTTCCATAGAAGTGGATGCCTTGAAGTCCAGGGGTGCCTCAGAATAATTAGATTATTATTTGGAATTCATCAATACTAGTAAGACACCTCAGGGTGACATGCGACCATTATTGGCCATCTGGACAGTGATGTATATGGGACCAGTTACTCATATATGGAGACCCCCTGCATGATAGTCAACAATGTTATGTCAAAACATGCCCATATATGGGCATTACCAAATATGGGCATTCCCAGATATGTCCTTAATATTGATAACATAATATCCTTAATAATGTCCTATAATATTGATATAGGAATCTCCATATTATGGGCATAAAACATAATGTTAATTATAGGCCAGTCAATCTAAGCTAAACAGGGGCATGACCCAAAAGAAACTGCAATAGTAATCATTCAGGGTTTTTTATGATCCTTAGGCTCATCCAAAACACATGTTAAAAATCTTCCAACATATTCTTAGTGGATCAAGGTAAATTCAGGGGGTTCAAGTTTGGGTCCATTCACTTACTATACAGGAAAAAATACCCCCCAAAAAATCTTCTTTAGGTAGCATGTGAGGGGTCTAACTAGGGGGTTCTCATGATTCTGAATCCCTTGCAAGCATTTGTTTTGCACGAAAAACATTCCTCTGGCCAAAAACGGTCCGCCAACACTATGGTATAGTGATAGTTTAGTGATGAGTCATCACTTTTCACACTTTTGTGGGGTCCATTTTTAGCACGAGGAATGTTTTGCGTGCAAAACAAATGCTTGCAATGGATTCAGAATCATGAAAAACCCCTAGTTAGACCCCTCACATGCTACTTAAAGAAGATTTTTTTAGCTCTTTTTTTTCCTGTATAGTAAGTGAATGGACCCAAACTTGAACTCCCTGAATTTACCTTGATCCACTAAGAATATTTTGGAAGATTTTTAACATGTGTTTTCGATGACCCTATGGATCATAAAAAACCTTGAACCATTACTATTGCAATTTCTTTTGGGTCAAACCTCAGATTGACTGGGCTATTAGTAAAGCCAAGCAGGGCCTTGGCAAGTTAGGGCCTGGGTTTGATGTCTGGGGATCTCCATATATGGGTATAAGGGGGTACCCTAACAGGGCATCATCCGGGAACAGCCATACTGTATATGGACCTTTTCGGCCTGGGATTGATCACATCAGAAATCTCCATATATGGGCATAAAATAGATTTTGTTTCTGGGAATGACCATATATGGACTTTCTATTTTATTTTATCTTTTATTAACACATTAAACGCCCACGTGGTGCCCACGCGCCAATCTCTTTGATGTTTACGTGTGCCCACGACGCGTTCGACGCGTTGTACAGTAAACTATACTGTACTGTAGCTACTGCACTTGGCTACCGCGGTGATGAAACAAACTCCATTTCCCAACATGCAGCGCGAAATTACGTCACCCGGACGTGCTGTCTGTCTCGTTGACTTCCTGTTTAGCGGCTGCACAAAAATGCTGTTTTCTCCGGATTCTCTTCCTTTTTTCTTTTTTTTCTCAAAACGGCAGCCTCTTCTACCGGCCGTAACACAAACACTGTGGCTTAGAATTGATAAAAAACGGTCCTGACTGAAAGAAAATATTTTCGCGAAATAAACAGGACACACTTGGATTACATTTACTCTGATTACTTTTCTCGCCAGTACTTCGAAGGTAGGTAAAATGGCGGGTTGCCATGGGCACCAGCAAATTAAACGTAGAATAATAATGTATATACATACAATATATGTTATGCCCATATATGGAGATCCCTATCTGAACCAGCCACACAGATATGGGCCATGCCTTTGCCATCTGGCCAGTGAGATGTATATATATATATATATATATATATATATATATATATATATATATATATATATATATATATATATCAATTACATCAGGGATCTTCATATATGGGCATAAAAGGGATACCCATATATGGACTGTCACTGTGATATCACCTCCCCATCCTAACCTCCCCACCCGGACTTTGAACCCGGGCCTCCCGCGTGAAAGTCCAATATCTTAACCACTAGACCAAAAAACATCTATATATTCAAGGAGAGATACTAGACCTTTGAGGCTTCAAGGCTGGGGCTGCGACTCTCTCTGCCACACTGAGAGACCCACTGCTCTACATGAAGGCACATAGTCACACACACACCACATTATAGGGCATGGTAGCGGCGGCAGGCACGTGCAGAGGGCATTGGAGGGGCAGGGGCTGGAATTTGAAAAGGGCACATTTTTTTTACATTTCTACACAGATTTAGAGGACTATCTCATTTTAAATTAACGCTTGGATTATACTGTGAAAATAACTCCACAAACGGAATAATATTCATTCACAAGTTATTGTTATAATATCACTGGTCAAGAAAAGCCACAACAACCCCCCAGCCTGCCCTGACAACCCAGTAGCCTAGGGGGGAGAGAGAGAGAGAGAGATAGAGAGAGAGAGAGAGAGAGAGAGAGAGAGAGAGAGAGAGAGAGAGACCCCTGATTAAAAGCATTCACTCTGCAAAGTATCAAAGTGAGCACAAAGGGCGAGCTAACGAGCAGAGAATAAGTTTGACACTTTTATGGCCCACTCAATCAACACACAACGCCTTGGAAGTCCAACGTTCACATTCACAATTAAGTGCTCCAAGGGATCAATTAATTAAGTGCTCCAAGGGATCAAGCAAGGGATCAATTAAGGGCTGAGCTTCTCCATAGCATATGTTGCATCAATGGTTTGGAGAAGGCACTTTTTACCGACAAGCAAAAAGGGCAGGGGTGGGGACTGCTGTTAGTTATCTGCATTAGTATAGATTAGGGGTGTCTTCTAAAAATCGACGAATCGACGTGTCGTTTTAAGCCCCGGGAATCGACGCCAATTGTTTGAGTCGAAGCGAAAATATATATTTTTTTATATCACCAGTTAGCCTACTACTGCCAGTACTGCGGTGCACTGCTGGACTGGTGTGGTGTCATGTACTTCCAATGAGAAGTAGCAATTGGCGAACAGTTATTTATTGTCTCGCACCAGCGTCGGGTTGAAAGTGAGACGGAACGGCCAGAACGGTTCAGAACCGCCGCTTCGTTAAAACATTCAGAGCCGGGACAGTGTTCCGTTAAGAGGAGGAAGCACGCTGTCAAAATCCCATATTAAATAACCTGCCACAGCACAAACGCGCGTCCACGAAGTAGTAAACAATCTTCTAAAGTCAAATTAACATACACAAGTGTAGACTACAAGTTACATTTTCTAATTAAAGCGCTTCTGAATTGTTCCAGTGTTGTAATCCATGATGAATGATTGTGTTTCGCTGTGTTTGCGTCCATGACATGTCCACACTGATGGCTCAAGCGGGAGCTGTGCCTCCACCTGTTTATGATCAGTTTCTGAAATGAATCCGTTCTCGACACTGACTCATTACTCTGTCAGTGCTCTGTGTCCCGCGACTGCGGACTGGATCCCATCGTTCATTTAAAAGAGCCGTTCAAGAGAGCGGAATCGTTCGTGAATGTCTCATCTCTACTGCACGCTGCAGAGAGACGGGGGCAGAGTTGAAACAGCGGAGATGTTTTATTTGTTTTAACGGTGTGTTATAACTCTATGGTTGTACACTGCTATGCAGATAACATTTGTGCTCGCGCACCGATATCACCGAAAACACTGTGTATTCAATTCATCTCTTAATGTATTACTCTATTATGTTTACGTGGTTTAAAGCAACACTTTTTTTTTTCTTTTTTTTTACACAAAGTAGACTATAAAACGATTCGTCGACGCGTCGGATTAACCCCCGCGACTCGAATCGACTTTATAAATCCTGTGTCGAAGACAGCCCTAGTATAGATAGAGCATTGCAGCGGAAGTGGTTTACTGGGGTCACTTAAAAAATCGCCCATTCATTTTCCCCATAGACTTTTACAACAACGATTCGAACAAAGCCATCCAGGATGGCAGTGAATCATGAACATGCATGAGACCTTTGTTTCTATGAAAAGAACGTTTTGAAAATCGCTAAACAAAGGGTATTTAGTAAATGTAGTATATCAAATAATTGTAATATTAAAATATGTTTTCACATAGGATCAAAGGTTGTATGGTCATGATTCACTGCCATCCTGGATGGCTTGGTTCTAATTGTCATAAATATTTTTGTAAAAGTCTATTGCGAAAATGAATGGGCGACCCCAGTAAACCACTTCCGCTGCGATGCTCTATATAGTCTGGCCGAGCCAGGCTAATGTAGAACTCCCCCCATAGAGATGTGTGGTCATGATTCACCAGGAGACTGGATGGCTTACCCCGCCCCCAGGTTGGGGGCATGCATGCAAGTGTCTTTTTAGACACAATAAGCCCATTCCCGAGATGCACCGCAATCTTTCATGGGCAGGTCTAAGTGGTTACACTTACTGAATAGAAGTGATATTGATGAATTCCAAATATTATCAAATTATTCTGTGGCACCCCCGGACTGGCATCACGGCACCCACTTTAGGAAACCCTGCTCTAAACTTCATCAAAACCACTCTCAAAACCTCTTCAATATGGAACTTTCCTGATTTGAAAATGTTTGAGCGGTGGTCACACCATCTCAGTGTGTGTAGCTACCGGTATGTGTCTATGCGTCTGTCTGTGGCCTGCAATACCGTTGGGTGACCACTGACCAGAGAGGTGCTGTTGAGCAGCCTTGAAATGTACATGCATGCATGCACGCACATGCACACGCACGCGCGCGCGCACGCACGCACACACACACACACACACACACACACACACACACACACACACACACACACACACACACACACACACACACACACACACACACACACACACACACACACACACACACACACACACACAGCCTTGACATTAATGGACACCACCGCTCAGTTCACACTGGTGTGATTTTTAGTCGTGAGACATGACCTTTGACCATAGACTGTAAAAAAATATGGACGATGCAAAGCCATTGGTTTCTATGCTTTTTTGTCCCTTGTATGGGTGTCGCCATCATTGTTTGAATGGTACCCCGGGAATCATAAGGAATGCTATTGGCTGCCAACGGTCACGTGGAACCGCAGGGATACATGGGAGAATGTGGTGTTGAGCCTCCCGAAATAAAGCACACGAAGAAGAACACAGCAGGCTAGTATCAGTTTAGTTGACCCCTCCCCCCGCAACTTTATCATCAATTTTAACATAAATGGGACCATATTTGCACAAAACGCATATCATGGTGACTGAAAGGGAGTTGTTCACTAGCGACAGGAACCATAAAGTATTTATGACAACGTTTATTAAGGTTAGAAAATCAAAGGGGAAAACAAATGGGGTCCAATGTAGACAAATTCTTTTTGGTACCTCGCGGGGGGAAAACAGCAGCCAAACATAGGAAGTTTTAGTTCCGTATTGGATTTGTTTTAAATCGGCGGAACTATGCCCCTGCCTTTGCCACGATCCATATGTCTCATTAGAAGAGCAGGGAGACAAAATACAGCCACCCTAATTGTATAAAAGTGACATATAGTGCTGCTTTAAATTCTTATTGTTTTGGCAATTATTTTGGGGCCTAGCTAACCTCACTGCCTGGGAGAGTATTTTTTGCAGGTCTTTCAGTCCGAGTGTATCAAAAAAGCAATTGGGTTAAGTACCGTTGGTCGGACCAGTTTAACATTCACTAGCTTAGCATTCACCAGCGTCGGCAGGTTAGCATTTCACCTGGTTAGCTTTCACCAGCGTCGGCAGGTTAGCATTCACCAGCGTTAGTTTTACTGAGGTTAGGGTTAGGGTTAAGGTTAGGTTTAGGTGTATCTCCGTCCCCCATACTTTCGTCACCTGCGCGCAGCCAATCTCAAGCTTCGGTCTGCCTTAACCCAGTTGACTTTTTGATACACTCGGACTGAACGACCTGCAAAAAACAATCTCCCCTCACCAAATAGCCTATATCGATTTGGGGGTTCTTCACATGAAAAAGTTTGAGCACCACTGTAATAGAAACATAGGTTTTTCAAAACACCTTACAAGGCTTTGAAATATTCAAAGACAAACTTTCTCGATTTTCAAAAATAGCAGATCTACAAGCTCGCAAGCGCGACACTCGGTGGCGCCACGCTGTGAGCTTGTATATTGCTATTGCTATTTTTCAAAAGTTAAAGCACAAAATAATGCATAATAATGTATTCCCAGTCTAAATGGGTTAACCCCCCTCCCCCTATGAAGAAGATTCATGGGGGTCCCGCAGTGAATCCTTGTACCCAGGGCTCAGAATTTGGTGCGACACCCCTGTTTATGACTAGCTAGTCACTGTGTGATTCTCATTAAAGAAACTAGAACTCGCTCACACAGAGAACAACACTCCAAATAAGACCCAATTACAAGACCAACCTAGTGAGTTATTGCTTAATTATAATTTAAAAATAAATACAAAACATGGATGGAGTCATTAGAAGCTACATGCCTACTAATTGATATGATGTAACAATCAGTAACATAATAATTATTGTTGTTAAAGGAAGAACAGCTCAGCTCTTTGTTTCAAGAACTGCACACATGATGAACTCGTGGAGAATGAGTAATCAATGATCGTTAACAATACTGTATGCACATGCTGTTCATTTAGTTGTCTACTGCCTGTCAGTGGTGGATGAATACTCACATGTTTTACTTAAGTAAAAGTATCAATACCACCATAAAAATCCATCAAAAAATTCACGTGTCTTGGCCATCTTGCCAGTGATGTATATCGGACCAGTTATCCATATATGGAGACCCCTGCTACCCATATATGAAGAGCCATGTACTGTATATGGAGATATGCTGTGAGAGCCCAAACATGGCACAGATATGAGGGATTAAAAGGGATTTGGTTCCCCTGGCATCACAGGATCTCCAAATATGAGTCTGAGTCACAGTGATGTGGCCAGGTATGAGGGATCTCCATATATGGGCATAAAAAGGATTTGGTTCCCCTGGCATCACAGGGATCTCCTTACGCCCATATATGGATTCCGTTAGTGTGGTATGTTGCCGATGTGGGATTATGTTAGTGACATCACAGTGATGTCAGAACGTGATGTCAGAGCGGCAAACCCATAGACCGTGAAAAAGCATATACAGACACGGACATGATGTGCCGTTTCTCATAATAAACCGCAACCTTCAGTCGCAAAAATAAAACAGCTAAAATAGCCGGTCTACGACTACAAGTTATGTTTGAAAATGTGAAAATGCGTATTTAATTATGTAATCAACCTATCTGTCTGTTTGTCTGTCTCTCTCCCCCCCCCCCCCCCCCTCTCTCTCTCTCTCTCACACTATATATCTTGTATGTCTGCTATTTTCGACACACAACAACCCCGCAATACGGTGATACGGAGAAGTGCAAATCAAGCTTGTCACTCACACAGCTGCAGAGCTGCTGCTCCCTGCGCTGCGTACAGTACGGGGTTTTGGATTCGCTCGGACTTTGGTTGGTTATTTGGTTGGTTATTACTATTACCACAATGTTAAAGTAACAAGCAGTACAGTACGTGCAACATTGCGTTCGTTTTGAAGTCTGGCACACATCATGTGTTGGTCTCCCGCAGGACAGACAGGCAGCGTTTTCTGTTTTTTTTAATTTTATTTGTTTTGTACTGCGTTTAGCAGCACACACTTTTGAACTAATAATTTGTAATAGTAAACGCTGAGTAAGTGAGTCTCACAGCAGGTTATTTATTTAAGCTAAAAGCCAGTGAACCGATTAATTAACTTTAGTGCCGAAACATCAACCGTCAAGCGATAACGGTGAGAAGCCGTTAACGCTCGCCTCGTCTTTCTTTGTGCGCCCGAGAGCGACGCAGATCACGATGTATAAATAAAAAAATACATTTATCTTCCAGAATACTGTCTTCTGTTAACATTAGCGAGATGAAGTCACTGTGTGTTTACAATACAAAGAATACAAACAGATGCAACACGCTGTATGGGTGTGCGTGAAATACAAGACAATAGATTCCTTAGACCAATAGAAACCCCAGTGAAAATCTCAATGCGCAAACATCTCCGCCCCCCAAAACCACAGATAATTCCTTCCAAAAGCAGCCTAGTTTAACATATACCGGTAGATGTAACCATTTCATTACCTTAAAACAACAACCGGTATCTGTTGTAATGAAAACCTTCATCATGGAAAAAAACGAAAACACACAAAAACGAAATCGAGGTCATTTTCTCACGTTTCTACTGTTTGAAAATCACCGACATTAGGACGGTATACTGTATCATATATTGTATCGTCACTGTCGTGCAGAAACCTTGTATCTCCAAGTTTAAAAATGTGTACGTTTTTTCACAAAGTAAAGCCCTGCTTCATCATACAAGGCTGTCGCGCAAAGGTAGTGAAAACAGCAGATCTACAAGCACACAACGCCTCGTGGTGCGAGGCGTTGTGTGCTTGTAGGTCGGCTGTTTTCACTAGTATTAAATCATTTTTAAAATGAAAAAAAAAAAAAAAAAAAAAAAAACGGTTTTGGACATACAAGGTTTTCACCCGACAACGACGATATATATTTATATAATTGATATGGTCACCAGTTTGGAAGCCTGTGCTTGAATTGCACGAATGAGTGACTGTCAACTCCATTGAAAACATCATCCTTCATTTAATTGAAGCTGTTTGATACTAATGGTCCAGCCTCAGTATACTGGAGCATGACTGGCTCAGGAGGTATAGAGAGAGAGCAGGGCTGTCCGCTCAGGAATCTGAAGGATCCTGGTCACTCCCCATGGA